>NC_053039.3:540287658-540658492 GCF_002575655.3 Aegilops tauschii subsp. strangulata | reverse complement strand
CAACTAAAAAGCTTTTATAAACCTCTAGTATTATTGAAACTAAAACTATATAAAATTTATGCAACTAAAATTATCAAAGTATTTTCTGTGCAAAACATTAAAAGCAAAAAGAATTTTCACAAAATAAATAGAAAAAAAAATAAAATAAAATAAATAAGTAAAAACAAAATAAACTTTAATAAATAAGTAGAAACAAAATAAAATAAATAAAATAAAATAAACCTTTAATAAAATAAATAAGTAGAAGCAAAATAATATAAAATAAACTTTTATAAAATAAATAAGTAGAAAGAAAACAAAATAAAATAAACTTTAATCAAATAAATAAAAATAGCAACAGTAAGTATTTTGTTGTAAGTAGAAACAAAATAAAAAAATAAAGCAAAAAAGAGAACAAAAAACAGGAAAAAATTAAAAAGAATGCCACCTACTGGGCCACCACGGCCTGAATACGACTAGAAACCCAGCTAGTTGGGCCAGGATTCAGGCCCGCAGAAGGCACAACAGGCCCACAGGCATAGCAGTGTCGGATTAGGCCCATAGGCCTGCAGTATAGAGGAGTTCGAGAGGGAAGAGGCAGCGGAGCTTATAAACAGGTGCGGGGCGCTCTCAACTAGCAAGGTGGGACTAAATTCCCACCACCACGCTGCTGTGCAAGGCCATTAGTCCCGCTTGGTGGCACAAACCGGGACCAATGCCACCCTTTGGTCCCGGTTCGTGGCACCAACCGGGACAAATGCCCCCCCTTTAGTCCCGGTTGGTGCCACCAACCGGGACCAAAGGTCTCTGCTTCCCGCCCTTTGGGCTGCTGAAAAGAGACCTTCGGTCCTGGTTGGTGGCACCAACTAGGACTAAAGGGGAGCATTCGTCCTGGTTGGTGCCACGAACCGGGACCAATGCTCTATCTATATAATCAACACTTGTGAAATTTTCGTTTCAGTTATTTGATCCCTCCGACGCCGTTGCTGTCACCGCCCCGCACCGCCCCGACGTCGTCCCGACGCCGCCGCCGCCCCGCGTCACCCCTGCCCCGATGCCGTCACCGCGCCGCCCCGCGCTATGGTCCAGCGGCCTTTCTTTGATGTTTTTTGTTCATATGATGTTCATATTATTTTTTTTGTTCATATGATCATATGATGTTTTTTCGTGCATATGATGTTTTTTTTTCAAATATGTATCGATTTTAGGTTAGTGCATTTTAGGTTAGTGTAGAGGAAAAAGTAAAATAAGGAAAAGGACAAAAAGAGGAAGAAGGAAGAAGGAAGAAGAAGAAGAAGAAAAAGGAGAGGAAAAAGGAAATAAGAAGAGGAAGAAGGAGAAGAAGAAGGAGAAGAAGAGAAGAGGGAGAAGAGGAAAAAAGAAGAAAAAAAAGAGGAGAACAAGAAAGGAATAGAATTAACTCGCAAACAAGTACACAAATATGATTTTTCAAACCGTTATGGTTAGCCGTTGCATGTAGATGTAGTTCAAATTTGAATTACGGTCATTAAATGGCTAAAAATCACTTAAATGTCTTTAAAAGTTCAAATGACCCCTGAAATTTTCCAAATTTTCACATGACAGTTGTATTAGTGCACGTTAAATGTATAAAAAAAATTGAAGGCCGTAAGAGGAAGCTATCTCCCGTTCGTCATCAAACATGCATTGTACCCTACCGGAACCACGAGCCTTCTAGTGAGTTGCTCCGGTTTGTGAGGGGGGTGTATCCAAATGTTCGTCAAACAGGCCAAAATTTTTACCACATCATCTTGGTGGCATGACATTACATCAAGCAAGGTTTCAAGTTTTTCTGATCATTTTATAATTTTTTGGAATTAAAATGCCATGGCACTCCATGCATGTGTCCAAGCCGTGAGACCAATATGTTTGAGAATTCCTTCTAATTTACTGCACATCGAATTAACTCACAAACAATTATACAAATATGATTTTTCAAACCGTTATGGTTAGCCGTTGCATGTAGATGTAGTTCAAATTTGAATTACGGTCATTAAATGGCTAAAAAATCACTTAAATGTCTTTAAAAGGTCAAATGACCCCTGAAATTTTCCAAATTTTCACATGACAGTTGTATTAGTGCACGTTAAATGTAGAAAAAAAATCTGAAGGCCCTAAGAGGAAGCCATCTCCCGTTCGTCATCAAACATGCATTGTTCCCTCTTGGAACCACGAGCCTTCTAGTGAGTTGCTCCGGTTTGTGAGGGGGTGTGTCGAAACTTTCGTCAAACAAGCTAATTTTTTTACCACATCATCTTGGTGGCGTGACATTACGTGAAGCAAGGTTTCATGTTTTTCTGATCATTTTTTATTTTTTTGGAATTAAAATGCCATGGCAGTCCATGCATGTGTCCATGCCGTGAGACCAATATGTTTGAAAATTCCTTCTAATTAACAGCACATGGAATTAACTCGCAAACAAGTACACAAATATTATTTGTCAAACCATTATGGTTAGCTGTTGCATGTAGATGTAGTTCAAATTTGAATTACGGTCGTTAAATGGCTAGAAAATCACTTAAATATCTTTAAAAGATCAAATCACCCCTGTAATTTTCCAAATTTTCACATGACAGTTGTATTAGTGCACGTTAAATATAGAAAAAAAGTTGAAGGCCGTAAGAGGAAGCTATCTCCCTATCGTCATCAAACATGCATTGTTCCCTCTCAGAACCACGAGCCACTACTGGGGAAAACCCTAGCAGTAGCGCGGGTTTAGTGCCTATCAGTAGCGCGGGGAACAACGCTACTAGTAAGGCGCTATAGCTAAAGGTTAGCAGTAGCGTGTGTTAACCCACGCTATTGCTATGTCGACTTAGTAGTAATGCTTTCTCCAAAGAGCGCTACTGGTAAGTACGAGTAGTGCTTCTCCCAGCCCGTGCTACTACTATTATTCTGTATTTTATTTCTTTTTTATTTCATGTTGTATTCATACACCTTTATACAAGTTTTCATACGACAGCAATTTACAAATTGTTTTTACATCATAATAAGTTATTACATCACTGGGTGAAAGAACCGTGGACTAGTTTCAAGTGGATGGACATCCACTTGAAACTAATCCATGGTTCTTTCACCCAATGATATAATAAATATCATCATCATCGTCATGTCATTAACAACTTATCAAAATAATACATCATGGTCATATAATACCTCCTCATGATCATCGTTTTCATCAATGAGATATCACCTAGCAAGTTGGTCACTAGTCATAATCAAAACTACTCCTCATCATCAACTCTAACACATTGTCCCACATAATAAACATATATTGTACCTCATAGGACCTACTACATTCTCTTAGGACCTACTATATTCTCTTAGGTAAAATAGCATAAAACAGGATAGCCCCTGACTCTCCATTATGGGGAATTGAGATTTTCCTGTCTCCAATTCTTGCCTTTCGCATAATGTTGCTTCCAAGAACCTCCATACGACTGTGCATACATTTTTTCCATTCTTTGATTACCATGTGTTCACCGGTTTTAGAAATCCGATATGGACAGGTGAGATTTGTAGGATGGCCTGGTTGTATGTTCAAAACATCAAGGCGACCATTCTAATACATCAGATGAGGCACACAATCCATCGGGATTTTCTGTTGAAAAACATAGTAATAACTTCGTAGTTAGCAATGTAGTTCAGTTTTACAAGGTTGCAAAAGATGCACGGATGTCGTAATAGTAAAAATCTTACCATGGCATCTCCATAGAAGCTACCGTGGTTGAACACGTGCACTAGTGGCACATATTGAACATAATTTGGAGGAGTTTGATAATAGGTATTGTAATTCTCAAGTTTAGTACAAAATGCGGTCAGATGATTTTTCTCCTGATAAGTTAATTCGGAGCCGTCGGTGTAGTAGGTTATTTCTACCATCTTCCGCACATTGTTTGAAGAATGAAAATAAGCTGTCAATGGAAATAAGCTGTCAACTATTTTGAAATAAACAATATAAATTAGTTAATAACTATGTTTGAGAAACTCACATAGCGGTAGAATTGGAAGCGTATCAACAAGGACCCAAATGTCCATATTGTCTTGCTCGATGTCAGGATCACCAAGATCCATGGTGAAAAGCATATCCTCATAAAAACTATACATCTTCCAAAGTGCTTCCCAATTTGGGCAACCAAAATGGGTTACGCTCTGAGAATTGTATAGATTTACTTCAAAATCCATACCATGATGGGTCCTTAGGTGAATTTTCTTTGTTTCAAAACTTTCATGGTATTCAAAACCCATCCTCTCCAAGACATAGCGTCTTGCATGGCATGGGATAAGCAAGTTGAATTGTAAAAGATGAAAATTATACGTTGAAATAGTTGAAGTCGTGCTTAATTACGAAAAACACTTGTCGTCGTTGCGTACTGTTTCAACATCGAAGGTCTCCTGGAGCTTAATGCTGAAGCGCCGATCTTCGTCCAGGTGAGGCCTGACGCACAGACTTCTGTCGTCCTTGCACCGGTCACACTCCCCCTGGAGACTTTCGTTGTCCGAGTACGACATTTCCTTTGTTCATAATTCAAAGATGAAATTGTACAATTAAATATATGTACTACAAAAACTAAATTAGATCATTACTATTCATCACAGGTTGACTATCGGTCTGTCGAGTCTTTTTTTGAAAACTCTCAGCTCGCGTGGAGTATACATTCGACCGTTGGTGATGGTCGCTCCTCCTTTCGTTCCCAAGTGCATTACACAAAAATTTCTAGCACACGGGAACGAAGGAGAAGCGACCCCCACGACAACAGTCGGGATTCTTCATCCTCTCATATATGGTGGAGACTCGCCCTCACTCTTTCCTCTCTGACATTTGCGACCGCCGGTGATCGTCGTTACTCCTCCTTCCCCTAGTGCATAACAAAGGTCTAGCACAAGGAGAAGAAGGAGAAATGACCCCCACGACAACAGTCGGGATTCTTCGTCCTCTCATATATGGTGGAGCCTCGACAGACTTAAAGTCAACCCAAAATATCGTTTAGTTATCTTTCTAGAAAATCCAGGCCACTCGATATTTCCTACATATTCTAGCACAAGTCATGCCAAAATTCACGGAAAATTCCGGCATGACCTTTGCTAAAAAAGGAAATATAGAGCGCCTGAAATTTGTTGGAATGGAAACCGTATAAGCTATCAACTAAAAAATAACAACAAATGTGACATGTTCAACAAGTTCTATTAATTCAACTAGTTCTCACTAAAAATAGACTTACTGTAAATAAAAATAAACTAGTTCTTACAAAAAATAAACTAGTTTAACTAGTTATATTAATTTTCTTACTAAAAATACATTAGTTCTATTAATTCAACTAGTTCTTACTAAAAAAACTAGTTCAACTAGTTCTATTAATTTACTTACTAATTATATTAAACACTTACTAAAAACAGTAAAAAAATACATTATACAATATTAAGAAACTACAGTAAAAACAGAAAGAAAAGAGATGGAGGGAGGAGGGAAAGGGAGGAGGAAGGAGAGAGGAGGAGGGGGAGGAGGCCGGTGGGATTGGAGGAGGGAGAGGGCGGCCGGTGTAGGAGGAGGAGGAGGGAGGGGGCGGCCGGAGGAGGACGATGGAGGGGCGGTGGGAGGAGGGCTGCCGGCAAAGGAGGGAGGAGGGACGAGGGGGCGGCCGGAGGAGGTGGGAGGAGTGGGTGACCGGAGGAGGAGGGAGGAGGAGGGAGGGGAGGAGGGAGGATGGAGGAGGAGGGACGGAGGGAGTACCTCCGTGGAGGAGCAGCGCGGCGGCGGCGGACGACGGGTTCGGCATGGGCGAGAGTGAGTGAGAGGGTCGGGCGCGTGGTGAGGATAAGGTAAGGTAGTAGTAGCGCGGTTTCGTGAACAGCGCTATTGCTACGGAATGTAGCAGTAGCGCTGGGTATAGATACGCGCTACTGCTAAGTGGGGCTGCCTAGTACAAACATAGCAGCAGCGTGTTTTCCAAGCATGCGCTACTGCTAAAATAGCAGCTGTAGCGCGGTTTATTTAAACACGCTACTACTAAGTAGCAGTAGCACACTGTTTTGTCCAACGGTACTGCTAAGATGCTGTGTATAAGGTTTTCCCTAGTAGTGAGCCTTCTAGTGTATAAGGTTTTCCCTAGTAGTGAGCCCATGGTGGGTAACGGCTGCGCGAGTCCTTGGAGGTCTCCATCCACGAAGGGTCCACGAAGATGCAACCTTCTCTATCCCACCATGGCCATCGCCCAAGAAGGACTTGCCTCACTAGGGTAGATCTTCACGAAGTAGGCAATCTCCTTGCCCGTACAAACTCCTTGGTTCAACTCCACAATCTTGATAGAGGCTCCCAAGTAACACCTAACCAATCTAGGAGACACCACTCTCCAGAAGGTAATAGATGGTGTGTTGATGATGAACTCCTTGCTCTTGTGCTCCAAATGATTGTCTCCCCAACACTCAAATCTCACTCGCATATTTGGATATGGTCGAAAGAAGATTTGAGTGGAAAGCAACTTGGGGTAGGCTAGAGATCAAGATTCTTGTGGTTGGATTGGAATTTCTTGGTCTCAACACATGATGTAACATCCCAAAATTCTAAATTTTGGATTGTTATATTAAATAGATAGATTTGATAGATTGTTTCATTGTTGTGTGATTGATTGACTGAAAGTGAGTGAAATTTCAAACTTTTTGAAAGTTAAATGAGAGGGAATAAAATGACTTTCCCAAACTTTCATTTTTCATTTATGATCTTCGTGAATTCAAATACTTTTCAAATAC
The DNA here is from genome assembly GCF_002575655.3 of Aegilops tauschii subsp. strangulata. Taxonomy (NCBI): domain Eukaryota; kingdom Viridiplantae; phylum Streptophyta; class Magnoliopsida; order Poales; family Poaceae; genus Aegilops; species Aegilops tauschii. The sequence continues at coordinate 540,651,748 of NC_053039.3, read as the reverse complement.
AAAACCCTAGAGAGAAGATGATATGACTTCTTCCATTTAAATAAATGAAAAAGGGTCTTTGAAAATATTTGAATTTCTTTTGAAAATATTTTCCAATTCAGAAACTTTAAGCAACTCAATGATTTTCATGAGAGAAGATAAAATGACTTCTTCAAAATATATGAAATATGAGTTGGAAGTTTTAAAAGAATTAAATTCAAAGTCCTTGTGAAATTATTTTCAATTTGGAGTTATTTGGGTTTTATTCAAATTATTTTTCTCCAAAAATAAATTATATGGAAAATAGGGTAAAATGATTCCCTACATCAGAAAATTGGAGATAAATAAATTTGAAAGCATTTTGGTATTTTTATTGGATTTTATTAGAGCAGTAGCAATGTTTGCTTTATCTGAATTTTTCTGGATTTAATTTGATGCTAGATAAATATTCAAGTTGTAGGAAATCTTTTTCTGAAAATTTTGATATATTATATGCCTATAGTATTTTTATTTATTTAAGGTTTTCTTTATTTTCTGTGCGTTGTTTAAAAAAATCTTCCGCCACGACTGGGCCGGCCCAGTCGAAGCCAGACCAAGGCCGAGCGCGCCATCGCCCCCGTCCCCGAGCCGCCGCACCGCCGCCTCGACGTCCGTGCCGCCCCCGGACTCCGCGCCGCCCCCTTGCCCCTCCCACTCGCCATCTCGTCCGCCCCCTCCATAAATACCGAGGCGCCGCCCCGGCTCTCTCTCTCCCCCTTGATGCGCCGCATCTCGCCGCTGCCGCTACCGCACTTCACCAACCGCGCCGCCGCCGCTGCTAGACGCCGCCCGCGCCGCCGTAGTCCACCTCGCCAGCTCCGCCGCTTGCTACGCCGCCCCACGCCGTCTTCGCCCGTCGTCGCTGACGCCCGTTGCCGTCGCCCCGCATCGACGTCCGCCGGCGCGGGAAGACGTCGGAGATCCACCGCCGGTTTTCGACGAAGGACCGCACCGAACCGGTAATAAAACCGCCCCAGTCCGGTTTGGTCGTTGTTTTCTTAGGTTTTGTTTTAAAACCGGTTTTCTTTTTAGTTAGATCTAATTGGCGAATGTTCATTAGATTAGGTTCAGCAGTGAACAATTTCATTCGTTAGCGTTCGGTAGTGAACGTCCGTTCGATAGGATTTTTCTTTTTTTTTTCTTTTTAATTTTCGGCCAGGGACCTATTCGTGATAAAAAAATCATCACAGATTAGTCCATGTACTTCCAGCGATCACTACTTTTTACTCGTTTGTCCAAATCCAACGAAACCAACGCCCACTTCTTCGTTACGATCCCCTCTATCCAGATAATCATCTCAATCATGTTTTTGAAAGTTTAAAATTTGATTTACATCAGTTTTGAATTTGGATTTTCTTTTGATCATAACTTGAGTTTTATAACTCCATTAGAGTTGATTCTTTTTGCTAATCGAAGCTCTTGACCTAAACTTTATGATAAGGCCAAATTGACATAATTTTGGTACTGTTAGAAATTGTTTTATGTTGCAAGACTAAATTGCTTGGTTTTGATGTTTTCCGAATTGTTTTCTTTGATCTTTCTGATCGTTTGAGTGATTGCTTATGTGTGGTTACTATTGCTTGCTCACGATAGATTGACCGGAGTGTGGATCATCTTCATCAACAGTACAGGCAAGTTCACACTTTGATCATATCCCTTTCATACCCAGTTTTTATGCATTAGTTTCAACCCTCAAACATTGCATGAGTAGGATTGATAACATGTGGGTATTGGGAAGTAGTTGATTAGGTAGGAACCTATTGCCCTGCATTCAAACCTTGGGAGTTACTTCTACGTTATGCTTATACTGCTATTCTATGCTCGTGGACGTGGATTGGGTTGAGAGAATTCATGAAAGGTGTGAGAGATTTTTTGTCAACTAAGGTTCAACTTAAGGTGGCAACTTTAATACACATCTGGGTGTATTGCTAGGGGCACCCTGGGGATATACCAGTGGACTTGCCCGGACACCTGGGGATATACTAGTGTTGTCCTAGGAGATCCCGGGGACATACCGTGTGATCATCCTAAGGTCCTCCACCCAGGCTCAAAGGGATCATAAGATTATTCATGCTACAAACTTCTGTGTGCAGCCACAAGACATTATGGGCTCTGGCATAGTTGAGTAAGTTGCGTGAGCTCTTGAAGAGGTGGACTAGCAGATGTAAGGGGATTGTAGGTGTACCGGTCTACCCGGAGTAGAGAGTAAATGCTTCTGAAAGACTGTTTCTCGGTCATCCGTTTCTCAAACACCATGAAGTGCGAGAAATCCAACGGAGGAGATCGAGTCTTGTGGGGAAAAGTGTGCAAACCTCTACAGAGTGTACAAACTAATCATGGTTAGCCGTGTCCCTGGTTATTGACATCTTGAGTATCTGGTTCTTGGATTATCATGTTGATCTCATCACTTTATCTAATTAATTTGTTGGGTTATAATTATTATTTTGGGATTGAGAGGGGGATTTACCTTCTCAATGCTTTCAAGAAACCTTGATAGTTAAATAAAATTTACTCCTGTGTAGTAGGGAAAAATTGGCTTTTCGCAAAAACATGTTAACCATAGAGCTTTCCACCAGTCGAATATGCATGTAGTTATAGCTATTATTCATCATTATCCTATGGTGTGAATTTGCCAGTACACTCAATGTACTGACCCTTTCTGGCTGCAACGTCTCATGTTGCAGGATTCTTATGACGAGTAAGTGATACGTTAGGGTTATAATTTCTACACTCAGCTTTGCCGTTGGTGTTGATGGGAATCCACAACCTTGTTGTTACTTCCGCTATATGGATTGAGGTAACAGTATTTACGTTACTTTATACATGTGATTTACCTCTGTTATAAATCCTCGAGTACTGTGTGTGTCAGCATACCGATCCATGGATGACACTTAAGCACAGAGACTTGACCGTCTGAGGTGGGGTCGCTACAAGATGGTATCAGAGCACATGTTGACTGTAGGACGTGACCCCTAGGAACTGGCAAGCCCATAGGAAAGATTTTTCGAAAAACTTCATTTTCAGAAAGATATTTTACCTCTCTTCTCTTCTGAGCTTATTCAAATATTCCCTTTTAGTGAGACCATACCCTTTTTCCCTTGTTACCACAAAGATTTGATTGAAGAGACTACTCCAAGAAGGACAAGATATCGAACAACCAAGACCACTTCGAAATGAAGTGGATTATTCCGTGCAATCAAAACTACAACGGTTGGAGACTCCGAAGAGTAGGAGAATTTGAAGGCTCTGAAGAATTCCCAGATTTGTGTGACCTAGGAAGGTTACCCTTATGGAACTTGGCAGACTATCAAAGGTGTCAATACCCGAGATCAAGGTGTATCGGAGAAAGACCGGAACATGGAGCATTAGATCTAAAAGTTTTGTCAAGAAAACCCTAAGACAGGAGATATCAACTATGGAATGATAGCTCATGGAAATGACAAGAGCAGAAAAACGGCTATCCATGGAGTTATCGCCCGCTTATGTTATTGTCACCGGCCTGAGTTAAGCATGCATTTCTTTGGAAGGATTGCATGATAGAAGGCTGATGGAGCATCTATCAGTAATGGATGCAGTCTTAACCTTAGCTGGTGTATCACCAGGATCTGGAAAATTACATCAAGGATTTTAAGAGGGACCTTTGGGAAACCGTATTTGACAAGGAAGTATTTCATGAAGAACTCAGGACCCAGAAGCTGAAAGTAGCCAAACTGGAGGAGCAAAACCTCGAGATACCCGAGATTCGTCAGGAAACTGAAGAACAGTAGGACCGTAGTTCATGCCAAGGAAGTAGAAACCCAGAAGTTTGGAACGCAACTCTAGAAATATTGAAGGATGTCACTAGAGACTTCGCGTCAACAGAGATCTGGCAAAAGAACTTGAGAAGGACAAGCACGATCGGAAGAAGCCATCGGAGACATGAACAAGACTTGAAGAGTTTGACGACTTTGAAGATTTATTGACCTTTAGAAGACCAAACTCCTGTTATATAGCTACGCTAGATGCGACGATTGTGAGCTGTCATTTGTTTGATGTTTTTCCGACAGCCACAAGATAAAATCCGTCTTTTCAAAAAATTTGTTTGTATTGTGTGCCTCCCTCTCTCTCTCTCTTATCCCACCCCAAACCCTTGGACCCAATAGAGGATGAATGGAGATAAACTTATAGTTTCTGGACTAATGAGTCAGTTGGAGACGGACCGATGGATTCAGAATATGGAGGATCACGTGAAGAATAACCCTATAGCCAGAAAGAATATGACCCAGCATACTCTTCAATGCTTTGAAAGAGGTGCTGCTACTTGGTGGAGGATGTACCAAACCCTCAAGGGTTGGCAAAGAGCAACCACTTGGAAAGAATTTAAGTTGACTTTGCCAAAGTCTCAGTGGTTTTCCCAGCAATTGAAGCTTTATGGATGTGGTATGAAGAAGCCTTGTGCATGCAAGCTCTGTGGAGAAATAGGACACAACCATAAAGAACACAAGGACGAATGCCCTAATTGTGAAGGAAGTCACCCAACTGAAGAATGCCCAACTAGGCAGATCACTTGTTTCTTGTGTGAAGGGACTACCCACTACCTTGCCCAGTGTCACATTTACCCCATGGTACAAACAACCATCCAGTAGAAGAAAGAAGCAATGAAAGGAGCCCTCATGGAAATTTTAGAAGAACCTGTGATGAAGGAAGAAGGGGAGGACACACCCGAAGAAGACCCAATTAAACCCTGCACCAAGTCTTGCTATTCATGTGGAGAAGAAGGACACATCTCCCAAAATTATCTGAATGGGGATCTAGTATAATTCCTGACAGAGGAAGTAGAGTATGACCAATAGGAAATAGAAGCCCTGATGGGAACGGAAAAGTCCAGAAAGAGAAGTAGATTGGATTCCAGGAAGGACCTGAGTCATATCACCTATTATAGGTGCAAGGAGTCAGGGCACTACCTCAGCAGTTGCCCAAAAAGGAAGCCAAGGACCCAAGGAGGCTATATAATCACAAGGAAACCTCGAGACTTGTCAGAAGTAATATGTTTCTGCTGTAATGAAGCAGGACATTTTGCCAAAGATTGTCCCAAAGAGAAGGAGACTCGTGATGAATAGTTGAGTCTGTGAGGAATATAGTAGTAGTAGTGGGAACAATTCTTTTGAGGTGTTGAGTTGAGGCATGTAATGGAAAAACAGGAGATTGTAATAATTTGAGAACCAATGAAGTTAGCATCAATGGTACTGATTTGGATTTTATTAGTTGTTACTCTATGAAGAAAGGTTTTGACCATTTTCGAGGATACGAGGAATATGGTCTATGGAAGATTGGAGCATTTTAAGGGTGGTAGTACCCTGTGAGGAGATTTGACCCTTGGAAAGGAATAATGTTGTTCCACGGAGTGGACTTCATAAGTATGAGTTTTATCTCGATAGGGGGGTACCTCAAGAGGATGAAGAGATGAAGTACTATTGAATATAAAGGAGGTATGACGTGGGAAATATGGAGCAATTGTAACTCCATGATGAGTTTGAGTAATCACATTTTAGTTTGGCACAAATAGATGGAAGAGAGACAGTACAATTGGATGGGTTCAACAATGCTAGGAAGCTGGATGTTGGAATAATGATGAGTTGCCCCCGACGACGAGTTCAAGGTTTACAAGTGATGAGATGGGCCATAACCCACATGCCCCAGGACCTGCCAAGAAGCAAGCACACTCTTGCTAAATGAAAAAACCCTAGAAGAAGTTGTGATTTTATCGATAGACGATCTTATAGGAGTAACGCAAAACCTGAGAGTTGTGAAGAAAGGATAGATGTTTGTTTCGCTTGCAGAATCAATGGATTTTTCCGAACCCAGTTCGTCGACAAGAGAAATTATGCAATGCTTGTGAGGATGACCGAGTGTTAGAATGCAAGATTTGCTAAACCATATATAGGGTAATGATTTGGGTGCGGGATGGATTGATCACCATACCGACTTACTCTTATTATTCGCCGTGCTATACGGGATGGAAAATCTGAGTGGCTTACCTATAGTAGAGAGACGATTATATTAAACCTTGTTTAAACCTTAGAATGGTAAAATTATTTTCCCCTGTACAAGGCAGTTGTTGCCAATCATAGGATATACGGTGAGGTTCAAGCCCAGACCCGTTTTCTGCAGGGACCCAGTCAAATTGTTTGTTGACCACCATGAGATACCGATAGTTGTTTACTATTGGCGCCAGACCTGTCAGCTAAGAAGACCACGTCACAGCAAAACCGTACGCGGATGAAAGGACAGGAGAATTGCGGTAAAGGTTATGCCACTACCGGAAGAGCCCAGAGACGGAATTTTCCCGAGATCTGAGAAAACCGACACTGTCAAACAATAAGGATGGAGTATATGAGTTTTGATGGAACCGTAACCATGCTTTTAAGGCTGGTAGCACCCCGGACCCCCTGTGATGATCGATGGATTTTGAGAGGATCCCCAAACCTAACCTATTTCTTTCTAGCCTCTCCGAATCTCGAGGACGAGATGCATTTTAAGGGTGGTAGTTTTGTAACATCCCAAAATTCTAAATATTGGAATGTTATATTAAATAGATAGATTTGATAGATTGTTGGATTGTTGTGTGATTGATTTACTGAAAGTGAGTGAAATTTGAAACTTTTTGAAAGTTAAATGAGAGGGAATAAAAGGACTTTCCCAAACTTTCATTTTTCATTTATGATCTTCATGAACTCATATACTTTTCAAATACAAAACCCTAGAGATAAGATGACATGACTTCTTCCATTTAAATAAATGAAAAAAGGGTCTTTGAAGATATTTGAATTTCTTGGAAATATTTTCCAATTCAGAAACTTTAAGCAACTCAATGATTTTCATGAGAGAAGATAAAATGACTTCTTCCAAATATATATGAAATATGAGTTGGAAGTTTTAAAAGAATTAAATTCAAAGTCCTTGTGAAATTATTTTCAATTTGGAGTTATTTGGGTTTTATTCAAATTATTTTTCTCCAAAAATAAAATATATGGAAAATAGGGTAAAATGATTCCCTACATAAGAAAATTGGAGATAAATAAATTTGAAAGCATTTTGGTATTTTTATTGGATTTTATTAGAGCAGCAGCAATGTTTGCTTTATTCGAATTTTTGTGGATTTAACTTGATGCTAGATAAATGTTCGAGTTGTAGGAAATCTTTTTCTGAAAATTTTGATATATTATATCCCTATAGTATTTTTATTTATTTAAGGTTTTCTTTATTTTCTTTGCGCTGTTTAAAAAAAATCTTCCGCCGCCAACTAGGCCGGCCCGGCCGAAGCCAGGCCAAGGCCCAGCGCGCCATCGCCCCCGTCCCCGAGCGGGACTCAGCTCGGGAGTCCGCCGCCGCGTCGTCGCCTCGACGTCCGTGCCGCCCCCGGACTCTGCGCCGCCCCCTTGCCCCTCTCGCACGCCATCTCGTCCGCCCCCTCCATAAATACCGAGGCACCGCCCCGGCTCTCTCTGTCCTCCTCGACGCGCCGCATCTCATCGCCGCCGCTGCCGCACTTCACCAACCACGCTGCTCACGATAGATTGACCGGAGTGTGACGATTAGAATATTAGGAGTTATTAGTGCGAATCATCTTCATCAATAGTACAGGCAAGTTCACACTTTGATCATATCCCTTTCATACCTAGTTTTTATGCATTAGTTTCAACCCTCAAACATTGCATGAGTAGGATTGATAACATGTGGGTATTGGGAAGTAGTTGATGAGGTAGGAACCTATTGCCCTGCATTCAAACCTTGGGAGTTACTTCTACGTTATGCTTATATTGCAATGCTATGCTCGTAGATGTGGATTGGTTTGAGAGAATTCATGAAAGATGTGAGAGATTTTTTGTTAACTAAGGTTCAACTTAAGGTGGCAACTTTAATACACATCTGGGTGGATTGCTAGGGGCACCCTGTGGATATACCAGTGGACTTGCCCGGACAACTGGGGATATACCAGTGTTGTAGTAGGAGATCACGGGCATATACAGTGTGATCATCCTAAGGTCCGCCACCTAGGCTCAAAGGGATTATAAGATTATTCATGCTAGAAACTTCCGTGTGCATCCACAAGCCATTATGGGCTCTGGCATAGTTGAGTAAGTTGCGTGAGCTCTTGAAGATGTGGACTAGCAGATGTAGGGGGATTGTAGGTGTACTGGTCTGCCCGGAGTAGAGAGTAAATGCTTCTGAAAGACTGTGTCTCGGTCATCAATTTCTCAAAGAGCATGCAGTGCGAGAAATCCAACGGAGGAGATCGAGTCTTGTGGGGAAAAGTGCGCAAACCTCTATAGAGTGTACAAACTAATCATGGTTAGTCGTGTCACCGGTTATGGACATCTTGAGTATCTGGTTCTTGGATTATCATGTTGATCTCATCACTTTATCTAATTAATTTGTTGGGTTATAATTATGGGACAATTGCATTTTTGCCCCTAGTTGGTTCCTACCCACGGGTTTTGCCCTTACTTTTCGAGCTTGCTCAGTTTTGCCCTTACTTTTTCCGTCGTGGTCCCTCGAATGCCCTTTGACCGTTTGACCAAAATTTTGAAAATTCATAACTAATTCATATGAACTCAGAAAAATGCAAATAAGATATCAAAATGTTCAGATAAACATTACCTTTATGTGCATATCATTTGCATTCAGGACAAAAGCACCCTTTAAACTACCTAAGGTAATTAATGTTATTGACATTATTAAAAATAAAAAGGTATAAACAATATTTTTTTCATGAATAAAAATTACATACAAATGTAAGTGATGTTTTCTGAACATCCAGATATCTTATTTTCATTTTTCTGAGTTCATATCATCTTGTTATGAATGTTCTAACGACTTTGACCATTATTTGGAAACTTCATAACAAGTTGATACGAACTCAGAAAAATGCAAATAAGATATCAAGATGTTCAGAAAACATCACCTACATTTGCATGTAATTTTTATTCATGAAAAAAATATTGTTTATACCTTTTTATTTTTATTAATGTTAATAACATTAACTACCTTAGGTAGTTTAACTGATGCTTTTGTCTTGAATGCAAATGATATGCACATAAAGGTAATGTTTATCTGAACATTTTGATATCTTATTTCCATTTTTCTGTGTTAATATGAATTAGTTATGAATTTTCAAAGTTTTGGTCAAACGGTCAAAGGGCATTCGAGGGACCTCGACGGAAAAAGTAAGGGCAAAACTGAGCAAGCTCGAAAAGTAAGGGCAAAACCCGTGGGTAACTAGCGCTAAAAATGCAATTGTCCCTATAATGATTATTCTTGGGATTGAGAGGGGGATTTACCTTCTCAATGTTTCCAACAAACTTTGATAGTTAAATAAAATTTATTCCTTTGCAGTAGGGAAAAATTGGCTTTTCGCAAACACATGTTAACCATAGAGCTGTCCACCAGCCTAATATGCATGGAGTGATAGCTATTATTCATCATTATCCTATGGTGAATTTGCCAGTACACTCAATGTACTGACCCTTTATGGCTGCAACGTCTCATGTTGCAGGATTCTTACGATGAGTAAGTGATACGCTAGGGTTACAATTTCTACACTGAACTTTGCCGTTGGTGTTGATGGGAATCCACAACCTTGTTGTTACTTCCGCTATATGGATTGAGGTAATCCTATTTACGTTACTTTATACATGTGATTTACCTCTGTTATAAATCCTCGAGTACTGTGTGTGTCAGCATACCGATCCAGGGATGACACTTAAGCACCGAGACTTGACCGTCTGAGGTCGGGTCGCTACACATGAGTAGGTGGTTCTCTCTCAGAAAATGAATGCTGGCAGTGTATGCATGTTCTGATGGCTCTCTCCATGAATGGAGGAATGGTGGAGGGGTATATATAGCCTCCACAAAAAATCTAACCGTTATACACAATTTACCAAACTCAGTGGGACCGATAGTGAGTCTCAGTCAGAGCGATTCAGTTCAAAATGTGAATGTTAGGATTTTTGGTGGGGCCGACATGATCAACTTGGTGGGACCGATGTGCTAGGGTTAGGGCATAACTTGATCTCAGTGAGACCGATCACATGAACTCGGTGAGACCGATTTCAGTAATAGGCAAATAGAGAGTTGGTCAGGCAAACTCAGTGGGACCAATCGCTCATTTGGTGGGACCGAAACGTTGCGAAAAGGAAACAGAGAGTTTGCATTGCGAACTCTGTGGGACCGATCGCTCATTTCGGTTAGACCAAAACATTACGAAGGGAAACACAGAGTTTGTAATCCCATCTCGGTGAGACCGAGATCCCTATCGGTGAGACCGAACTGATTAGGGTTTCTGGCTATGGCTAGGTCAAATGAACTCGGTGGCGCCGAATAGATCAAATCGGTGGGTGCGAGTTTGACTATAGGTTTACGACATATGTGGAATTGAGAAAGTGGTTGAGGTCTTTTGGAGCATATCACTAAGCATTTTGAGCAAGCAAGCCATTAAGCAACACCTCATCCCCTTTTAATATTATTGGCTTTTCCTATGGACTCAATGTGATCTTGGATCACTAAAACGAAAATGTAGAGCCTTGAGCTTTTGCCAATATATGTGCTTAGCATTTTGAGAGGTCCACATCTCTAGTCCATTCCATGGCAATCATTGAACTTTCTGAAATGATCATCTTGAAAGAGTATTAGTTCAATGAGCTATATGTTGTTAAGAATTACGAAAACCACCCAGGGATTAGTTGCACTTTCAATCTCCCCCTTTTTGGTAATTGATGACAACATATAGATCAAAGCTTCGACAAATGATGATAAGACTGAAATACATTGTCGCTTTGAGAAGTGTGTGAGAAGCAAGAGCTCCCCCTAAATTTGTGCATTATTTAAAATTTGCTTTTGAATGCAAATGCACAATCAATTAGGATCATGGGTTACTCTTCCATGTCACATACATCTTGGTGGAGCGCTCAAGACGATAGAATATGAAATATATACTCATCACCAAGACAAAGTGAATGATCATACATGAGAGATAGATAATATCATCATTCAAGCACAAACATTAAAGTATGATATGATCAAACACATGACCATACAAGTATCTCACACACACATAATCATAGAGTATCATCCAAGCAAGCAAACAAATAGGTAGCAAATAAGTAGCAGCAAAAGAGGCAAAAAGAAGCAAAGCTCTCTCTCTCGAAGCCTATGATCTATACACTTTCTCCCCCTTTGGCAACAAGTTACCAAAAAGATTGAAAATGCATAGTGCTATTCGCTCTCTAAGCTTCATCGTCAGGAGGTGGCGTGGAGAGGAGTCCTGCAACAAATGCATCTGAAGAGGTTGTAGGAGCTGGTGGAGTGGTAACTGGAGGGGCAACTAAAGCTGTGGCTGCAGGAGGTGAAGTTGTAGCTCTAGTGTCTGACACTGGCATTGCTGCAGACCTCTGTCTTTTGGGAACCCTTTGATAAGCATCAGTGGTGGTCTTGTCACTCCTATCCTGAAGCTTTTCTTGGATCTTCTCCACGGAAGCATGAATCTCTGTCACCTTGACATCCAAGTCATGAAGTTTTGTCTCAAAGATTCTCTAAAGACTCTCTTGATTCTGAGTCAGGGTGGCCAATCCTTTCTCAATCCTCAAAGTAGCTTGAATAAGATGGCCAAGTTGGTCTTGTTTTGACTTGAGAAAAACTTGAGATGCCTCTTCAGCACTTAGCATCTTGGCTGCCTTCTCTGCTTTTGCCTTTTCTCTCTTGTCTTGAGCCTACTGATGCAGGATCTGAAGCATCCATAACAACTGTGTTGTCCTCAAAATCAGGCATCAAGGGAAGGTGCTCTATATCCAAAAGATACATGCCTTTGCCCATCTTGGAGTAGATGAACATCTGATTGTGTGGAGCATAGCCACATGATCTCTTTTGGTCGGCTGCGGTTCTCTTGATGGTTTCAACTATCAAGCTCATCACCTTGAATTTTTGTGGCACATCAAACAGTTGAAGCAAGTTGATGGTGTGGCCTCTAATCATCCTGTGATCTCCTGATTTGGGCAACAGGGTGTGCCTCGATATGGTGTTTATGGTGGCCAGTCCAAACAACAGATAGTACACTGAGCCTAGTTTGTGTGTTTCCAAGGCCTTGTCAAGTATCTCATTGTACATGTTGGCCATGGAGTTGTGATCTTTCTTGCGCTTGGCATAGACATTAATGTCATACTCGACTTCTTTAGGGGCATTGATAACCTTGGCCCACTCAGCAACAGTAGACTGGTACCTTGTACCCTCAGACATCCAAACAATGCTTCCATCTGGTAGAAGTGATCTATTGAATAGAACTGCATGATAAGCTCATCATTCTACTTGGTCAATTTTTGAACAACAAAGGTGTCAACTCCATTGAGTATGAAGCTCTCATGTACACCAGGGGAATGATCTTCATTTTCATCAATGTATTCCAAGTCTACCCACTTCATGTCAAACACAATAGGCTTCTTATCCAACAGAATTGTCTCATTGAAGTCTTGTTGTTCCTTTGTGTGAAATCTGTAGTCCACATCAGTTCTTCTCCTTGCAGCATAGGGGTCTGATTGTCTCCACAATCAGAGGCCTGCATCCTTTCTTTCTATCATGTTTTCAGATTCTGGATGATTATCATCAAGATCAGGGATCTTTGGCTTTAATTTCCTAAGCACTTTGGCTTCTTCTTCTTCTTCTTCTTCTTCTATTTTAGGCACTAGGCCCTTGTTCTTTTCTACAACAGGTATGTTTCTGGTGCTTCTATTTGGTGCAGTCTTAGAGGCTTGAGCAGTAGCTTTGGGGGCAGTCTTGGGCTTAGATGAAGCAGCCCCAGACTTGATGGCATCCCCCATCAGCTTCTGTGCTTTGGCTGCTGGTGCAGCATCCTCTTCTTCATCTTCTTCCTCATCAGAAGAGTGCTTGTCAAATTCAGCCATGGGATCAACTGTTGATTTGGAGGCTGCAAGAGTTGAGAATCAGGCCTTTGACATGGGCACTCTCTTGGCAGGAACCTTCTTGTGCACACCAGGCTTAGTTGAAGCTGCTGTGACAAATTCTTTCTTTGCAACTTTCTTCTTGGAGCTGACCTCCTCCTCAACAACAACATAGTCTTCATCCTAAGAATCTGAGTTTCTCTTCTTCCTTGTCCTTGTTGCTTCCTTGGGCAAGTTTCTTGGGGTGCTTCTGCTACCCTCATCATAGCTGCCAGAGGGACTAGTGCCCTCACTCAAGTTAACTTGCTCCTCAGACTTGTTCTGGCTGTCACTCTGATCTAACATATCTGACACTGCAAACTGAAAGCTGACCCTGTGAACAGATGTAGTTGAGTTAGAGTGGATGAGCATCACAAAGTGCAGAGACTTTGGAAAACAATTGAGTCAAAAAATTATTTTTAGTATTCTACAGACAGCATTTCGGAGCTACCGATTTGTTAAACTCGGTGACGCCGAAGCAATATTAGAGTCTAAACTAGTGAAATTGGTCAAACTGAGACATAGTCGGTGACTCCAAGATTGCTAGGGTTTCACTGAGAGTTGAACTCGCTCACACCGATTCATAAGTTTTGGTCAGACCGAAAATTACAAGTGCAATGGCCTAGGCCAAATCAGTGACACCGATTTCTACAACTCAGTCGGTCCGAGATGAGTTCGGCGAAAACCTAACCATAAATTTTCGAATCAAAACTAATCTAATGGAGTTTTTTGCTGGATAGAGTAATCTCATTCGTGGTAAGAATCATGGCATGGACCTAAGTGCAGGAATCAGAGCTTAAGATTGCACATAGGGGTCGAGTTCATACCCTAACTCGGTGGTGAACTCGCTACTAACGGCATAGACTTTTGGTACTATTGTGAACTCATTCTTTATTTATATTGGTGTAATATCTACTGTATTCCAACTTTTCCATGGTTCATACCCCCCGATACTAGCCATATATTCATCAAAATAAGCAAAAAAAACACGCGAAAAACAGAATCTGTCAAAAACAGAACAATCTGTAGCAATCTGAATATTTCAAATACTTCTGTAACTCCAAATAACCTGAGAAAATTGGAAATCCTAGATAATTCTGCAATGCTTGTGAGGATGACCTAGTGTTAGAATGCGAGATTCGCTAAACCATATACAGGGTAATGATTTGGGTGCGGGATGGATTGATCGCCATACCGACTTACTCTTATTATTCGCCTTGCTATGCGGGATGGTAAATCTGAGTGAATCACCTATAGTAGAGAGACGATGATATTAAACCTTGTTTGAACCTTAGAATGGTATAATTATTTTCCCTTGTACAAGGCAGTTGTTGCCAATCGTAGGATATACGGTGAGGTTCAAGCCCAAACCCGTTTTCTGCAGGGACCTAGTCAAATTGTTTATTGACCACCATGAGATACCGATAGTTGTTTAGTATTGGCGCCAGACCTGTCAGCTAAGAAGACCACGTCACAGCAAAACCGTACCCAGATGAAAGGACAGGAGAATTGCGGTAAACGTTATGCCACTACCGGAAGAGCCCAGAAACGGAATTTTCCCGAGATCTGAGAAAACTGACAGTGTCATACAATAAGGATGGAGTATATGAGTTTTGAGGGAACCGTAACCATGCTTCTAAGGGTGGTAGCACCCAGACCCCTGTGATGATCGATGGATTTTGAGAAGACCCCCAAACCTAAACTATTTCTTTCTAGCCTCTCTAAATCTCGAGGACGAGATTCATTTTAAGGGTGGTAGGTTTGTAACATCCCAAAATTCTAAATTTTGGAATGTTATATTAAATAGATAGATTTGATAGATTATTTGATTGTTGTGTGATTGATTGACTGAAAGTGAGTGAAATTTGAAACTTTTTGAAAGTTAAATGAGAGGGAATAAAAGGACTTTCCCAAACATTCATTTTTCATTTATGATATTCGTGAATTCAAATACTTTTCAAATCCAAAACCCTAGAAAGAAGATGACATGACTTCTTCCATCTAAATAAATGAAAAAGGGTCTTTGAAAATATTTGAATTTCTTTTGGAAATATTTTCCAATTCAGAAACTTTAAGCAACTCAATGATTTTCATGAGAGAAGACAAAATGACTTCTTCAAAATATATGAAATATGAGTTGGAAGTTTTAAAAGAATTAAATTCAAAGTCCTTGTGAAATTATTTTCAATTTGGAGTTATTTGGGTTTTATTCAAATTATTTTTCTCCAAAAATAAAATATATGGAAAATAGGGTAAAATGATTCCCTACATCAGAAAATTGGAGATAAATAAATTTGAAAGCATTTTGGTATTTTTATTGGATTTAATTAGAGCAGCAACAATGTTTGCTTTATTTGAATTTTTGTGGATTTAATTTGATGCTAGATAAATGTTCGAGTTGTAGGAAATCTTGTTATGAAAATTTTGATATATTATATGCCTATAGTATTTTTATTTATTTAAGGTTTTCTTTATTTTCTTTGCGCTGTTTTAAAAAAAATATTCCGCCGCCAACTGGGCCGGCCCAGCCGAAGCCAGGCCAAGGCACATCGCACCATCGCCCCCGTCCTCGAGCGGGACTCAGCTCGGGAGTCCGCCGCCGTGCCGCCGCCTCGACGTCCGTGTCGCCCCCGGACTCTGCACCGCCCCCTTGCCCCTCCTGCACGCCATCTCGTCCGCCCCCTCCATAAATACCGAGGCGCCGCCCCGGCTCTCTCTCCTCCTCGTCGCGCCGCATCTCACCGCCGCCGCTGCCGCACTTCACCAACCGTGCGGCCGCCACAGCTAGACACCTCCCGCGCCGCCGTAGTCCACCTCGCCGGCTCCACCGCTTGCTACGCCGTCTTCGCCCGTTGCCGCCGACGCCCACAGCTGTCGCCCCGCTCCTCGCCGACGCCCGCCGCCGCGGGAAGCCGCCGGAGATCCACCGTTGGTTTTCGTCGAAGGACCGCACCGAACCGGTAATAAAACCGCCCCGGTCCGGTATAGTCGTTTGGTTTTCTTAGGTTTTGTTTTGAAACCGGTTTTCTTTTTAGTTAGATCTAATTAGCGAATGTTCATTAGATTAGGTTCAGCAGTGAACAGTTTCATTCGTTAGCGTTCGGTAGCGAACGTCCGTTCGATAGGATTTTTCTTTTTTTTCTTTTTAATTTTCGGCCAGGGACCTATTTGTGATCAAATATTTCTTCACAGATTAGTCCCTGTACTTCCAGCGATCACTACTTTTACTCGTTTGTCCAAATCCAACGAAACCAACGCCCACTTCTTCGTTACGACCCCCTGTATCCAGATAATCAACTTAAACATGTTTTTGAAAGTTTAAAATTTGATTTCAAACAGTTTTGAATTTGAATTTTCTTTTGATCATAACTTGAGTTTTATAACTCCGTTTGAGTTGATTCTTTTTGCTAATCGAAGCTCTTGACCTAAACTTTCTGATAAGGCCAAATTCACATAATTTTGGTACTGTTAGAAACTTTTTATGTTGCCAGAGTTATTTGCTTGGTTTTGATGTTTTCCGAATTGTTTTATTTGATCTTTCTGATCTTTTGAGTGATTGCTTATGTGTGGTTACTATTGCTTGCTCACGATAGATTCACCGGAGTGTGACGAGTAGAACTATCAGGAGTTATGAGTGCGAATCATCTTCATCAACAGTACAGGCAAGTTCACACTTTGATCATATCCCTTTCATACCCAGTTTTTATGCATTAGTTTCAACCCTCAAACATTGCGTGAGTAGGATTGATAACATGTGGGTATTGTGAAGTAGTTGATGAGGTAGGAACCTTTTGCCTTGCATTCAAACCTTGGGAGTTACTTCTACGTTATGCTTATACTGCTATGCTATGCTCGTAGACGTGGATTGGTTTGAGAGAATTCATGAAAGATGTGAGAGATTTTTTATTAACTAAGGTTCAACTTAAGGTGGCAACTTTAATACACATCTGGGTGGATTGCTACACTACAGGAAACAGCTACTTTGCCGTCTGCCATGGCGGACGGCAAAGGCTCGAAAGGCGGACGGCAAAGACCTTTGCCGTCAGCCGCGGACGGCAAAAGGCTCCGGCAAAGAAGGCTACGGTAAACAGCTGCTTTGCCGTCTGCTTCCTGGCGCTGGACGGCAAAGGCTCTTTGCCGTCCGCGGCGGACGGCAAAGAGGGCGGACGGCAATAATTGCGCTGTCAGTCCGTTAAGTGGCTAACGGCAGACCTTTGCCGTCCGCCGCAGACGGCAAAGAGCCTTTGGTCTTTGCCGTCCGCCTTATGATGTCATGTACACGTCACTAGATGGCAGGTTCTTTGCCGTGTGCCACTGATGGCAAAGTGCAGGTTCTTTGCCGTCTGCCACGGACGACAAAGTCTTTGCCGTCTGCCACTGTAGGCAAACTGACCAAATGGGTCAGCTCCCAGGAAGCACAGTTGGCTGCCACGTGGCTTCTTTGCCGTCCGCGGCAGACGGCAAAGGCTCTTTGCCGTCGGTGGCAGACGGCAAAGAGCCTGCATATTGTCTGTTTTTTCTGTTTTTTATTAAATCCCACAATTTGCAGCACATATCACATATATAAGTTTCATATCCAGCACATATCCAACACATATCTAGCACATATCACATATCACATATCCAGCACATATCACATATCACATCAGTTTCATCCATACACATTGTTCATACATAAGGAAGTTCCATCCATACACATTGTTCCATCCATATATATATTACAATGCAAAGTGTCATGAAGATAGCAAGCTAGATACAATGCAAAGTTTCATCAAAGGCACTCCATCATAGCAAGCTAGCTTCCATCAAGTGAATGAAATCTGCAAAATGGTAAATAAGAAAGTTAGAAATAGGTGACTAGAACAAGAAGAAGACTAGAACAAGAAGTATATGTCATTTATGAGCTAACTTAGGTGAAATGGATCATATATGAGCTAACTAAGTTGAAATGGGTTGTTTATGAGCTAACTTAGTTGAAATGGATCATTTATGAGCTAACTTAGTTGAAATGGGTCGTTTATGAGCTAACTAAGGTGAAGGGCATCGTTTTTGAGCTAAGTAAGGTGAAATGGGTCATTTTGGAGCTAACCTAGTTGAAATGGATCGTTTTTGAGCTAACTTAGTTGAAATGGATCGTTTTTGAGGTAACTAAGGTGAAATGGATCTTTTTTAGCTCACTTAGGTCAAATGGATCGTTTTTGAGCTAACTTAGTTGAAATGGATCGTTTTTGAGCTAACTTTGTTGAAATGGATCATTTTTGAGCTAATTTAGTTGAAATGGATCGTTTTTGAGCTAACTTAGGTGAAATGGATCATTTATGAGCTAATTTAGTTGAAATGGATCTTTTTGAGCTAACTTAGGTGAAATGGGTCATTTATGAGCTAACCTAGGTGAAATGGGTCGTTTATGAGCTAACCTAGGTGAAATGGGTCGTTTATGAGCTAACCTAGGTGAAATGGGTCGTTTATGAGTTAACCTAGGTGAAATGGGTCGTTTATGAGCTAATTATGCAATTTTTGACATAAGTAAGCTAAGTACATATCGTTTTAGAGCTAACTTAGGTAAAATGGATGGTTTATGAGGTCAGTAAGCTTATTAAGTCATTTTGGAGGAAAAGAAGGTAACTCTAGGTCATTATGGTAACCATATTGGAGGAAATAAAGCTAAGTCTAGGTCTTTATGCATTTGTTAAGCCAAACACTAGAGAAACTTACCGTGATCAGGGAGGTGTAGGAGCGGGCTGGCTAGTGCCGGTAGCTGGAGAAGGATCATGCGATGCGTTTCTGGAGTTAAGCTGCACCAAAGATCATTTCCAATGTCTCGTTAGCATTATGACACTCAAATGTTAAGACTAGCAAGTAATGTCCATTCAAATTAAACTCACCGTGGTCCCAGGAGCAATCACTGGCATCGGCGGAGCGGTCTGACCGGTCTTCTCGCACACAGACTGCACATTTGGTTTTGACGACTCAGTCATACTAGTTAGTAATGAGACAAACACTACATGAATGTTTTGGCTAATCTGCAGAAGAAACTTACCACAAGGAGCTCGTACATGGCCCTTGCCTGCATGTCATTCCGTGCCCTCTCCTCCTCCATCATCTTTGTCGTCCTCTCCTCCAACTCCCGCTGCCTCTCCGCCGCCTCCGCCAGAAGTTTCTCCGTTCTATCTCTCTCACTCTGTATAGCAGCCTGCAACACCACTCACATGACCATTTGTAATCATTGATGGAAGCGCACACAATGTAATGGAGAAAGATAGCTGAGTACGTATCACTAACCTTGATGGCGAGTTGCACTGGCCGTTCACGAGGCCTTATCTCAGGAGCGGAGCTCGACTGGCGCGCCTTGATCTCTGGGAGAGTGCTAGGACAACGGATAAGTCCATCTCCAATGGCTATGGAGCCATGGGACCTCCCGCCACCAGATATCATCACCAGCTCTGGATCAATGGGACCCTGGCTCGGGTTAAAGTCCTCCCCTTTCCTCGCCTTCCCCTCATCTCTATATCTCACGAGCTTGTTGTGGGAGGAGATGTTGGTGAAGTTGTTTGCATCATCGAGGTCAGACTGAGAGAAAGCCTTGACTTTCTTGTAAGAGCCAGTGTGGGCCATGGCATACAGGACGTACACCTCTGGCACCTTATCCGCCTTATTGTGGCGTGCCTGAAAGAGAGAAACAATGAAAATTAGTAACTAAAGGGCTCAAGCTAGCATGATGAATGAATTGCATGAATCATGAAGCAAACCACATACCCAGTTGCGCCCGAACTGATATAAGTTGGAGCTGCCTTGATGGTGTGGCACACCTTCCATTTGGGCACGTTTGTCCTTGGCCTGGTTGTGGAGGGCTAGCCATTCTTGTGAGCACCACTCATCTACCAACACCTCCCAACAATCCATCCGATCCGCACACCATCTCGGAGGCGCCTAAGTTAGCAAATAGAAACTTGAGCGCTACGGCTAAGAATTACTAAATGAAGGAACTTAAGTAGAAGGCCTTAAGAATTACCTTCATGTACTGCTCCTTACTCAGGAACTTATCGCGGCACGCCGGCTTGGTCTTCTTGATACCACGCAAGGCGTAGTAGTCTCGAACAGCCTGCACCCGAGCCTCATGCCGTAAGTTCTGGAGTAGGCGCTTGCAGACGTTCTCGATAACATTTGCGCACTCCTCCTCGTATCCCTCCTCACACCTGTAGAATGTCTGCAATCAAATGAGACAATATTGATTAGTACAATTAATAACTAGCTAGTTGAAGATTTTGAAATGTGTAAAGGAGAAATTACCCAGAACGTCCTGATCACCATGTCTGCCCTCGTGTCGCACACGACACCGTCGATAATGACATCCGGCGGGGCCGGGGCAGCCACGTAGTGCTCCCAGCTCAACCGAAGCTCTGGAAGCCGACCCTCACCAGGCAACGTGACAAACCCCGGGAAGTTTTGCCGGCAAAGAACTCCAAGGACGGAGTTGGGCCGGCGGACACTATGATGGTGGTCCCAACCCCTGCAGCATGACATGGCCAACGCATTAGTTATTTGAAGAAACGTGAATGCAGAAGGTACAAAAATATTAAATGCACTTACGTACCTCTCCCCATCAGGGAAGATCAACCACCTCTGCTCGCGAGTCGCCGGCACGGACGGGAGCCGTGTAGCACCACGCTGGTAGACGGTGCCACCCTCCTCCTCAAGATCAGTCGGCTCCCCGCCATCATCAGCATGGCCACTCGGCTCCTCGGGCTGATCCGGCCAGGTACCCCATCCGGACGTGTGCTCCTCCGGGGTCTCGTGGGCCGAACTCTCGTGGGCCGAAGGCCAGTCGACCCGAGGCTCGTGGGCCCAAGACCCGTGGACCGGAGGCTCGTGGACCGGAGTCCGTGTAGCCTCCTCCTCGGACGAGTCCACCCTAGCAGTCACGTGCTCGGGTGAAACAGCTGGGGGTGGCGGCGAGGAAGGCTCCCTAGCAGTCACCCTACCTCCTCTCCCGCGACCACGTGCCCCACCTCCTCTCTTCCTACCTCGTCCCCTGCTGGGCACCGCGGTGGACGAAGAAGGGCCCGGCGGTGTGGACATACTGTCCAGCAACGCTCGGCGAAGAGGTACGTCTGGAATCGAAGACCTCAGACCACGCGCCGAGGAAGAAGGGGCCTTGGCGCGCTCCCGACCAGCGCCCACCATCTTTCAACACCTGCCATGACAAACAGTAAACGAAATTAGTACAACATAAAAAAAAGACCGACATGAATAATAATATGTGTATCACTTAAGTGTATCATCATCAAGTACAACATTAAAAAATTTAATACCTGACACTACTAATAATCTCGATCAGTATCATCAATAAATGCATAATCATCATCATCACTATAATCAATGACGGGCTCATAGGGTTCAGTGGCATCAACATATGCAAGGCCACCTTGACGTAATCGGTCAAGCAATGACAGGTCATCCGCAGCAGTAACCTCTTCTTGTTCCGGCTCTTCTTGTTCCTCCTCTGGGGTGATGTCGGATTCACTGTCACTGTCTACTTCAATGTTTTGGGGTGAAGTATAGCGGTTCTTGAAACGCTTTTTGGAAAGACGTGTCTCTTGGAAGAATTCTCCTTCATATGTGTCTGGGTTAATGTGAGGTTCATAATCCTCTTCCTTTGGGGGAGATAGTCTAGCACGTGGCGGCACTTCATAAACGACTTCCCAACCTTTCAGATTTGGATTAGTTTGGCAGGCCCACGGTAGATAGAATACTTGGGTCGCCTGTTGAGCCGTAATATAGACATCAGGAACATCTAAATGGGTGCTTTGGTTGATTTCAACTAGCCCTATATGTTCATGAGTTCTTCTAGTCTCCTTCGGCTGAAACCAATAACATTTGAAGACTACGACATTCGGTGGGTTTTCACCATAGAATAGAAGTTCATAAATTGCTTCAACTCTCCCATAATACTCGGTACCTCCTTCGCCGATAGCAGATACACAACAATTTGTAGACTTTCGGTCGGCCATAGATAGCTCCTTGCCATAGGTACGAAAGCGATACCCGTTGATGTCGTATTTGTCAAATGAACGGACCTTATAGTCAAAACCATTAGCGACTTGTCTCAATTCGGCGTCCATAGACTCTGAATTAGCCTACAAGTTTAATATGAAAGGATTGTTGCATTACACACAAATTAGCGAATGAAACCGGGATAGCCGCCTACAAATTAGCCTACAAGTCTAATAGAAATTACCGTTTGTTTGAACCAAGAGATGAAACCGGGATAGCCGCCACCTTGCTTTGCGAGAAGCTCATACTCTTCGACAGAATCCTTTTGGATCACCGCTCCATACGAGAATAAGGCGACGTATCGACTGTATGAAATATCCAGGAATAAGAGCAGTTCAAAGGAAATAGAAGTTGCGAAACTATGTACCGAGAACTTACTCGATGTACGGCCGCACTTCTATCAGGTTGTTGAAGATATACAACGAAATGGTCCGCCATCGTTCGTTATCCAAAGATACTGGATTTGAAACACTGGCTGGTGCGAGATTCCCTTTGAATAGGCTGAGGTTGGATCCACCCTTTTTAGGGTCGTCAGCATTGTACCGAGGCTTCGGATTATGCAAATGACGATTTTTGGCTTCGTAGTGTGCTGTCACGAAGTTTGCCGCCTCCTCAGTGATGAATGCCTCAGCCATCGATGCTTCAATTCTACGTTTATTTTTACATTTTTGTCGAAGCGTCTTCTGCATCCTCTCAGTTGGGTAGCACCAACGATTTTGCACGGGCCCCCCCAATCTTGCCTCGGTCGGGAGATGCAAAATCAAATGTTGCATTGGATTAAAGAAGCCCGGTGGAAAGATCTTCTCTAACTTGCAGATCAACTCCGGCGCCAACTCTTCCATTTCTTCTAGCACGCTAGGCGATAGTTCTTTCGCACAAAGAACACGGAAGAAATAGCTGAGTTCTACCAGTACTAGCCATTCATCCTCAGGGATGAAGCCACGCAACATCACCGGCATTACCCGCTCAATCCATATGTGCCAATCATGACTCTTGAGACCAAATATCTTCAATTTATCAAGACTGGCTCCCCTCTGTAGATTCGCTGCATACCCATCGGGGAACATCAACTGCATTTTCACCCACAAGATAATTTCCCTCATAGCCGGCCTTCCAAGATTGAACCATGCCTTTGGCTTCGTCCAGTTCTGCTTTCCTTTCGGTTCTTTCATGTTTTGTAACGGCCTATCACATAGCGCCTCCAGATCGACTCTAGCCTTAGTATTATCCTTTGACTTCCCATCTATGCCGAACAATGTACCAAAAAGTGCCTCGGCGATATTCTTCTCAGTGTGCATCACGTCGATGTTGTGTGGGCAAAGGAGGTCTTTGAAGTAAGGCAGATCCCATAAGCATGTTTTGTGAGTCCAGGCGTGCTGAGAATTATACCCCTTGAAGTACCCTGGACGCTCGGGATCTGGCTCGAGAGCGTTTAACTGATCCAGGGTCTGTTGGCCTGTCAATGCATGTGGTGCAGAGTTTTTGACAACTCTACCTCTGATGAAGTTCTTCTTGTCTTTCCTGAACTTATGGCGAGGATTCAGGAACTCTCTATGCATGTCGAAGCAAGAAAACTTGCGACCGGCCTGAAGCCAACGAAACTCAAGAGCTCCCTTGCATGTGGGGCACGGGAACCTTCCATGCACACACCAGCCAACGAATAGCGCATACGCCGGCAAGTCATGCGTCGAGTACATGTACCAGACACGCATTATGAAGTTCCGTTTGCTATAGGCATCGTATGTCTTGAACCCATTATCCCAGGCTTCTTGCAATTCGTCCTTAAGCGGTTGCATGTACACATTCATATTTTTCCCCGGATAGTTGGGCCCTGGAATTATCAACGTCAGGAAAATGTTCTTTCTTTGCATAATCTGTCCGGGGGGGAGATTGAGTGGAAAGACAAATACGGGCCAACAACTGTATTGGGCTGCCGTCATACGAAACACACTGAACCCATCCGTGCTGATGCCGACTCGAGGATGCCTCGGATCTGCCGCTTTGTCACCATGTAATTCATCAAACTTTTTCCACGCAACACCATCAGATGTGTGTACAATCATCAAATTCCCATCTGCATCTAGTTCGGTTCTTTTGCCCGTTTTGTGCCATGTCATCTGTCTGGCCGTCTCTTCGACCATGAAAAGACGTTGAAGTCTTGGTACGATTGGCATATACCGAAGAACACTAACGGGGATTTTGGTCTGTGTCTTCTCACCCATACCGTTGTCTACCACAACATACCTGGAAGACTTGCAAATGGGACAACAGTTCAAGTCCGCATAGTCAAGCCTAAACAAGACACATCCTTTCTCACAGGCATGTATCTTATCATAGGGCATCTTCAGTGCACGGAGGATTTTGTCCGACTGGTACAGGTTTGCAGGCATTACATGGCCTTTGGGTAGAAAGCGTCCAAATACTGTCATCATTGCATCGTAGCATTCTCTGCCCAAGTTGAACTGAGCCTTCAGAGCCATTACTTGTGAGATGGCATCCAACTGACAAAGCTCAGTGTGCTCATGGAGCGGACGTTTTGCAGACTCCAACATTTCATTGAAGGCCTTTGCAGATTCCTCCATCTCCTCGTCCGAATCCCGAGCATCATCAAAGTCTTGCACCATGTTTTCCATACCGGTACCATGCTCGTCGGTGCGACGACGATCCACCTCGGCTCGGTCACGTTGGGCAGACTCACCATGAAATGTCCACACCGTATAATCGGGCGTAAAACCACTCTTCTGCAGGTGTTTGCCCATTTTAGCCTCTGTCCTCTTTTCCCAATTGCCGCACCGTAAACAGGGGCACCAGGTTTTCCTCTGGCCATTTGCAAATGCGGCTCGCACAAACCCCTTGGTTTTTGTGAACCATTCAGTGCTCCATTTGTTCTGACCAGTGTGACCGGTGTACATCCACGCAAGATCACTCATCTTGACTTTCAGAGCTACTAGACACACAAAAAATATATATATATATATATAATTCACCATGTATGTATTCATCAGTTGATCTACTTTGTCAATTTTATTACGTCCATGCAACCTACACTCTAATAGGTAATGATAGGTCCTAATCCCACCCGAGTATGTTTAGATTGGGTTCATTTTCCCATGCTATGCCCCGGATCCTACGCAAAATTTCGGCAGCACCTCCCCGCTGTTCTCCTGATACACGTCTCTGCAATAAACAGAGAGGATGTGTACCCGGAGAACAACAGGGGAGGCACTGACGAAATTTATGCGTCGGATCCGGAGCAAAGCATATGGGAAAACGAACCCAATCTAAACATACTCGGGCTGTCCATGGATAGCGTTGGACAATTCGAAAGAATCAAGGTTATAAATATGCAAATGCATGCATATTTATAACTATGACGCTTTCGAACGGGAGACACATATTGGTTACGCATACTGATGATTCAAGACACATATATATCTAGCTATCAAGTTTCATCGGAATAGATCAAATAATTAATGGGGGAGGAGGACATGTCATTTGTGCTCACCCACGAACAAAGGGGCATAGCTCGTCAAACGCACGGCCAGGTCGTCGAACACCAAACCTCGCAGCGATGAAACAACTGCACATTTAAAACTACCCGATCAACACAATTATATATGATGTTTTTCATAACAAAATCGAAAGATATATGACCTAACTAATAATTCACAAATATATGACCCCGTCGGCTTCTGGAAGGCCAAAGAACACCTTTTCGGGACGTGTCGGGGGTCGGGGTGTCGTGTCGGTCTCGGGGTGCCGTGTCGGGGTCGGGGTTGGGGTCTCGGGGTCGGGGTGTCGGGTCGGGGTGTCGGGTCGGGGTGCCGGGTCGGGGTCGGTGTGCCGTGTCGGTGTCGGGGTCGGGGTGTCGGGTCAGGCTCGGGGTCGGGGTGTCGGGGTCGGGGTCCGGGTCGGGGTATCGTGCTCGGGGTCTCGGGGTCGGGGTGCCGGGTCGGGGTCGGGGTGCCGTGTCGGTGTCGGGGTCGGGGTGTCGGGTCAGGCTCGGGGTCGGGGTGTCTTGTCGGGGTGCCGGGTCGGGGTCGGGGTGCCGTGTCGGTGTCGGGGTCGGGGTGTCGGGTCAGGCTCGGGGTCGGGGTCTCGGGTCGGGGTGCCGGGTCGGGGTGTCGGGTCGGGGTGTCGGGTCGGGGTGCCGTCTCGGGGTCGGGGTGCCGGGTCGGGGTCGGGGTGTCGGGGTGTCGGGTCAGGCTCGGGGTCGGGGTGTCGGGGTCGGGGTCGGGATGTCGGGGTCGGGGTCGGGGTCGGGGTGCCGTGTCGGTGTCGGGGTCGGGGTGTCGGGTCAGGCTCGGGGTCGGGGTGTCGGGGTCGGGGTCTAGGGGTCGGGGTGTCGTGTCGGGGTGCCGCGTCGGGGTCGGGGTGCCGTGTCGGGTCGGGTTTTTTCCCTCTTTTTTCCTTTTCTTCTTCTTCCTATTCTTCCTTTTCTTCCTCTTCTTCTTTTTTCTTCTCCTCCTCCTCTTCTTCTTCTTCCTTTCCTTTTTCCTCTTCTTCTTCTCCTCCTCTCCTCTTTTTTCTTCTTCTTCTTCTTCTTCTTCTTCCTCTTCTTCTTTTTTCTTCTCCTCCTCCTCCTCTTCTTCTTCCTCTTCTTCTTTTTTCTTCTCCTCCTCCTCCTCTTCTTCTTCCTTTCCTTTTTCCTCTTCTTCTTCTCCTCCTCTCCTCTTTTTTCTTCTTCTTCTTCCTCTTCTTCTTTTTTCTTCTCCTCCTCCTCTTCTTCTTCTTCCTTTCCTTTTTCCTCTTCTTCTTCTCCTCCTCTCCTCTTTTTCTCTTCTTCTTCTTCTTCCTCTTCTTCTTTTTTCTTCTACAACCTAAACCTAAAACTAAACCTAAACCTAAAACTAAACCTAAAACTACAACTAAAACTAAATCTAAACTAAAAAGGAAAAAAAGAAAAAAAAGAAAAAAAACTGAAAAATGGGGGCTCACCTGGGGGGTGGAGGAGGCCGGTGGAGGAGGGGGCGGGGCGGTGGAGGAGGCGGCCTGGGGGCGGCGGCGAGCCGGGGCGGCGGGGGCGACGGGGCGGCGGGGGGCGGGGGGCGCCGGGGGCGCGGGGCGGCGGGGGGCCGGGGCGGTGAGGGCGACGGGGCCCCGGGGCGGCGGGGGCGACGGGGCGGCGGGGGGCGCGGGGGCGGGGGGCGCGGGGGGCACGGGGGGCGCGGGGCGGCGGGGGGCCGGGGCGGTGAGGGCGACGGGGCCCCGGGGCGGCGGCGAGCCGGGGCGGCGGGGGCGACGGGGCGGCGGCGGCGCGCGGCGGGCGGCGGCGTGGGAGGAGAGAAACGGCGGCGTGGGAGGGAGAGGGAAGAAGCGAGTAACGGGCGGGGGTACGGGCCGTTAGGTAGTAGGCTCTTTGCCGTCCGCCCCCCTTTGCCATCCGCTTTTTTGCCTCTTTGCCGTCCGCTAGCGGACGGCAAAGAGGTGGCCCGTTAAGTTTTTCAAAAACGGGCGGGGGTGGGGGCCACCTCACTCTTTGCCGTCCGCCAGCGGACGGCAAAGATTCTTTGCCGTCAGCTGGCCGACGGCAAAGAGCTGGCAGACGGCAAAGAGCTTCTTTGCCGTCTGCTTTTGGGTAGCCGATGGCAAAGAGCTGGCGGACGGCAAAGAGCTTCCTTGCCGTCAGCTAGCGGACGGCAAAGAGCTGGTAGATGGCAAATTAGCTGATTCCAGTAGTGCTAGGGGCACCCTGGGGATATACCAGTGGACTTGCCGGATACCTGGGGATATACCAGTGTTGTCCTAGGAGATCCCGAGGATATACCGTGTGATCATCCTAAGGTCTGCCACCCAGGCTCAAAGGGATCATAAGATTATTCATGCTAGAAACTTCCGTGTGCAGCCACAAGCCATTATGGGTTCTGGCATAGTTGAGTAAGTTGCGTGAGGTCTTGAAGAGGTGGACTAGCAGATGTAGGGGGATTGTAGGTGTACCGGTCTGCCCGGAGTAGAGAGTAAATGCTTCTGAAAGACTGTGTCTCAGTCATCCATTTCTCAAAGACCATGAAGTGCGAGAAATCCAACGGAGGAGATCGAGTCTTGTGGGGAAAAGTGTGCAAACCGCTGCAGAGTGTACAAACTAATCACGGTTAGCCGTGTCCCCGGTTATGGACATCTTGAGTATCTGGTTCCTGGATTATCATGTTGATCTCATCACTTTATCTAATTAATTTGTTGGGTTATAATTTTTATTTTGGGATTGAGACGGGGATTTACCTTCTCAATGTTTTCAACAAACTTTGATAGTTAAATAAAATTTATTCCTTTGCATTAGGAAAAAATTGGCTTTTCGCAAAAACATGTTAACCATAGAGCTTTCCACCAGCCAAATATGCATGTAGTGATAGCTATTAGTCATCATTATCCTATGGTGTGAATTTGCCAGTACACTCAATGTACTGACCCTTTGTGGCTGCAACGTCTCATGTTGCAGGATTCTTACGACGAGTAAGTGATACGTTAGGGTTACGATTTCTACACTCAACTTTGCCGTTGGTGTTGATGGGAATCCACAACCTTGTTGTTACTAACGCTATATGGATTGAGGTAATAGTATTTACGTTACTTTATACATGTGATTTACCTCTGTTATAAATCCTGGAGTACTGTGTGTCAGCATACCGATCCAGGGATGAAACTTAAGCACAGAGACTTGACCGTCTGAGGTCGGGTCGCTACACATGAGTAGGTGGTTCTCTCTCAGAAAATGAATGCTGGAAGTGTATGCATGTTCTTAGGGCTCTCTCCATGAATGGAGGAAGGGTGGGGGGGTATATATAGCCTCCACAAAAAATCTAACCGTTACACACAATTTACCAAACTCGGTGGGACCGATAGTGAGACTCGGTCAGAGCGATTCAGTTCAAAATGTGAATGTTAGGCTTTTCGGTGGGACTGACATGCTCAACTTGGTGGGACTGATGTGCTGGGGTTAGGGCATAACTTGATCTCGGTGAGACCGATCACATGAACTCGGTGAGACCGATTTCAGTAATAGGCAAATAGAGAGTTGGTCAGGCAAACTCGGTGGGACCGATCGCTCATTTGGTGGGACCGAAACGTTGCGAAAAGGAAACAGAGAGTTTGCATTGCGAACTCTGTGGGACCGATCGCTCATTTCGGTTAGACCGAAACATTACGAAGGGAAACAGAGAGTTTGTAATCCCATCTCGGTGAGACTGAGATCCCTATCGGTGAGACTGAACTGATTAGGGTTTCTGGCTATGGCTAGGTCAAATGAACTCGGTGGCGCTAGATAGATCAAATCGGTGGGTCCAAGTTTGACTTTAGGTTTAGGACATATGTGGAATTGAGAAAGTGGTTGAGGGCTTTTGGAGCATATCACTAAGCATTTTCAGCAGGCAAGCCATTAAGCAACACCTCATCCCCTTTTAATATTATTGGCTTTTCCTATGGACTCAATGTGATCTTGGATCACTAAAAGGAAAATGTAGAGCCTTTAGCTTTTGCCAATATATGTCCTTAGCATTTTGAGGGGTCCACATCTCTAGTCCATTCCATGCCAATCATTGAACTTTCTGAAATAATCATCTTGAAAGAGTATTATTTCAATGAGCTATATGTTTTTAAGAATTACCAAAACCACGCAGGGATTAGTTGCACTTTCAATCTCCCCCTTTTTGGTAATTGATGACAACATATAGATCAAAGCTTCAACAAATGATGATAAGAATGAAATACATCGTCGCTTTGAGTAGTGTGTGAGAAGCAATAGCTCCCCCTAAATTTGTGCATTATTTAAAACTTGCTTTTGAATGCAAATGCACAATCGATTAGGATCATGGGTTACTCTTGCATGTCACATACATCTTGGTGGAGCGCTCAGGATGATGGAATATAAAATATACACTCATCACCAAGACAAAGTGAATGATCATACATGAGAGATAGATAATATCATCATTCAAGCACAAACATTAAAGTATCATATGATCAAACACATGACCATACAAGTATCTCACACACACATAATCATAGAGTATCATCCAAGCAAGCAAACAAATAGGTAGCAAATAAGTAGCAGCAAAAGAGGCAAAAAGAAGCAAATCTCTCTCTCTCGAAGCCTATGATCTATACACTTTCTCCCCCTTTGGCAAACAATTACCAAAAAGTTTGAAAATTCATAGTGCTATTCGCTCTCTAAGCTTCATCGTCAGGAGGTGGCGTGGAGAGGAGTCCTACAACAAATGCATCTGAAGAGGTTGTAGGAGCTGGTGGAGTGGTAACGGGAGGGGCAACTAAAGCTGTGGCTGCAGGAGGTGAAGTTGTAGCTCTAGTGTCTGACACTGGCATTGCTGCAGACCTCTGCCTTTTGGGAACCCTTTGATAAGCATCAGTGGTGGTCTTGTCACTCCTATCCTGAAGCTCTTCTTGGATCTTCTCCACGAAAGTATGAATCTCTGTCACCTTGACATCCAAGTCATGAAGTTTTGTCTCAAAGATTCTCTCAAGACACTCTTGATTCTGAGTCAGGGTGGCCAATCCTTTCTCAATCCTCAAAGTAACTTGAATAAGATAGCCAAGTTGGTCTTGTTTTGACTTGAGAAAAACCTGAGATGCCTCTTCAACACTTGGCATCTTGGCTGCCTTCTCTGCTTTTGCCTTTTCTCTCTTGTCTTGAGCCTGTACTAATGCAGGATCTGAAGCATCCATAACAACTGTGTTGTCCTCTAAATCAGGCCTCAAGGGAAGGTGCTCTCTATCCAATAGATACATGCCTTTGCCCATCTTGGAGTTGATGAGCATCTGAATGGGTGGAGCATACCCACATGATCTCTTTTGGTCGGCTGCGATTCTCTTGATGGTTTCAAGCTCATCACCTTGAATTTTGTGGCACATCAAACAGTTGAAGCAAGTTGATGGTGTGGCCTCTGATCATCCTATGATCTCCTGATTTGGGCAACAGGGTGTGCCTCAATATGGTGTTTATGGTGGCCAGTCCAGACTACAGATAGTACACTGAGCCTAGTTTGTGTGTTTCCAAGGCCTTGTCAGGTATCTCATTGTACTTGTTGGCCATGGAGTTGTGATCTTTGTTGCGCTTGGCATAGACATCAATGTCATACTCGGCTTCTTCAGGGGCACTGATAAGCTTGGCCCACTCAGCAACAACAGACTGGTACCTTGTACCCTCAGACATCCAAACAATGCTTCCATCTTGGTAGAAGTGATCTGTTGAATAGAACTGCATGATAAGCACATCATTCCACTTGGTCAAATTTTGAACAACAAAGGTGTCAACTCCATTGAGTCTGAAGCTCTCATGTACACCAGGGAAATGATCTTCATTTTCATCAATGTATTCCAAGTCTATCCACTTCATGTCAAACACAATAGGCTTCTTATCCAACAGAATTGTCTCATAGAAGTCTTGTTGTTCCTTTGTGTGAAATCTGTAGTCCACGAGAGTTCTTCTCCTTGCAGCATAGGGGTTTGATTGTCTCCACAATCAGAGACCTGCATCCTTTCTTTCTTTCTTTAATGTTTTCAGATTCTGGATGATTAGCATCATGATCAGGGATCTTTGGCTTTAATTTCCTAAGCACTTTGGCTTCTTCTTCTTCTTCTTCTTCTTCTTCTTCTTCTTCTATTTCAGGCACTAGGCCCTTGTTCTTTTCTACAGGAGGTATGTTTCTGGTGCTTCTATTTGGTGCAGTCTTAGAGGCTTGAGCAGTAGCTTTGGGGGCAGTCTTGGGCTTAGATGAAGCAGCCCCAGACTTGATGGCATCCCCCATCAGCTTCTGTGCTTTGGCTGCTGGTGCAGCATCCTCTTCTTCATCTTCTTCCTCATCAGAAGAGTGCTTGTCAAATTCAGCCATGGGATCAACTTGCTTGCACCATCTCCCTCTCTTCCTTTCCTTGTTTTTCTTGCCCTCACCAGCAGCCTCTCCAACTATTGATTTGGAGGCTTCAAGAGTTGAGGATCAGGCCTTTGACATGGGCACTTTCTTGGCAGGAACCTTCTTGTGCACACCAGGCTTAGTTGAAGCTGCTGTGACAAATTCTTTCTTTGCAACTTTCTTCATGGAGCTGACCTTCTCCTCAACAACAACATAGTCTTCATCCTAAGAATCTGAGTTTCTCTTCTTCCTTGTCCTTGTTGCTTCCTTGGGCAAGTTTCTTGGGGTGCTACTGCTACCCTCATCATAGCTGCCAGAGGGACTAGTGCCCTCACTCAAGTTAACTTGCTCCTCAGACTTGTTATGGCTGTCACTCTGATCTGACATATCTGACACTGCAAACTAAAAGCTGACCCTGTGAACAGATGTAGTTGAGTTAGAGTGGATGAGCATCACAAAGTGCAGAGACTTTCGAAAACAATTGAGTCAAAAACTTATTTTTAGTTTTCTACAGAAAGCATTTCGGAGCTACCGATTTGTTAAACTCGGTGACACCGAAGCAATATTAGAGTCTAAACTAGTGAAATCGGTCAGACTGAGACATAGTTCGGTGACTTCAAGATTGCTAGGGTTTCACTAAGAGTTGAACTCGGTCACACCGATTCATAAGTTTTGGTCAGACCGAAAATTACAAGTGCAATGGCCTAGGCCAAATCGGTGAGACCGATTTCTACAACTCAGTCGGTCCGAGATGAGTTCGGCGAAAACCTAACCATAAATTTTCGAATCAAAACTAATCTAAAGGAATTTTTTGCAAGATAGAGTAATCTCATTCGTGGTAAGAATCATGGGATGGACCTAAGTGCAGGAATCAGAGCTTAAGATTGCACATAGGGGTCGAGTTCATACCCTAACTCGGTGGTGAACTCGCTACAGCGGCAATGGCAGTGAAGATTCCCGTTAACGGCATAGACTTTTGGTACTGTTGTGAACTCATTCTTTATTTATATTGTTGTAATATCTACTGTATTCCAATTTTTCCATGGTTCATACCCCCCATACTAGCCATAGATTCATCAAAATAAGCAAAAAACACGCGAAAAACAGAATCTGTCAAAAACAGAACAATCTGTAGGAATCTGGATATTTCAAATACTTCTGTAACTCCAAATATCCTGAGAAAATTGGAAATCCTAGATAATTTGTTTATTAATCTTCTACTAAAAATAAGAATTGTTTCCGTGCGCGCAAAAGTTTCTGTTTTTTAGCAAGATTAAATTAACTATCACCATAGGTTATCCCATAGGTCTTACTTGGCAGAAACACTAATTAAAACGCGAAACCACATCTAACAAGAGGCTAGATGATTTATTCAAAGAAAAACAGGACCTAAAAAGCAAAAACATACAATAAAATTGGGTTGCCTCCCAACAAGCGCTATCGTTTAACGGCCCTAGCTAGGCATAAAACACAAATAGGTCTAAGTATTTTCATCTTAGGCATGAAATCCATTAATCACACACTCATGATTCTTAGGAGATTCTTTAGCTTTATAAATGATCAAACTCCTAGGCAAGAAATGAAGAAATTCATTCATGATAATAGGTTCTTTAATAATGTCAATAAAATTGGGGTGAACACTAATTAATTTGAGATCTTCATCTTTCTTACTAGAAGATTCACACGTATTTTTTGGAACATAAGTAAATTTTGCAATCTTAGTAGGGGGGAGATTGGGAGTAGTTTTGACGGAGGAAAAAGTGGAACCCAAGTTGGTAATAATATCTTCTAGTTTGCCTATTCTAGTAGAATCTTGATCTATCTGTTCATTAACTATGGGTTCCTTTTCCATTAGATTCCTTAGAGTAACTCCTACCTTAGATCCATATTGATTAATCTGATTATGAATCTTTTTATCCACATTTTCAATAAACTCAGTGGTAGCAATTTTATTTTCAGTGATATCCAATCTTTGCATTACATGTTCCAAGGTTTAAACAGCTCCATTAACCAAAAGAGGAGGTGGGCCTAGCAAATCTATCATGACATTATAAGAATCAAAAGTATGGCTCCCCAAGAAATTTCCCCCACTAATGGTATCTAGAACATATCTTTTCCAAGTAGTAATGCCTACGTAAAAATTGCGAAGAAGAACGGAAGTAGATTGCTTTCGAGCACATCTATTTTGAGCATTGCAAATTCTATACCAAGCATCTTTTAAGTTCTCTCCTTCCCTTTGTTTAAAATTGAGAACCCCATTATCGGGGGTGCTGACAAGGATAGGAGTACTAGCCATTGAAGCGAAATAAGCACAGAAAAGAAAGCGAAGAAGACGAACGGAAGAGGGGCAAAGAAAAGGCAAATGTTTTCGAAAATCGTTTTGGAAGTGGGGGAGAGGAAAACGAGAGGCGAATGGCAAATAATGTAATGCGAGAGATGAGAGTTTCTGATGGGTACTTGGTATGTCTTGACTTGATGTAGATCTCCCTGGCAACGGCGCCAGAAATTCTTCCTGTTACCTCTTGAGCTTGCGTTGGTTTTTCCCATGAAGAGGAAAGGGTGAAGCAGCAAAGTAGAGTAAGTATTTCCTTAGCTTTTGAGAACCGATGTATCAATCCAGTAGGAGACAACACTTAAGTCACCGAATACCTGCACAAACAAACACCAACTTGCACCCAACGCGATAAGGGTTTGTCAATCCCTTCACGGTTATTTGCAAATTGAGATCTGATAGAGATGATAAAAGGTAAAGTAATATTTTTGGTATTTTTTGGTATATGGAACGGAAAGTAAGATACTGCAAAGAAAGTAAACAGGAAACTAGAATTGTAGATCAGAAACCTATATGATGGAAAATAGACCCGGAGGCCATAGGTTTCACTAGAAGCTTCTCTCGAGATTGAAATTATTACGGTGGGTGAACAAATTACTGCCGAGCAATTGATAGAAAAGCGCATAATTATGACGATATCTAAGGTAGTGACCATGAATATAGGCATCACGTCCGTGTCAAGTAGACCGAAATGATTCTGCATCTACTACTATTGCTCCACACATCGACTAACTCCTACCTGCATCTAGAGTATTAAGTTCATAAGAACAGAGTAACGCATTAAGCAAGATGATCTGATGTAGCGGGATTAACTCAAGCAATATGATGAAAACCCCATCTTTTTATCCCCGATGGAAACAAAACAGTACGTGCCTTGCTGCCCTACTATCACTGGGAAAGGACACCGCAAGATTGTACCCAAAGCTAAGCACTTCTCCCATTGCAAGAAAAACCAATCAAGTTGGCCAAACCAAATTGATAGTTCTAAGAGACTAGCAAAGATATCAAACATGCTGATAAAAATTCAGAGGAGATTCAAATAATATTCATAGATAAACTTGATCATAAATCCACAATTCATCGGATCTAGGCAAACACACAGCAAAAGAATATTACATCGAATAGATCTCCAAGAACATCGAGGAGAACTTTGTATTGATAATCAAAGAGAGAGAAGAAGCCATCTAGCTACTAGCTATGGACCCGTAGGTCTGAAGTAAACTACTCATGCTTCATCGGAGAGGAAATGGTGTTGATGTAGAAGCCCTTTGTGATCGATTCCCCCTCTGGCAGGATGTACAGAAGGTTGCAGCGGTGGAATAGTGGTTTCGTGGCTCCCCTAGATGTGTTTGGGGTATAAGAGTATATATATATATATATATATATATATATATATATATATATATATATATATATATATATATATATATATGCGAGTGAATTAGGTCAGGAGACGCTCAAGGGGCCCACAAGGTTGGGGGGCCCGCTCCACCCCCCCCCCTTGGCGCGCCCTCCAGCCTTGTGACCTCCTCGAAGCTTCTCTAACTTGTACTCCAAGTCTCCTAGGTGTCTTCTGGTCCAAGAAAAATCATTGCGAAAGTTATATTCCATTTGGTATTCCTTCTTTGCGAAACTCTAAAACAAGGAAATAGCAAAAATTGGCACTGGGCTCTAGGTTAATAGGTTAGTCCCAAAAATCATATAAAATAGCATATTAATGCATATAAAACATCCAAAACAGATAATATAGTAGCATGGAACAATCAAAAATTATAGATACGTTGTATACGTATTAGACCTCGTGGAGGGATGGTTGAACAGTAGCCGGCGGAGGGCTAGATGAACAGTTACCCGTGGAGGGGCGGTTGAACAGGACCCCGTGGATATGGCTAGTTGAACAGTAGCCGGTGGAGGAGCGGTGTAGGCTGGATGAACAGGAGCCCGTGGATGAACAGTAGGTGGTGGAGGCAGGAGTGGAGATGATGTCTACTACACAACCTTCTTCTTGTAGACGTTGTTGGGCCTCCAAGTGTAGAGGTTTGTAGGATAGTAGCAAATTTCCCTCAAGTGGATGACCTAAGGTTTATCGATCCGTGGGAGGCGTAGGATCAAGATGGTCTCTCTCAAACAACCCTACAACCAAATAACAAAGGGTCTCTTCTATCCCCAACACACCCAATACAATGGTAAATTCTATAGGTGCACTAGTTTGTCGAAGAGATGGTGATACAAGTGCAATGTGGATGGTAGATAAAGGTTTTTGTAATATGAAAATATAAAAACAACAAGGTAACAAGTAATAAAAGTGAGCGTAAACGGTATTGCAATGCTAGGAAGCAAGGCCTAGGGTTCATACTTTCACTAGTGCAAGTTCTCTCAACAATAATAACATAATTGGATCATATAACTATCCCTCACCATGCAACAAAGAGTCACTCCAAAG
Source organism: Aegilops tauschii subsp. strangulata (assembly GCF_002575655.3). Taxonomy (NCBI): domain Eukaryota; kingdom Viridiplantae; phylum Streptophyta; class Magnoliopsida; order Poales; family Poaceae; genus Aegilops; species Aegilops tauschii. The sequence continues at coordinate 540,615,070 of NC_053039.3, read as the reverse complement.
TCACTAATAGAGGAGAACAAATAAAGAGATTATGGTAGGGTACGAAACCACCTCAAAGTTATTCTTTTGGATCGATCTATTCAAGAGTTCGTACTAGAATAACACCTTAAGAAACATATCAACCAAAACCCTAATTTCACCAAGATACACCAATGTCACCTCAAGTATCCGTGGGTATGATTATACGATATGCATCACACAATCTCAGATTCATCTATTCAACCAACACAAAGAACTTCAAAGAGTGCCCCAAAGTTTCTACCGAAGAGTCAAGACAAAAACGTGTGCCAACCCCTATGCATAGACTCCCAAGGTCACGGAACCCGCAAGTTGATCACAAAAACATACATGAAGTGAATCAATAAAATACCCCATTGTCACCACGGGTATCCCATGCAAGACATACATCAAGTGTTCTCAAATCTTTAAAGACTCAATCCGATAAGATAACTTCAAAGGGAAAACTCAATCCATTACAAGAGAGTAGAGGGGGAGAAACATCATAAGATCCAACTATAATAGCAAAGCTCGCGGTACATCAAGATCGTGCCAAATCAAGAACACGAGAGAGAGAGATCAAACACATAGCTACTGGTACATACCCTCAGCCCTGAGGGTGAACTACTCCCTCCTCGTCATGGAGAGCGCCGGGATGATGAAAATGGCCACCGAAGAGGGATCCCACCTCCGGCAGGGTGCCGAAACGGGTCTAGATTGGTTTTCGGTGGCTACAGAGGCTTGCGGCGGCGGAACTCCTGATCTAGGTTTTGTTCTAGGGGTTTATGTATATATATAAGATGTTTTGGCATCGGGAACAAGTCAAGGGAGTCTCCGAGGCGGCCACGAGGTAGGGAGCGTGCCCCCCACACTCGTGGGTGCCTCGGGACTCTTCTGGCCCATCTCCGATGCTCCATGGGCTTCTTCTGGTCCAAAAATAATATCTGTCAAATTTCAGGTCAACTGGACTCCGTTTGGTTTTCCTTTTCCGCAATGCTCAAAAACAAGGAAAAAATGGAAACTGGCCCTAGGCTCTAGGTTAATAGGTTAGTCCCAAAAATCATATAAAATAGCATATAAATAGCATGGAACAATCAAAAATTATAGATACGTTGGAGACGTATCAGCATCCCCAAGCTTAATTCCTGCTCTCCTCGAGTAGGTAAATGATAAAGACAAAATTTTTGATGTGGAATGCTACCTAACATAATTATCAATGTAATTTTCTTTATTGTGGCATGAATGTTCAGATCCGAAAGATTCAAGACAAAAGTTTAATATTGACATAAAAATAATAATACTTCAAGCATACTAACCAAGCAATTATGTCTTCTCAAAATAACATTGCCAAAGAAAGCTCATCAATACAAAATCATATAGTTTGGCCATGCTTCATTTTCGTCACATAAAAATGCTCTCATAATGCACAACCCTGGTGGCAAGCCAAGCAATTGTTTCATACTTTAGTAATCTCAGACTTTTTTCAACTTTCACGCAATACATGAGCGTGAGCCATGGACATAGCACTATGGGTGGAATAGAATAAAATTATGGGGGTTGTGTGGAGAAGACAAAAAAGGAGAAAGTCTCACATTGACGCGGCTAATCAACAGGCTAGGGAGGTGCCCATCAACTGATGCCAATGCGAGGAGTAGGGATTGCCATGCAATGGATGCACTAGAGCTATAAATGTATGAAAGCTCAACAAAAAGAAACTAAGTGGGTGTGCATCCAACTTGCTTGCTCACGAAGACCTAGTAGGTAGAATTCTCACGAAGACCTAGGTAGCATTCCATAATGTTTCAAATTTGTCGCACAACGGTTACCATACGTGCATGCTACGGGATTTGCAAACTTCAACACAAGTATTTCTCAAGTTCACAATTACTCAACTAGCACGACTCTAATATCACCATCTTTATATCTCAAAACAATTATAAGGAATCAAACTTCTCATAGTATTCAATGCACTTTATATGAAAGTTTTTATTATCTCCCTCTTGGATGCCTATCATATTAGGACTAAATTCACAACCAAAGCAAATTACTATGCTGTTCTAAAAGACTCTCAAAATAATATAAGTTAAGCATGAGAGTTCATCTATTTCTTCAAAATAAAACCACCGTCGTGCTCTAAAAGATATAAGTGAAGCACTAGAGCAAACGACAAACTACTCTGAAAGATATAAGTGAAGATCAATAAGTAGTCGAATAATTATGTAACTATGTGAAGACTCTCTAACATTTCAGAATTTCAGATCTTGGTATTTTATTCAAATAGCGATAAAAACAAAATAAAATAAATGACGCTCCAAGAAAAACGCATATCATGTGGTGAATAAAAATATAGCTCCATGTAAAGTTACCGATGAACGAAGACGAAAGAGGGGATGCCATCCGTGGCATCCCCAAGCTTAGGCTCTTGTTTGTCCTTGAATATTACCTTGGGGTGCCTTGGGCATCCCCAAGCTTAGGCTCTTGCCACTCCTTATTCCATAGTCCATCGAATCTTTACCCAAAACTTGAAGACTTCACAACACAAAACTTAACAGAAAACACGTAAGCTCCGTTAGTATAAGAAAATAAATCACCACTTAGGTACTGTTGTGAACTCATTCTAAATTCATAATGGTGTAATATCTACTGTATTCCAACTTTTCTATGGTTCATACCCTCCGATACTACTCATAGATTCATCAAAATAAGCAAACAACGCATAGAAAACAGAATCTGTCAAAAACAGAACAGTCTGTAGTAATCTGTATCAAACGTATACTTATGGAACTCCCAAAATTCTGAAATAAATTGGTGGACGTGAGTAATTTGTCTATTAATCATCTGCAAAAAGAATCAACCTAAAATCACTCTCCAGTAAAAAAAGACAGCTAATATCGTGAGCGCAAAAGTTTCTGTTTTTATAGCAAGATTGCATAGACTTCACCCAAGTCTTCCCAAAGGTCCTACTTGGCACAAACACTAATTAAAACATAAATCCAGATCTAACCATAGGCTAGATATATTATTTATTACTAAACAGGAGCAAACAGCAAAGAACAAAAATAAAATTGGGTTGCCTCCCAACAAGCGCTTACGTTTAACGCCCCTAGCTAGGCATGATGATTTCAATGATGCTCACATGAAAGATAAAGAGTTGAAACATAAAGAGAGCATCATGAAGAATATTACTAGCACATTTAAGTATAACCCACTTCCTATGCATAGGGATTTTGTGATCAAACAACTTATGGGAACAATAATAAACTAGCATAGGAAGGCAAAACAAGCACAACTTCAAGATTTTCAACACATAGAGAGGAAACTTGATATTATTGCTACTCCTACAAGCATATATTCCTCCCTCATAATAATTTTCAGTAGCATCATGAATAAATTCAACAATATAACCATCACATAAAGCATTATTTTCGTGATCTACAAGCATAGAAAATTTACTAATCTCCACAGAAGCAAAATTCTTCTCATTCGGAATAGTGGGAGTGTCATAAGAAACTCGAATACTATAAATTGTTTCCACATTAAAAGAGTAATGTTCAAAAAAAGGGTAATCATAATCATGACAAGTTTTATAAATACTACTTTATATAGCATAAGTGTCATCACAATAATCATCATAAGTAGCAACTTTGTTCTCATCATAATCAATTGAAACCTCTTCCAAGATAGTGGAATCATTACTTAATAGAAGTCATGACCTCTCCAAATCCACTTTCATAATTGTCACAATAAGATCCAACACCTTCCAAAATAGTGGGATCATTACTTCCTAAAGTTGACACTCTTCCAAACCCACTTTCATCAATATAATCATCATAAATAGGAGGCATGATATCATCATAATAAATTTGCATATCAAAACTTGGGAGGTTAAAAATATCATCTTCATAAATCATAGCATCCCCAAGCTTGGGACAAACATTAATTGCAGTAAATATATTCGCAAACATGTCATTCTCATCAAACATAGCATCCCCAAGCTTGGGCCTTTTCATATTATAAGCATAATCACTCTCATCACTAATAGCATGGATAGATCCAATAGTATAGCAATTATCATCATCACAATGAGTAATAGGAGCAACATCATTTGGGAGGGATACCTTTTTAGCTTTGATTCTTAGTCTTTTCTTTTTCTTCTTCACATCATGTGTGGGTTTAATCCTCTTTTTGGAGCTCCTTATTAATGGGATTGGTTGAATAGAAGGCTCCTCCTCGTTACCTGATTCATCATAAGAAATAATAGGAGGATAATGGGAACTCTCTTCCCTTTCATTAGTATTCTCTTCATCTTCTTTCTGTTTTCTTGTCTTTATGTAATTGGCAATATAAGGATTTTCAATGCAATTCACCACACAATACATATAAATTTCCTCTAGATCAAAATCAAGAACTTTATCAAGGACAAATTTTGGAAGATCCTTAGTTATACGTTTCATTTCTTCATAACCCAAAAGAAAACTAAGTTCATTATCATGTGCAAGGGAAATCAAGTCATCACAATTTTTGGACATGATACGATCATGAAACAATTTGCATTGGATATTTAAATGACCAAGTTCATTACAAAGTTCACAAGGATGATTAAGAAAATTTAGATTTTCAGCACAGACATCCAGCCTTTCTTGCAACCATTTGGTTTATAAATAATTATGCCTCTTGCAAAATTTATCTTCATTATTTGGTGTGTACTTGCACACTCTATGCACTCCACAAAAGTTGACATGCTTATAAGAGACATTTTCATCATGACTAGTGCAATCACCATTAGTACTATGGATATTCAGAGAGTTCATACTAACAACATTGCAATCATGCTCATCATTCAAAGATTTAGTGCCAAACATTTTAATGCATTCTTACTCTAACATTTTGGCACAATTATTGGAATCCTTATATTCATGATAGATATTAAAAAGATGAAGCATATGAGGCACCCTCAATTCCATTTTTTTTGTAATTTTCTTTTATAAACTAAACTAGTGATAAAACAAAAAAACTAAAAGATTCAATTGCAAGATCTAAATATATACCTTCAAGCACTAACCTCCCCGGCAACGGCACCAGAAATTGCTTGATGTCTACTACTCAACCTTCTTCTTGTAGACGTTGTTCGGCCTCCAAGTGCAGAGGTTTGTAGGACAGTAGCAAATTTCCCTCAAGTGGATGGCCTAAGGTTTATCAATCTGTGGGAGGCGTAGGATGAAGATGGTCTCTCTCAAACAACCCTGCAACCAAATAACAAAGAGTCTCTTGTGTCCCCAACACACCCAATACAATGGTAAATTCTATAGGTGCACTAGTTCGGCGAAGAGATGGTGATACAAGTGCAATATGGATGGTAGATAAAGGTTTTTGTAATATGAAAATATGAATACAGCAAGGTAACAAGTAATAAAAGTGAGCGTAAACAGTATTGCAATGCTAGGAAACAAGGCATAGGGTTCATACTTTCACTAGTGCAAGTTCTCTCAACAATAATAACATAATTGGATCATATAACTATCCCTCAACATGCAACAAAGAATCACTCCAAAGTCACTAATAGCGGAGAACAAACGAAGAGATTATGGTAGGGTACGAAACCACCTCAAAGTTATTCTTTCGGATCGATCTATTCAAGAGTTCGTACTAGAATAACACCTTAAGACACAGATCAACCAAAACCCTAATGTCACCTGGATAATCCAATGTCACCTCAAGTATCCGTGGGTATGATTATACGATATGCATCACACAATCTCAGATTCATCTATTCAACCAACACAAGGAACTTCAAAGAGTGCCCCAAAGTTTCTACCGGAGAGTCAAGACGAAAGCGTGTGACAACCCCTATGCATAGATTCCCAAGGTCACGGAACCCGCAAGTTGATCACCAAAACATACATCAAGTGAATCAATAGAATACCCCATTGTCACCATGGGTATCCCACGCAAGACATACATCAAGTGTTCTCAAATCCTTAAAGACTCAATCCGATAAGATAACTTCGAAGGGAAAACTCAGTCCATTACAAGAGAGTAGAGGGGGAGAAACATCATAAGACCCAACTATAATAGCAATGCTCGCGGTACATCGAGATCGTGCCAAATCAAGAACATGAGAGAGAGAGAGAGAGATCAAACACATTGCTACTGGTACATACCCTCAGCCTCGAGGGTGAACTACTCCCTCTTGTCATGGAGAGCACCGGGATGATGAAGATGCCCACCGGAGAGGGATTCGCCCCCTCTGGCAGGGTGCCGAAACGGGTCTACATTGGTTTTCGGTGGCTACAGAGGCTTGCGGCAGCGGAACTCCCGATCAACGTTATGTTCTGGGGGTTTCTGTATATATAAGAGGTTTTGGGCGTCAGGAACAAGTCAGGGGGGTCTCCGAGGCGGCCACGAGGTAGGGGGCGCGTCCCCACCCTCGTGGGTGCCTTGGGACTCTTCTGGCCCATCTCCGATGCTCCGTGGGCTTCTTCTGGTCTGAAAATAATCTCCGTCAAATTTTAGGTCAATTGGACGCCGTGGATGAACAGTTACAGGTGGAGGCTGGAGGAGGTCGACGGTGGATGAATAGTAGCCCATGGAGGATGTCGACGGTGGACATGAATAGTTGCCCGTGGAGTCCTGTTTTGCGGTGCGCCACACCCCTCCCGATGAACAGGACCCCCGTTTCGACCGTAGCGCTCCAACACAAGTCCGTCTCCTCCTTTTTGCGGTACGCCACACCCCTCCCGATCAACAGGACCCCGTTGAGAACGTAGAGGTCAAAGAGAAGTCTGTTTCCTCCATTTTGCAGCGCGCCACACCCCTCCCGGTGAACAGGATCCCATTTTGACAGTAGGCGGTCGAACACAAGGCCGTTTCCTCCGTTCTGCGGTACGCCAGACCTCGTTTCGATCGGCTGTTCCATCCAAGCCGGTTGGCTCCCGATGAACACGAGGCATTCCGTTGCCTCCCGATGAGCAGGACCACACAGTTTCTCTGTTCCGACCCAGCCATGTACACGAGCCCTGGCCGTACGTATGCGAGAGTAGGCATTCGAGACCCCGCCCATATGTACGTATGTGGCCGTATTTACTTTCTTGCACCCTGGTTGTACGTATGTGTACTTGCTATGTGCGCGCCTCTACTACGACACGTGCCCTTCCTTACTCGGCCACGGTTCATCGCTGCCGCCTGCAGACAGACCGATCGTATGAATGTACACGTTCGCGGCCAGAATGACAACGCTATGTACGCTTCGACCTGGTGGGTCCCGACTGTCAGGGAGGATAAGGAGGCACTTGCTTGCATGTGAAGATGTAGCTGGTGGGTCCCAACAGTCAGGGGGAAACATTTTTTTCACGAAATACGGTGGCCCATCCAGTGGGTCCCTGCTGTCAGGTGGAGGAATCATTATTTTGCGCGTAATAAGGTTGCACTTCCTTGCTGCGGCCCTCGACCCAGCTGTCAGCCTCTCCACGTATAGTACTCTTCCAATTGAAGTCGTTGCTTGACCACATTGACCACACCGCGCCGAGAGCACCAAGGCGGTGGATGACGGCGAGGACTAGGAAGGGGACGACGTGGAGCCGGGGAAGACGCAACAGTGGATGCCCACGTGGAGAGGAGTACGAGGGTTCACTAGTTCGGCTGCGGTGTGAGGCTGCCGTCGCCGCAGCATAACTGGGGGTGTGGGTGAGTAGAGGGATGCACTACAAAAATATGCACTTCCATGATGATACGTGTTTGTCACAGCAGGTCACGTTTTATATCATGCATGTACATCCATGACGATTTTATGACAGAATCAAGATAGTCATACTTGTTCTGTCATAGAAATGTTGCATGACATTACCAAAATTATCATCACGGATGTGTCCACTTGCATGACGATAAATCGCGCGTCATAGAAGTGCTTTCATGAAGGGTCACCGACATGTGGCATCCACCGTAATGGGCCGCCGTTAAGCTATCGGGTTCTAGTTTGGACCCGATAACCCGTTAATGGCCCCGACCAATGGGGATTTTCCATGTGTAAAATTCTCATTCGCCGGATAATGCATGTGTCAGCTAATCATTGGTACAAATGTCATTCCTACAATGGACAGAAGACGCCTACACTACTGGAATCAGCTAATTTGCCATCTGCCAGCTCTTTGCCGTCTGCTTGCTGATCAGGACGTTCTGGGTAATTTCTCCTTTACACATTTCAAAATCTTCAACTAGCTAGTTATTAATTGTACTAATCAATATTGTCTCATTTGATTGCAGACATTCTACAGGTGTGAGGAGGGATACGAGGAGGACTGCGCAAATGTTATCCAGAACGTCTGCAAGCGCCTACTCCAGAACTTACGGCACGAGGCTCGGGTGCAGGCTGTTCGAGACTACTACGCCTTGCGTGGTATCAAGAAGACCAAGCCGGCGTGCCGCGATAAGTTCCTGAGTAAGGAGCAGTACATGAAGGTAATTCTTAAGGCCTTCTACTTAAGTTCCTTCATTTAGTAATTCTTAGCCGTAGCGCTCAAGTTTCTATTTGCTAACTTAGGCGCCTCCGAGATGGTGTGCGGATCGGATGGATTGTTGGGAGGTGTTGGTCGATGAGTGGTGCTCACAAGAATGGCTAGCCCTCCACAACCAGGCCAAGGACAAACGTGCCCAAATGGAAGGTGTGCCACACCATCAAGGCAGCTCCAACTTATATCAGTTCGGGCGCAACTGGGTATGTGGTTTGCTTCATGATTCATGCAATTCATTCATCATGCTAGCTTGAGCCCTTTAATTACTAATTTTCATTGTTTCTCTCTTTCAGGCACGCCACAATAAGGCGGATAAGGTGCCAGAGGTGTACGACCTGTATGCCATGGCCCACACTGGCTCTTACAAGAAAGTCAAGGCTTTCTCTCAGTCTGACCTCGATGATGCAAACAACTTCACCAACATCTCCTCCCACAACAAGCTCGTGAGATATAGAGATGAGGGGAAGGCGAGGAAAGGGGAGGACTTTAACCCGAGCCAGGGTCCCATTGATCCAGAGCTGGTGATGATATCTGGTGGCGGGAGGTCCCATGGCTCCATAGCCATTGGATATGGACTTATCCGTTGTCCTAGCACTCTCCCGGAGATCAAGGCGCGCCAGTCGACCTCCGCTCCTGAGATAAGGCCTCGTGAACAGCCAGTGCAACTCGCCATCAAGGTTAGTGATACGTACTCAGTTATCTTTCTCCATTACATTGTGTGCGCTTCCATCAATGATTACAAATGGTCATGTGAGTGGTGTTGCAGGCTGCTATACAGACTGAGAGAGATAGAACGGAGAAACTTCTGGCGGAGGCGGCGGAGAGGCAGCGGGAGATGGAGGAGAGGACGAGAAAGATGATGGAGGAGGAGACGGCACGGAATGACATGCAGGCAAGGGCCATGTACGAGCTCCTTGTGGTAAGTTTCTTCTGCAGATTACTTGCTAGTCTTAACATTTGAGTCTCATTACTAACTAGTATGACTCTGTTCTGAAAACCAAATGTGCAGTCTGTGTGCGAGAAGTCCGGTCAGCCCGCTCCGCCGATGCCAGTGATTGCTCCTGGGAGCATGGTGAGTTTAGTTTGAATGGACATTAGTTGGTAGTCTTAACATTTGAGTGTCGTAATGCTAAAGAGACATTGGAAATGATCTTTGGTGCAGCTTAACTCCAGAAACGCATCGCACGATCCTTCTCCAGGTAGCGGCACTAGCCACCCCGCTCCTACACCTCCCTGATCACGGTAAGTTTCTCTAGTGTTTTGCTTAACAAATGGATAAAGACCTAGACTTAGCTCTATTTCCTCCAATATGCTTACCATAATGACCTAGAGTTAGCTTATTTTCCTCCAAAATGACCCATTTTACCTAGGTTAGCTTATAAATGATGCAGTTCATCCAAGTTAGCTAAAAAATGACCCATTTTACCTAGATTAGCTCCTAAATGATCCATTTTACCTACGTTAGCTTTAAAATGGCCCATTTCACCTACGTTAGCTTTAAAATGGCCCATTTCACCTACGTTAACTCCAAAATGACCCATCTTACCTAGGTTATCTCATAAACGATCCATTTCAACTAATTTAGCTCATAAACGATCCATTTGACCTAAGTGAGCTAAAAAACGATCCATTTCACCTAAATTAGCTCTTAAATGATCCATTTCACCTAAGTTAGCTGAAAATGATCCATTTCAACTAAATTAGCTCAAAAATGATCCATTTCAACAAAGTTAGCTCAAAACCGATCCATTTCAACTAAGTTAGCTCAAAAACGATCCATTTGACCTAAGTGAGCTAAAAAAGATCCATTTCACCTTAGTTACCTCAAAAACGATCCATTTCACCTTAGTTACCTCAAAAACGATCCATTTCTAACTTTCTTATTTTGCCATTTTGCAGATTTCATTATGTGCTGGATGGAGTGCTTGTTCTACTCTTCTTCTTCTTGTCTTCTCATTCTTGTCTTCTCATTCTAGTCACCTTAGCTATGGAGTGCTACTTTATGTATGGATGGAACTTCTTTGTGTATGAAATGATGGATGGAACTTGTTTATGTATGAAATGATGGATGGACCTTGTTTATGTATGAAATGATGTATGAACTTGTTTATGTGATGAATGCCTGTGAAATATATCTATATGTCATATATATTTTCTGTGCAAATTGTGGGATTTAACAAAAAACAGAAAAAACAGACAATATGCAGGATCTTTGCCGTCTGCCACCGACGGCAAAGAGCTCTTTGCCGTCTGCCACGGATGGCAAAGAAGCCGCGTGGCAGCCAACTGTGCTTCCTGGGAGCTGACCCATTTGGTCAGTTTGCCTACAGTGGCAGACGGCAAAGACTTTGCCGTCCGTGGCAGACGGCAAAGAACCTGCACTTTGCCATCAGTGGCAGACGGCAAAGAACCTGCCATCTAGTGACATGTAGATGACATCATAAGGCGGACGGCAAAGACCAAAGGCTCTTTGCCGTCTGCGGCGGACGGCAAAGGTCTGCCGTTAGCCACTTAACGGACTGACAGCGCAATTATTGCCGTCCGCCCTCTTTGCCGTTCGCCGCCAGGAAGCAGACGGCAAAGCAGCTGTTTACCGTAGCCTTCTTTGCCGGAGCCTTTTGCCGTCCGCGGCTGACGGCAAAGGTCTTTGCCGTCCGCCTTTTGAGCCTTTGCCGTACGCCATGGCAGACGGCAAAGTAGCTGTTTCCTGTAGTGCTTTGATATGTCGACACGTGGCACAGCCCAACAGTGGCCCATTTTAGGTTAAAAGGCCGGCCCAGCTAAAGGCCCACCATGTTTTTCAGACACTAGTGGGCTGGCCCGTTAATAGCCTGCCATGTTTTGCGTCAAATTGAAGCCCATATCAGATGAGGCCCTTTCACAGCTTGCTGTGTTTTGGGCCAAATTACGGCCCATATCGGTTCAGTCTCGTTAACAGGCCACTGTTCTTTTGGGCCCATTCTAAGACAGGTTTGTATTTCAGGCTGTTAAATGCCCATTTACTAGTTCGGCCCTATAAAAGTTTTGGCCTGTTAGCGGCCTGTGGTGCATTTGGGACGTTGTCGGCCCGGTTTAACTTTAGGCCATTTAATGGCCCATGCAGAAACTGGCTTATTTCTTGTCCGAAGTAACTTTAGGCCCCTTAACGGCCCGTAGTCTTCGTGGATAAATTTCAGCCCAACTAGCCTATCGACCTGTTAATGGCCCGTGTAACAGTTGGGCCTAATTACAACCCGCGTTGAATCCGGCCTGCTTACAGCCCATCTGATAATGGCCCGTGACACTTTTGGGCCTATGATATGTCTCGAACGTCTCTATAATTTTTTTATTGTTCCATGCGGTTATATTATTAATCTTGGATGTTTTAAATCATTTTATAGTAATTTTATATCATTTTTTGGTACTAACCTATTGACATAGTGCCAAGTGCCAGTTGTTGTTTTCTACATGTTTTTTACATCGCAGGAAATCAATACCAAACGGAGTCCAAACACAGCAAAACTTTTTGGAGATTTTTTTGGACCAGAAGACATCCAGTGGACCGAAGAAGCGCCTGGGGGTTGCTCCGAGGGGAGCACAACCCACCTGGGCGCGCCAGGATGCCCAGGCGGGCCCTGGTGGGTTGTGCCCACCTCGGGTGCCCCCTGAACCGACTCTTTGCTCTATAAATACCCCAATATTCCAGAAACCCTAGGGGAGTCAACGAAAATAAATTTCAACAGCTGCAGAGTCCAGAGCCACCAGATCCAATCTAGACCACATCACGGAAGGGTTCACCACTTCTATTGGTTCCTCTCCGATGATGCGTGAGTAGTTCTTTGTAGACCTACGGGTCCGTAGTTAGTATCTAGATGGCTTCCTCTCTCTCTCTTGATTAGCAATACAATGGTCTCTTGGAGATCCATATGATGTAACTCTTTTTGTGGTGTGTTTGTTGGGATCAGATGAACTTTGAGTTTATGATCAGATCTATCTTTTTATATCCATGAAAGATATTTGAGTTTCTTTGATCTCTTATATGCATGATTGCTTATAGCTTCGTAGTTCTTCTCCGATATTTGGGTTTTTTTTGGCCAACTTGATCTATTTATCTTGCAATGGGAAGAGGTGATTTGTAGTGGGTTCGATCTTATGGTGCTTCATCCCAGTGACATAAGGGGAACCGACACGTATGTATCGTTGCTACTAAGGATAAAGTGATGGTGTCTATTTCTACATAAATAGTTCTTGTCTACATCATGTCATCATTCTTATTACATTACTCCATTTATCCATGAACTTAATACACTAGAAGCATGCTGGATAGCGCTCGATGTGTGGAGTAATAGTAGTAGACGCAGGCAGGAGTCGGTCTACTAATCTGTGACGTGATGCCTATATAATGATCATTGCCCGGATATTGTCATGATTATTTGAAGTTCTATCAATTGCCCAACAGTAGTTTGTTTACCGACCGTTTGCTATTTGTCTCAAGAGAAGCCACTAGTGAAACCTACGGCCCCCGGGTCTCTTTCTCATATATTTGCCTTTGCGATCTACTTTTCCTTTAAATTTATTTTCAGATCTATTAAAATAAAAATACAAAAATACCTTGCTGCAATTCATTCTTATTTATTTTATTTGGCATTCGTGTCGGCGTTCTGGGAACGGCGGTCCCCAGACTTGCCTGCCTGCGGCCCACGCCGTGGCTGTGCTAGCAGGCCTGTACGGCCCATCTTCATCAACAAGGTGTTCAAGACCCTCACGAGGGGCCAAGCCTCGCGAGGCGGACGACACAAGACCTCCTCAGGAGCGGCCTCACCAGGCTGGCTCGCGAGGAGCAGAGAGATCAAGGCAAGGCAAACCTCGCGAGGTTCTCCTGACGTGAGCCATGACGATCGTGATCAGGCGGGCGCCATCGTGCAGTGTCCTTGTTTCCCCTTTGGTGCAACGAGACCAAGACCAGCAGGACGGCAAGACGGAGGTCACCATGGAGCCCAAGGCGGCGTCACCACCCGAGCCTTTTGCAGGCGAAGACCGCTTTTGTCAGGATAAGCTGTACTAGCTGCCCCCTTCCCGCTCAATATTTGGGGAGAGGACCAGGGCCTCTATAAATAGGATTAGCCACCACCGTAGGAAGGGGGTTGATCTGATCTTTAGCTAATCCTTAGCCACACACTAAGCACAAGAACACCTCAACCTCAGGAGGCTCTTCTTCCCCTTGTACTGTTCATCGTCAGCCCAAGAGGCAATCCACCACCACCACATTGGAGTAGGGTATTACACCACAACGGTGGCCCGAACCAGTATAAATCTTGTGTCTTTTGTGTTGTGAGTTTGTCGAGTTCGTCCGCGAGATCTTAGCAAGCTACGGTCTGGATCGATAGGAGGGAAAGAACTTCGCGCACACCCCATAGTTTGAACCTTGAGGGTTTTGCCGGAACCCGTGATCCGACATTTGGCACGCTAGGTAGGGGTGCGCCGGAGCCTCTTCCCCGCCAATCGATGCGCTGACGTTCCACGGTCCCGATGTCCGGCGACCCGAGGGCCGACTCCGACCGCTGGGCAGCCTGGCCCACCCAAGCGGCGCCACCTGCCCATGAAGACCTCAACCCTGCGCTCCAAGCGGCACAGGCGCCACCTAACACCGCCGGGCGCGGGCGGCGCGGCCAGACGCCGTCCCCCTCACTCCACGACAAGCGTGAGCCGCTGCAAGGGCCGCAAGCCACGCCGCAGCAATGGCGCCACACACCCGGCGGGAGCAGGCGAACATGCGGGCCGCGCTCACAGTGGCGCGGGAGTTGCTGCGGTGCCAGACTGATGGAGAGCGGCCGGGATGCACTGCTGGAACGTGTCGCCGAGCTGCTGGATGCGGCGGCGGTAGGAGCGCCGCCCTTCTGCTATCTGCTTCCTCCTCGTGCCGCTACTGGATCTCACGGCGGGCCTCGCCGCAACCACGTGCCCTCGGTTGTGCCTGGGGGCTTCGTCGACACCACCATGGCCGGCGCCGCTGGGGGCCCCGTTGCCCCCACGCCGCCTCCGATGAGCATGGGCACGAGCGTTGCCTCCCATGGCCCCAACGAGACGTCACGCTATCATCCTCAGGACGCCGCGCTGGGCCGGGCAACGTGGAGTGTGGGGCACTACGGCGAGGTGTTCGGGGTAACAGCCCCGGACGCCTATGTGCCCCGCATGATGGACCAAGAGTACACGCCGGCAGATGACCCTGGCTCGTTCCTCGGAGAAGGTTGGGAAGAAGAGGCGCTAGAAGTTGAGGCCTTCCAGGAGCCGACGGGGAACCACGACGACCGCGCCTGCAACAACAACTACAGGGTACCACTAATCTCTCAAGAGCAGGCTTACGCTAACCATGGGCTGCAAGTGAATCAGGTCACAACCTCGGCCGACGGCCCCAGCGCAGCAGCCCCCCCCCCCCCCCGCCAGGGGAAGCACGCTAGGGGCTGCATGGAGGGAGCCAGGAGCAAGGCCCCTCCCCACGTCGCGCGAAGCAAGGCGCCACCCGGAGGTAGGCCCTCTGTCGGGGAGGCACCGACGAGCTTTCCCCCGGCAGAGGACCCATGGTCGCCGAGGGCGCCACTGGCATCCCCTTTCCCCCCTTTGTGTCGTCCCTGTTGCCGGTCGGCTCAAAGGTGGTCGAGGGTGGCGCAAGGCGGGGCCCTCGCCTGGCGATATGAAGCAAGGCCGATAACTGTGAAGAAGGCCCAGTGCCTGTGAAGATCGCCGCCCGTGACACTCTCACGTAATAATGAGTGGGGCTATACACGCCCCGGAGTCTCCGGAGAGCCGCCCTCGGGCCTCGGGGGCTCCCTCCCACGCCTAGTGGCACCACTTAGCTCCGCGCTGGTGACAAGACCAGAACACTAGACTAGGCGCCGGACGCGGCCATTTGCTTTGGATCTCTTTTATGTAACCTTGCCTTCTGGATTTGGATTTAAGTTGAAGCTGAATTTTCATTCTTGCGCGCGGGGGTTGCCTTTTTCTCGTTCGAGCGATTTTTAGCTATCTGGTTCTTGCCTTACCCTGAGCCTTACGACCGCTGCCTCCCCCTCGTGGGCTCCTCGCGAGCGGGGCAGGGCGCAGCATACGCGTCGTGTGCATCGGCACCACGATCGGCGTCGGATTCTCGCGAAGCCCTCTCGGGCGAGCCAGCAGACTCTTCAGGAGTCCCTCGGGAGCTCATGATCTCATGATCCAGCACGGGGGCTTACCTGGCTAAGGTAAGCTGCGACGGCAAGTCTGCCATCGGGCCCACGGATCCTCAAAGGTGCATACTCGGCTTGACATGAGGAATGAAAGACAGCGGTTTGTTTACACGAGGGGCTCCCCCTCTCAAAATGCTCTCACAATCTTTAGGGGCCACACCCAAGTTTTTGCATACAGGATAAAACAGCAGGGGAACATGGGATCAGCCAGATATGTCGCTCGGCACATCGCCTTCGGACGCGTCGCTTGCGTCGTTGTCATCTTCGCCAGCATCGTCGTTGCCTTCGGCGGCGCCTCCATCGCCGTCGTTGACCACGTCACCTTCGTTTGCGGTGACCACCACCGCTTCATCTTTGGAAGCGAAGGCCCTGACCAGCGCGTCCATGTTGTCCTCCACCCACCGCGCCAGGTCGCCCCGAATGGCCTGCTGTACGGGGGAAATGGTGGCGTCAAAGTCGAAGTCGGGGAAGGAGTTCCGAAGATGGCTGAAGACACGGGAGAACGCGCGCCCAAGCAGGCCCCGGCTCCTCTCTTCCACAAGCTGGCGAGCTCTATCAGACCGGGCTTCCAGCCGCATCACCACATCGGTAAAGAAGCTCAGGTGACCGACGTAGTCATTCGAGTGGGGGTGCGGTGCATTCTCGTCACAAACGTGGCCTAGCGCCTCATTGGCCCTTACCCTGAGGTCCTGGAGCATGGGGGCGTGCTCGTGCTCCAGCGCCCGCCGCTAGAGCACCTCCTCCCTGTTCTGCCACGCAACGGACTCGGCGTCAGCTACCCGCTTTTGGAGAGAAAGCAGCTCGGCGCGGGCGGATGCCAAGTCCGCCTGCACCGTGACCAGGGCGGCAGTCGTGGCCTCCTCACGCCTCTCCGCCTCAGCTAACCTGGGCCTAAGAGCGGCGGTCCTGCCCGCTGCCTCTGTTTCCGCAAGCTTCAGCTTCATGTCATGCCAACCCTCGAGATCCGCGCGAACCTCGGCCACCCAGCAGTTGACCTCCTCTCGGACCTTGGCCTCGCGAGCCCCAACGGCATCTTCTGCTTGGGCAACTTGACGCTCCCTCGTCTCCAATTGCTCAAGGTCGAGGCTACGCTCCATGGCTTCCAGAGCCAACGCTTCCTCGCGCTTCCGGACCTCTTCTTACTCGGCGGGCGTCCCCCTCAGCGACGCAGGGCGGCTTTGCGCGCCTCCACCTGCTGCTCGAGGGACGCACTCCAGTCCTGGAGCTCCCACGCGGGCTTCTCCGCAGCCTCGCGACGCAGTCAGCCTCGCGAGCCTCCTCCAGAGCTCGAGAGCAAGCCTCACGAGAAACCTCGAGGGACGCCTTGGGTTTCGCGTTGGCGAGATCGCGCTAATGGCGGCCAAGGTTGATGGCCACCTTCAGCTTACGGCGTTCCCCCACCAGCCGAAGACCCTCAGCCTTGAGGCGTGCGTCGACGTCCGCAAGTTCACCGCCGAGTCGGCTCATCGTGCTCATCGCCTCCTGGAAGAGCGCGTGGCGAACGACCTTCGTTCGCGCTCAAGCTCAAACGTGCGTCCCACCTCGTCCTCCGCCTCGGGGGCTGCAGGCGGGTCGTGAAGTGGCGCGCCCCCTCCCAGCAGGGGGCTGGGGGCTGGTGTTGCCCCGGGTGCCAGCCAGGCCTCGCGAGGGGCCCCGACCTGACGGGGCCCGCTGCTTGAAGAGGAACCGAACACCGAAACCAACCAGCCATTGTCCATGACCCGAGGAGGGGTCCTGGGCACGCCCGCCAAGCTCCACGCCAAGCCGTGGGGGAGGGACCACGAGGCCGCAGGTTCATTGCGCCATGGAGGCAAGCACACCTCTCCAACCAACCCTGCTCCAGGAACATCATGCAGACTCAGAGCGCTCAAGGCTGGTGGGGGAGTCGAGGAAAGAGGGAGCTGCTTCTCGGGGGACACAGCAGCCTTGACAAAAGGGACCCTGAAGAACTAACGTCAGGAAGGGAAGCAGCACTCAAGAAGACACAAAGATGAGGTACTTACTCGTCAACGGCGATGTACTTCCTCCGCTTCAACGGCCCGAAGATACCGCTGCTGCTCGAGGATCCTTTCCTCTTGTGGATCTCCTCGAAGTCCACGCAAAGCCGGCCGAAGCGCTGGACGTGGCGGCTGGCACGGGGCGCAGCCGGGGAAGCGCTCGGAGGGACAACTTCAGGAGCAACAAGCTGAGGAGAGCAGTCGGGTGCCGTTTGACTGCAACCCCCGAGGCCTCCAGAGCTTTGGCCTCAGAAGCCACGTGCTGCGTTGCCTCCGCAAGCGACGCCCCAGGGGAGGAATCACGAGCTCTCGAGGACGACGCCCCAAGATGCCCAGGTGGCACATGTGAGGGAGTCCTGGATTAGGGGGTCCTCGGACAACCGGACTATTGGACTATGAAGATACAAGATTGAAGACTTCGTCCGATGTTCGGGTGGGACTCTCCTTTGCGTGGAAGGCAAGCTTGGCAATTCGGATATGTAGATCTCCTCCCTTATAACCGCCTCTGTGTAACCCTAGCCCCCTCCGGTGTCTATATAAACCGGAGGGTTTAGTCTGTAGGACAACAACAATCAGAATCATAGGCTAGCTTCTAGGGTTTAGCCTCTACGATCTCGAGGTAGATCAACTCTTGTAATACTCATATCATCAACATCAATCAAGCAGGAAGTAGGTTACTACCTCCATAGAGAGGGCCCAAACCAGGGTAAACATTGTGTCCCCCGCCTCCTGTTACCATCCGCCTTAGACGCATAGTTCGGGACCCCCTACCCGAGATCCGCCGGTTTTGACTCCAACATTGGTGCTTTCATTAAGAGTTCCACTGTGCCGTCACCATAAAGGCTTGATGGCCCCTTCGATCATCGGCAACGATGCGATCCAGGGTGAGGTTTTCCTCCCTGGACAGATCTTCGTATTCGGCGGCTTCGTACTGCGGGCCAACTCGCTTGGCCATCTGGAGCAGATCGAGAGCTACGCCCCTGGCCATCAGGTCAGGTTTGGAAGCTTGAACTATACTGCCGACATCCGCGGAGACTTGATCTTCGACGGATTCGAGCCCATGTCAGGTGCGCCGCACAGTCACGATGAGCATCACTTAGCTCTGCCGTCGGATGGTGTTCGGGAGATCACACCTGTGGCCACTCCGGCCCTCAATCCGGAGCAGATCACGCCGTCCGAGGATGGGTGGACCGACCCCGCCACGGAGGTCGCGCACTTAGCGGCGATAGAGCCAAATGCTGACTTCACCTCCTATGAGACCTGTGTTGCCGGACACTTGGATTCGTCCCCGGCCATGGGCTCCGAACCGCCTGTGTCCGTGCCTATCGAATCTGATTGGGCACCGATCATGGAGTTTTCCTCCGCGGATATCTTTCAGCACTCGCCCCTGGGCGACGTGCGAAATTCATTAAAGTCTCTCTCCTTGTCAGGAGACCCTTGGCCAAACTATGTACGACTTGAGTGGAAAGCGGACGACAAAGAAATTCGTTCCCCACCCACCACCCACTTAATAGCCACTGTCGACGACTTAACCGACATGCTCGATTTCGGCTCCGAAGACATCGACGATATGGACGACGATGCAGGAGACGAACAGGAACCACCGCCCACAGGGCGCTGGACTGCCACCTCAGCATATGATATATACATGGTGGACACCCCCAAAGAAAGCGATGGCAATAAGGCAACGGAGGATAATCCCCCCGAGAAGCAATCTAAGCACCGGCGTCATCGGCGCCGCTCTAAGCCCCGCCATAGCAAAAGCAGCAATACCGGCACAAGAGACAATAACGGTGCAAATAGTGCCGAAGACGAAGACAATCCCCTCCAGCCAGGTTTCGAGCGGGAGGATGGGCAAGCTAGCCCTAAGGAACAGGCAGCAGACAGAGAATCAGAGGATGACAATTACATGCCCCTCTCCGAAGATGAGGTGAACCTTGTCGACGAAGAATTTTTCGTGCCCGAGGACCCCGTCGAACAGGAGCGCTTCAAGCACCGACTTATAGCCACAGCAAAAAGCCTTAAGAAAAAGCAACAACAGCTTCAAGCTGACCAAGATGTGCTAGCGGATAGATGGACCGAGGTCCTGGCGGCCGAGGAATACGAACTCGAGCGCCGAAACAAGAGTTACCCAAAGCGCAGGTTGCTACCCCAACTCGAGGAGGAAGCATTAAAACCTACACTACCAGCATATGATGCGGCTGATCGGCCACCTCGTGGGCGAGACAGAGCGGCATATCAGCCCGAAGTCCAGCCCGAACCCCATCGCCAGTCAAACAAAAACACCAAGGCCCGGGGCAACACGCGGGACCTGCAAGACGTATTGGAAAATAAAGCATGACATACAAGATCGGTCTACGGATCACGGGGGTGCGCCCCAACGCGTGACGACGATCGTCATGCTGGATATACTAAAACCAAATCCGGCCAGGCCGAATACAGCAGACAAGACTCGTATGAACTACGTCGTGACATAGCCCTACACAGAGGCGCCGCACACCCCCTATGCTTCACTGATGAAGTGATGGATCACGAATTCCCAGAAGGATTTAAACCCGTGAACATTGAATCGTATGATGGTACAACAGACCCCGCGGTATGGATCGAAGATTTCCTCCTCCACATCGACATGGCCCGCGGTGACGATCTACATGCCATCAAGTACCTCCCACTAAAACTCAAAGGACCGGCTCGGCATTGTCTATTGAATCGAGAAATTGGATTGTACATCTTTCATCTTTTTGATTTTGTGCCAGCAAACTCCATTGGCAGTTGGGAGAATTTGGAAGACGCATTCCTTGACAACTTCCAGGGCACTTATGTGCGACCACCGGATGCCGATGACTTGAGTCACATAACCCAACAGCCAGGGGAATCAGCCAGGAAATTCTGGACTCAGTTCCTAACTAAAATAAACCAAATTGTCGACCGTCCGGATGCCGAGGCCTTAGCGGCATTTAAGCATAACATCCGTGACGAGTGGCTCGCCCGACACCTTGCCCAAGAGAAGCCGAAGTCCATGGCAGCCCTCACGACACTCATGACCCGCTTTTGCGCGGGCGAGGTCAGCTGGCTGGCTCGCAGCAACAACACATCAAAAAATCCTGGTAATTCAGATGCCAAAGATAGCAACGGCAGACCATGTCGCAACAGACACAAGCGCCGCAACAATGGCGACAACGCCAAAGACACGACAGTCAATGCCGGATTCAGTGGCTCTAAATCCGGTCAGCGAAAAGGCCATTCAAAAGAAGCAATCCGGGCCCGTCCAGTTTGGACCGCATACTCGATCGCGCGTGTGAAATTCGTGGCACCCCCGATAAGCCAGCCAACCACACCAACAAAGAATGCTGGGTGTTCAAACAGGCCGGCAAGTTGAATGCTGAAAACAAGGAAAAGGGGCTGCATAGCGACGACGAGGAGGAGCCCCGGCCGTCGAACACTGGAGGATAGAAGAAATTTCCTCCCCAAGTGAAAACGGTGAACATGATATACGCAACCCATATTCCCAAGCAGGAACGGAAGCGTGAACTAAGGGACATCTATGCGATGGAGCCAGTCGCCCCAAAGTTCAACCCATGGTCTTCTTGTCCGATCACTTTCGATCGCAGGGACCATCCCACTAGTATCCGTCATGGCGGTTCTGCCGCATTGGTCCTTGATCCCATCATTGACGGATTTCACCTCACTCGAGTCCTTATGGACGGTGGCAGCAGCCTGAACCTGCTCTATCAGGATACAGTGCGTAAAATGGGTATAGACCCCTTGAGGATCAAACCCACAAAAACCACCTTCAAAAGGTGTCATGCTAGGTGTAGAGGCCTGTTGCACGGGCTCAATCACACTGGATGTGGTCTTCGGATCTCCGGACAACTTCCGAAACGAGGAATTAATCTTCGATATCGTCCCCTTCCGCAGTGGCTATCATGCACTACTCGGATGAACCGCATTTGCTAGATTCAATGCGGTACCGCATTATGCATACCTCAAGCTCAAAATGCCAGGACCTCGCGGGGTTATAACAGTTAATGGAAGCACAGAACGCTCGGTCCGCACGGAGGACCACACTGTGGCCCTCGCAGCGGAAGTGCAAAGCAGCCTTCTGAGGCCAACCGCCAATTCGGCGAACAAGCCCCCGGACACCTTCAAGCGAGTCCGGAGTACCCTACAACAGGATCGCCAGGCACGTTCAGAGCTCGCCTAGCAATTCGGGCTCCGTCCTAGTCCAAGTCAAGCGGTGAAATTTGTGCTGCGCGTACATAATTACGCACTCAAGATTCCATGGGCATAGGCGGAGGCACGACTATGGCACGGCCCACAATGCGGCTCAACCGCCTGAGGATCCGAATATCTTTACCATTTTCTTCCTTTCAGGACCCTATTCTCTGGAAGCCCTTTCCGATAGCCTGACTATCGGACCCATCACAGGAAGGAAACACCAAGGAAGCAAGAAGCTTTGACGTACAAGGGAATCCCCAGGTGGTCATTGATAATGATCGCTATACCTGTTTTACATACCCACACGCAGCTTGCCCTTGGATAGGACATGTCAAATAGTCCTATTTTTGCTTATTGCACTACTTGTATACATACGCTTTGACGTATCATTTAAATAACAATGTACAGTGTTAGCTTATTAGTGCATTTCTTCATCTTTCTTCCCTTGTCTGCTTATTTACGACAAATTCCACCCGTACATTCTGGTACGACCAGTGCGCCAGGGGCTTCATTGTACCTCATAAAGCGGCAAGAAAATTCCGAACACTTTCGACAGTGCGCCACCCCGAACTTATAGCACTATATGCATCAGCTCCGAATCATGTCTTGGGTCAATAGTTGGGTTTGCCCGGCTCCCATGTTTTGGTACCTTACGTTTCGCTATATCGGCTAAGGTAGCATTGGGAGAACTACTGCGATTGTGTCCCGGTTCTTTCGGACGAGCACCTCAGTAGAGAAAGCCGAAAACTGACTGTCATGATGCGGCGAGAGCTGGTCGCTGTTCGAGAGGTCTCAAATCCTTAAAGATTTTTTCCGCTTCGGGCGAGGAGTCGGCCTTGTCCGATTTAGGCGTACCTAGCGCCCCAAGTTCGGCCTTCTGAATACTAGGGGCTTCGCCAAAATTTAAAATTGTAGACTTCTATGGCTAAGTGAGAGTCATAAAGCTTTATAGTCCGATTGCCTGGTTCGTTCTGCTGAACAACTCCTTCAAAGGACCCAAAACTGGGATAAAGAGTGATCAGGTTTATCCCGAACACCTCAGTACTAGTTACATGGGGGCAGAAGCCGATACTGGCCAACTCTCAGATTTTATAAACAGCCACTCAGAAGGTAATATTTTAAATTAACAAGCGTTGCATAGCGCACATGAACTCGTTTCATATTACAGGATCACATGAGTACATTCATTCAAATTTTACATCCTTAGCACATTCCTCTGCCACAAGCCGAGCACCCTTCAGGACACTGTCATAATACTTTTCGGGGTGGCGATGCTCCTTGCCCTCCGGTGGCCCCTCCTTCACTAGCTTTTGGGCGTCCATCTTCGCCTAGTGCACTTTCGCCCGGGCAAAAGCCCTGCGCGCACCTTCAATGCAGACGGACCGCTTAATGACTTCAAACCGTGGGCAGGCATTCACAAGCCGCTTTACCAGGCCGAAGTAGCTACCAGGCAGGGGCTCGCCAGGTCACATCCGGACTATGAGACCCCTCATGGCCAGTTCGTCCGCCTTGTGAAGCTCGACCGGTTGCTTCAACTGGTCACTCAAGGGCATCGGATGTTCGGTCCCAGTATATTGAGACCAGAACAACTTCTCCGTCGAGCTCCCTTCCTCGGCCCGATAGAACTCTGCGGCATCCGATACGCTGCGGGGCATATCTGCGAACGCTTCTGGAGAGCTCCAAATTCGGGTAAGTAAAAGGAAAGTTTCCTTCACATGCTTGCTTTTCATAATGAATGCCTTACCCACTGTTATCTTCCTGACCGCCTGAATCTCCTGGGGGCCGTTTGGGCTTCGGCCTTGGCATTTTGTGCGTTCTCAAGGGCCTTCGCAAGCTCGTACCCTTGCGTCTTGGAGTCACGCTCCAGGGACTCGTATTTCTTGACAAAATCCTAGAGCTCTTGCTGAACCTCGCTGACTCGGGCCTCTTGTTTCTCGTGCTCGGTGCGCTCCTTAGCCGCTTTGTCTTCAGCCTCGGACAGCGCCTTCTTCAGGGCCGCCACTTCGGTCGTGGCCCCTAGCAAAATTCATGACGATCCTATGATCTAACAACCACCTTCTTTTTTATTGATATACAGACAGGGTATCACTTACCTTTGTTCTCTTCGAGCTGCCTCTTGGTAAGGCCGAGCTCTTCCTCGGACCGCTCAAGGTCCCACTTCAGTGCGGAGACCTCCGCTGTACGAGTGGCAGCAGCCAGCAGCGAAGCCTGCTTATTCACATAGACACATTCTGATTAGACTGCTGCGATTCTTATTTGATCCTCTCTTCGGGCTTCCTTTGTGAACACCAAACAAAGCATCAGGGGCTACTGTCTATGCTGTAACATTTTCTCATAATTTGATTACTTACCTCAAAGCCTGTTAGGAGGCTGGCGCAGGCTTTAGTTAGTCCACTTTTGGCGGACCGAACTTTCTCGACCACCGCACTCATGATAGTGCGGTGCTCTTCGTCATTGGAAGCACCACGAAGCGCTTCCAGCAAGTTGTCCGATGCCTCTAGATGGATAGAGGCCATCGGCACAGACGGCTTTCCCCCCTTAGCGAGGGGTTGCCTGACAGAATCCAGAACCACTGGAGGTTCCGGCGCAGTATTCGGCTGGGGGCCAAACTTGCTGCCCCCGTCATTAGAGCCCGTGGGAGTCTTGCCCCCCATGCGCCCAGCATTTGGGACGTCGCCTTGGGGCGCCTCCAGAACTACCTCCCCTTGGTTCGGTGCCCTTTGAGACAACACGTCGAAGTCGTCCGTAGGGCGGGGGGAGGAGGCGGTCGGGAGTGAATAGTTGTTCATCTCTGACTGGCCCAAAGACTCATCCGAATAGGATACGTCAATATGGGCTTTGGATGGACTGCATGATTATGTTTGGCATGATAAGAAGCAATAAAACGAAATATACCAGAACTATTATGGTATCCGGATACTTACGACTTCGCCAGGGGCTTGTCCCTGGGTAACCACTCCTCGTCGCTGAAAGCGGCCGCTGTGGAGTAGTCCGGAAGGAGGGTTCTTCCCATCTTGGACCCTTCGGCCTCCCCAGATGGGGCGGCCTTCCTTTTCTTGTTTCGCCCGGCTGGGGGGGGGAGAACTTTCCTCCTCCTTGTTTTCGTGGGAGGAGGGCGCCTCGGTGTTATCGGACGATGAGTCCAATACAACCTTGCGCCGGAGACCTTTCCTGGTCTTCGCGGCCTTCTTCTTGGCCTTCTTCTCCGGCGCCTCATAGGGCGTCGGAACCAGCATCTCCGTTAGGAGAGCCCTTGCTGGATCCTCGGGCAGTGGGGCCGGACAATGGATCCGCTCCGCTGTCGCAACCCAGTCCTGTTAAATGGCGTGGAGCCTCAGATCCCTCACATGATTATACTGGGGAAAGGAATATCTTATGAGATGTAAGGAGCTTACCGGATTGGCAGGGCGCTTTGCGCTGAGTCCGCGATCCTCGGTAAGTCGAAAAGCACCTTCCAGATGTCTTGGTGCGTCGTGTCGAAAAGCTCTCGCAGCATCTGGTGCTTAGCCGGGTTGAACTCCCACATATTGAATGCCCTTCTTTGACACGGGAGGATCCGGAGGAAGAGCATGACCTGGACCACGTTGACAAGCTTGATTTTCTTGCTCATCATGTTTTTAACACAGTTCTGTAGTCCGGTCAGCTCCACCGATGAGCCCCAGGGTAGGCCCTTCTCTTTCCAGGAGGTGAGCCGCATGGGGATGCCGGATCGAAATTCGGGGGCCACCGCCCAGTTGGTGTCACGCGGCTCGGTGATGTAGAACCGCCCCGATTGCCACCCCTTCACGGTCTCCACGTAGGA
The DNA here is from genome assembly GCF_002575655.3 of Aegilops tauschii subsp. strangulata. Classification (NCBI taxonomy): domain Eukaryota; kingdom Viridiplantae; phylum Streptophyta; class Magnoliopsida; order Poales; family Poaceae; genus Aegilops; species Aegilops tauschii. The sequence goes on along the minus strand of NC_053039.3, from coordinate 540,589,347 downwards.
GCCTTCAAGCCAGGTGACATTGGGCATTTTGCCCACCATGGCGCATCCGCACTCCGCTTGCTGGCCAACCACCACCTTCGGTTTCACGTTGAAGGTCTTCAGCCACAGGCCAAAGTGGGGCTTGACGCGGAGGAAGGCCTCGCACACGACGATAAATGCCCAGATGTTGAGGATGAAATTGGGGGCCAGATCTTGGAAGTCCAGCCCCTAGTAGAACATGAGCCCGCGAACAAATGGGTGGAGAGGAAATCCCATTCCGCAAACAAAGTGGGTAAAGAATACAACCCTCTCATGGGGTTCTGGAGTAGGGACGATCTGTCCCGCGTCTGGGAGCCGGTGCGCCATGTCTGCGGCCAGGTATCCGGCTTCCCGGAGCTTCGTAATGTTCTCGTCCGTAACGGAGGAGACCATCCACTTGCCTCCCGCTCTGGACATGTTTGGAGTGGTTTTGCGGAGAAAATGCGAACTTGGGCGCTGGAGCTCGAGTGCGCGAGAATGGATGGGCAGGGAAGAAGAAGGCGTGGGTGAAAAAGAGTAGTCATTGTCCCTTTATAAGGGCGGTAGAAACTGTGTGCCTCCCCACTTGCCTGGTAAACTCACCTATTCTCCAAGCGCCGTGATTGATGGCGCGGTTGGGTTACCCACACCCGTATTGATGAGAATCCCGTGATAAGGGGACACGATCTCTGCTTCAACATGACGTGCCAAGAAAATCACCTCGCAATATGTGCAGTAGCTGGTTGAGAAAAACGGTTCGAACAATGATCGGGCCGTGGCGTGATGTCACGCTATGAAATTTGTCAGCAGATTAGATTTGTGGGATATTATACTCTCTACGGTGGTATGTGGAATTTGTTTTGCAGAGCCGGAGACGATCCTTGTGTTCAAAATCTTCTATGAAGTATTCGGAGGAGGAACCCGCCTTGCAATGCCGAAGACAATCTACGCGCCGGACTCATCGTCTTTGAAGCCGGCTTCAGGGGCTACTGAGGGAGTCCTGGATTAGGGGGTCCTTAGACAGCCAGACTATATACTTTGGCCGGACTGTTGGACTATGAAGATACAAGATTGAAGACTTCGTCCCGTGTCCGGGTGGGACTCTCCTTTGCGTGGAAGGCAAGCTTGGCAATTCGGATATGTAGATCTCCTCCCTTGTAACCGCTTCTGTGTAACCCTAGCCCCCTCCGGTGTCTATATAAACCGGAGGGTTTAGTCCGTAGGACAACAACAATCAGAATCATAGGCTAGCTTCTAGGGTTTAGCCTCTACGATATCGAGGTAGATCAACTCTTGTAATACGCATATCATCAAGATAAATCAAGCAGGAAGTAGGGTATTACCTCGATCGAGAGGGCTCGTACCTGGGTAAACATTGTGTCCCCCTCTGCTGTTACCATCCGCCTTAGACGCACAGTTCGGGACCCCCTACCCGAGATCCGCCGGTTTTGACACTGACAACATGCACCTCAGCACTCAGGCTACCAGCTTCCGTCGGAGCTCGCCCCCCTGCACCCACAGTCGGGACCAGCTCGGCGCTGGCGGCAAAGAAGGGAGCCACGTCGACGGGGTTCTCGCGGGACCTCGCCAGGCCATTCGGGCGCACTCCCCACTCATCAAAGGAAGGCATGCTCTCTACAAATTCAACCTTGTTTGTGCAGCGGTACAGCAGACAGCTCTTCCCAAGCATGTCATCCGGCGAAGGGACACCTGTCAGGACCTTGAGCACTGTTTGCCGTGTCTTAAGAGGGAGCCCGGACTCCTGAAACCTCATATGGTCCTGACTGCTGAGCGACTCGGTATCTGACGAACTCCGTCACCACCATAGGCGCAGTCATGCCGCGGACTTCAACCTCCTCAGCCTGAGCCAGACAGGGACGAGACAGGGGCTCGCGAGCTTCTCGTGGCCCCAACCGGAGTTGGGAACGGCAGGTGCTGACGGAGAGTGGAGCAGAGGGCTGAGCACCCCGGCATCGACAAACACCCACCGTGTCCGAAACTCGCTCGTGGATGAAGGAAGCTCGAAGTCAATGCCCGCACCCGCCGTCATGGCCACAGCCTGGAAGCTCACGCACCCCGAGCTTTGCTGAGGATCCGTCAGATGCAATGAGAAGAAATGACGGAGAAGGGCCACGGAAGGAGCGATGCCCACCATGGCCTCACACACAAAGGCGAAGACGGCAAGGAGAGTCACGGATTGGGGGTCGAGATGCAGCATGTGGATCTGGTAATGTTCAAGCACCGCGTTGAAGAAGGCGGAGAAAGGGGGAATCAGGCCGGCCCAAAGGGCATCGATGAAGATTGGGACCTCGGTGGCTGCCCGGGCAATGCGAGCGCGAGACGCAGGCCAAGCCACCATCTTCCCCCACTCGTTGAAGCTGCTGGCAGGAATGGGACGCACCTTGCCCATGGCCACATCGTTGAGTACCAGGGATCGGCGGACTGCAGGCTCCACGGCTGGAGGCGCACTTGGCGAATACAGAGGCTTCTTCCCCTTGTCTGCTTGTTTCGGCGCCATGACGATGAAGCGGGTCGAGTGCAGGTCGGATTGAAGAGGAGGGCAGAGTCTCGAGGAAGCATAGGGATTGGGAAAGTAAGGCATGGGCGATGGAAGAATAACTATGTAGATAGCGGGGGCCGCATAGCCAGGCGGACTCTAAGGCAGTGTGGGGAAGCGGAGACGCCCACGTCCAATCAACCGCCACGCGTCGACCCAGGCCGCAGGCTTTTGGGGCCTGCGGCGCTCCGTACTTGACCTTTGGCTTCGCCTCGAAGCCAAGCCCGAGCGCGCCTTGGGCCCGGGGGCTACTGTCGGCGTTTTGGGAACGGGGGTCCCCAGACTTGCCTACCTGCGGCCCACGGCGTGGCTGTGCTAGCAGGCCTGTATGGCCCATCTTCATCAACAAGGCATTCAAGACCCTCGCGAGGTTCTCGTGATGTGAGCCATGACGATCGAGATCAGGTGGGCGCTAGCGCGCAGTGTCCTTCTTTCCCCTTTGGTGCCAAGGGGGCAAGCGCAGGTCAGAGTACCAGGGCATCAAGCAAAGGTTTCCATATCGGTGCAATGGGACCAAGACTAGCAGGACGGCAAGACGGAGGTCACCATGGAGCCCAAGGCGGCGTCACCACCCGAGGCTTTTGTAGGCGAAGACCGCTTTTGTTAGGATAAGCTGTACTAGTTGTCCCCTTTCTAATTGGCCGTTGTTGGCTCCCTTCCCACTCAATATTTGGGGAGAGCACTAGGGCCTCTATAAATAGGATTAGCCACCACCGTAGGAAGGGGGTCAATCTGATCTTTAGCAAATCCTTAGCCACACACTGAGAACAAGAACAGATCAACCTCACGAGGCTGTTCTTCCCCTCTACTGTTCATCATCAGCCCAAGAGGCAATCCACCACCACCACACTGGAGTAGGGTATTACACCACAACTGTGGCCCGAACCAGTATAAATCTTGTGTATTTTGTGTTGTGAGTTCGTCGAGTTCGTCCACGAGATCTTAGCAAGCTAGGGCGTGGATCGATACGAGGGAAAGGACTTCGCGCGCACCCTAGAGTTCGAACCTTAAGGGTTTTGCGGGAACCCGTGATCCGACAGTTTGATCTATCAATCTACTACAATTTATTCATGTCCGTTTGCCTATCTTTGGCGCCGCTACCGGAAAGGGATTGACAACCCCTTTTACACATCCGGTTGCGAGTATTTGTCATTTGTGTGCAGGTGCTGTTTACGTTGTGTTGCTTAGTTCGATAACCTTGGTCTCATAACTAAGGGAAATACCTACTGCTGCTGTGCTGCATCATCCCATCCTCTGTGGGGAAATATCGACGTAGCTTCAAGCCGCATCAGAAGGAATTTTTGGCGCCGTTGCCTGGGAGGATCTTCAACATATACCAGGTTCCTAATCACAAATCTCATCTCGTTTTATTCGCCCTCTTTTTCGTTCGCCGTTTTCTTGTTGGATCTGTGTTTGAGTGCAATCTTGTTGCATAGTCACCATGACTCAAGAGAACACCAAATTGTGTGATTTCTCAAATACCAACAACAATTATTTTATTGGCACTCCTATTGCTCCTCCCACCACCAGTGCGGAGTCTTGTGATATTAATACTGCTTTGCTAAATGTTGTTATGAAAGATCAATTTTCCGGTACTCCTAATGACGATGCCACGTCCCATCTTAATACCTTCATGGATTATGCGATATGCAAAAGGAAAAACATGTGGACAATGATGTTGTGAAGATGAAATTATTTCCGTTTTCTTTGCGTGATTCTGCAAAAATTTGGTTCTCTTCTTTGCCTCGCAATAGTATCGATTCTTGGAATAATTGCAAAGATGCTCTTATCACTAAGTATTTTCTGCCCGCAAAAATTATTTCCCTTAGATCCCAGATCATGAATTTCAAGCAACTTGAACATGACCATGTTGCACAATCTTGGGAAAGGATGAAAATGATGCTAAGGAATTGCCCAACTCATGTGTTAAATCTTTGAATGATCATACAAAATATTTGAGCTGGATTGAATTTTGTTGCTTGTAATCTTTTAGATTCCGCCGTGGGTGGTCCTTTTACGGAAATCACTTTGGGTGAAGCCACCAAATTGCTTGATAATATTATGGATATTTATTCACAATGGCATACCGAAAGAGCTCCTACTAGTATAAAAGTTAATTCGGTTGAAGAAATTTCTTCTTTGAGTGAAAAAGTTGATGCTCTAATGAAATTGGTTGCTAGTAAAAGTGCTCCTATCAATTTCAATGATATGCCTTTGTCTACTTTGATTTATCAAAATAGTGATGCCATAGATGTGAATTTTATCTCTCGAAATAATTTATAAAAGAATGCTTATAGAGGTAATTTTAATCCTAGTAATTCCTCTAATAATTACGGTAATTCCTATGGAAATCAATCTTATAATAATAATAGGAACACCTCTAATCTTGAGAATAATATTAAAGAATTTATCAACACACACAAAGTTTTCAACACTACCATAGAAGAAAAGTTGAATAAGATTGATGGTTTGACTAGAAGTGTTGATAGAATTTCTCATGATGTGGAAAATCTCAAGATGAAAATTTTGGTGCCTAAAGTTGAGGAATCAATTAAAGTTCTCTATGTTTCCATGGATGAAAGTAAGAAAAGAACCGCTATGCTTAGAGCTAGAAGAGAATTTTTAGAAAAATCATTTTCCAGTGATTGCTTTTATAAAAGTGGTGAAGATCTTAAAATGATTGGTGTTTTTTCTATTGATTCCTTGTTTAGTAAAGTTCAGTTTGATGAAAAAGGGATTGGAGAAGAGTCGACTTTAGCTAGAAGGCATCCGATAATTCGGATTGTGAAAATCTTGTTGAGAAAATTGATAAAAGTGGGTTTGAAGAGGTCAAAACTTTAACTAGTGATGTGCCCACTCTTTTGGATTACAAAGACTTTAATTATGATAGTTGATCTTTGATCGATTGTATTACTTTGTTACAATCCATGATAAATTCACCCCATGCTTATGAACAAAATAAAGCTTTTACTAAACATATTGTTGATGCTATGATGAAACCTCTGGAAGAAAAGTTGGAATTAGAAGTTTCAATTCCTAGAAAATTGCATGATGAATGGGAACCTACTATCAAAGTCAAGATTGAAAATTATGAGTGTGTTGCTTTGTGTGACTTGGGTGCTAGTGTTTCTACAATTCCGAAATCTTTATGTGATGTGCTTGGTCTTACCGATCTTGAAGAATGTTCTTTAATATTGCAATTGGCGAATTCTACTATTAAAAAGCCTATGGGAAGAAATAATGATGTTCTTATTTTTGCAAATAGGAATTATGTGCCCCTATATTTTATTTTTCTTGATATTGATTGCAATCCGTCTTGTCCAATTATTCTTGGTAGACCGTTTTTACGCACAATTGGTGCCATGATTGATATGAAAGAAGGCAATATTAAGTTCCAATTTCCACTAAGGAAGGGATGGAACACTTCCATAGAACAAGATTTAGGCCACCATATGAATCAATCATGAGGGCATCTTATGGATCTCGAAACAAAGATGACAAAACTTAGATCCTTGCTTTATGCCTAGCTAAAGGCATAAAACTATAGCGCTTGTTGGGAGGCAACCCAATGAAAAAAAATTATTTGTTCTTTTTGCTTTCTGTTCTTGATGGTTTTAACAATTATTCTACTGTTATGATTGTGTTTTTTGTGTTTTAATAAGTGTTTGTGGCAAGTAAAGCGTTTAGGATCTTCTTGGGTAATAGTTGTTTGATCTTGCTGAAAAACAGAAAATTTTGCGCTCAGGAAAACAATTCTTATTTTTAACTGGAGCGTGATCAAATACCAATTCTTTTGGCAGAAGATTAGTATACAAATTTCTCAGGCAGTCCTAATTATTCCGAACTTTTGGATTTTCATAAGTATTCAAAATATCCAGATTGCTACAGACTGTTCTGTTTTTTACAGATTCTGTTTTCTTCGCGTTGTGTGCTTGTTTTGATGATTCTATGGTTTTCTTTGATGAGCTTTTGCCATAGAAAAGTTGGAATACAGTAGATATAATGCAAGAATAAAATATGAATAGGTTTTAACAGTACTTATAGTAGTGATTTATTTTCTTATACTAACGGATGTCACGAAGGTTTTGCTGAGTTTTGTGTGATTGAAGTTTTCAAGTTTTGGGTTATCTTACGATGGATGAAGGAATAAGGAGTAAGAAGAGCCTAAGCTTGGGGATGCCCCGAGTGGCATCCCCTCTTTCATCTAACGACCATCGGTATTTTACTCGAAACTATATTTTTATTCGTCACATACTATGTGTTTTGCTTGGAGCGTCTTGTATGATATGACTCTTTGCTTGTTTTATTTTGTGTTTTTAGTCTTGATTCCTTGCTGGACACACCAATTTGAGAGAGCCAAAATTATGCCATGACTTGTTTTCACATATATCTTTTTTAGCACGGTGTGCTTTAGTTAATTTTGAAGAAATGCTCTCTTGCTTCACTTAGATTTATCTGAGAGTTAGTAAAATTTTCAAGAAATTCTCTCTTGCTTCACTTAAATTAATTTGAGAGAAAAAAAATTATGCTCATGATCTTCACTTATATTTGTTTGAGCTTATCAAAAGAAACACATGAAAACTAGTTCCAAAGTGATAGATATCCAAGAAGGATATAATAAAAACTTTCATGAAGATCATTGGACAAAATAAACTTGATTCTTAGTAATAGTTTTGAGATATGATGATGTGATATGTGATTGATGTTGATGAGTATTTATGCTTTAGTAAGAATATTGGTGTTAAGGTTTGTGATTCCCTAAGCAAGCACGAAAGTCAATAGTCATGAAATGAAATTATATCCTACTTGTGGTGCATTATTCGGTTTTAATTATGCTCAATACGCGCTTATGATATTATTCGTTTCTTGGTTGGTCGTTTCTCAATCTTTTTTGCTAGCCTTCATTTTGCACTAAGTACGATCTCTACTTGTGCATCCAAAATCCTTTAAACCAGTTTTGCAACATGAGTCCACTATATCTACCTATATGTGGTATTCTTTTGCCGTTCTAAGCAAATTTGTATGTGCCATTTCTAATTTTGAAAATAAACTTCTCTTCTGTGTGTTCGTACCGCTCGCGAAGCGGTGAGGGGTGGCTAATATTTTCCTTGCTAGATGTGTTATTCTCATGATGAGTGTTTATTCACTTGTCATTGCACGAGAGTAAGGCAAAGGTATTAGGGATGCCCAGTCCCGAAATGAAAAATGAATTTACTTTATGTTGTCAAATAATAAATTGCTTGGAAAGTGTTGGTATATGGAGGGCAACCGTGGATACGGCTAGACATGGAAAGTGAAAGTATGGTTGAAAGAGGAACAAACTTTACTTTATGCTTGGGAACCGCCTATGATATATCTAGCATGGAAAGTGTTGGGTGCTCTAAGTCATTTTCGTTGATGGGAAAGGCACAGCTCCCAAAATGTTTTTATCTCTCAATTTTCGCTTTGAGCTATGGCACCTCTACAAATCCCTACTTCCCTCCGTGAAGGGCCTTTCTTTTACTTTATGCAATTTTTATTTTCAATTTGATTCTCCATCTTCTCTTATAAAAGCACCAACTAGGAGGCACTATGATCGTACTTGATTATTGGGTGTAGCTAATATGCGAGTGTGTTACATGAATGGATCAATGATTGAGCATGATGGGCTAGGGATAACTTATTTTAGCGTTGATATATTGAAAGATTTGGTTGCTCGTTGGTGTGCTTGAGTATTTAAGTTATCATGTCAAAACTAGACTATTGCTTTGAACAATATAAAAGTCCAAATGTCCATGCTATAATGAAAAGAATATGATATGACATGTTAGGCAGCATTCCACATCAAAAATTCTATTTTTATCATTTACCTACTCGAGGACGAGCAGGATTTAAGCTTGGGGATGCTGATACGTCTCCAACATATCTATAATTTTTTATTGTTCCTTGCTGTTATATTATCAATCTTGGATGTTTTATAATCATTTTATATCATTTTTTGGTACTAACCTATTGACATAGTGCCAGGAGGCCCAGGCGTGCCCTGGTGGGTTGTGCCCACCTCGGGTGCCCCCCTGAACTGACTCTTTGCTCTATAAATACCCCCAATATTCCAGAAACCCTAGGGGACTCGACAAAAATCAATTCCAGCCACCGCAGAGTCTAGAGCCACCAGGTCCAATCTAGACACCATCACGTAGGGGTTCAGCACTTCCATTGGTGCCTCTCCGATGGTGCGTGAGTAGTTCTCTATAGACCTACGGGTCCGTAGTTAGTGGCTAGATGGCTTCCTCTCTCTCTCTCTCTCTCTCTCGATTATCAAAAAAGGGCCTCTTGGAGATCCATTTGATGTAACTCTTTTTGCGGTGTGTTTTTTGGAATCGGATGAACTTTGAGTTTATGATCAGATCTATCTTTTTATATCCATGAAAGTTATTTGAGTTTCTTTGATATCTTATATGCATGCTTGCTTATAGCCTCGTATTTCTTCTCTGATATTTGGGATTTGTTTGGCCAACTTGATCTATTTATCGTGCAATGGGAAGAGGTGCTTTGTAGTGGGTTCGATCTTACAGTTCTTGATCCTAGTGACAGAAGGGGAACCGACACGGATGTATCGTTACTACTAAGGATAAAATGATGGGGTCTATTTCTACATAAATAGATCTTGTCTACATCATGTCATTGTTCTTATTGCATTACTCCACTCCTCAATGAACTTAATACACTAGATGCATGCTGGATAGCGGTCGACGCGTGGAGTAATAGTAGTAGATGTAGGTAGGAGTCGGTCTACTAATCTTGGACGTGATGCCTATATAATGATCAATGCCTGGATATCGTCATGATTATTTGAAGTTCTATCAATTTCCCAATAGTAATTTGTTTACCCACCATTTGCTATTTTTCTCGAGAGAAGCCACTAGTGAAACATACGGCCCCCGGGTCTCTTTCTCATATATTTGCCTTTGCGATCTACTTTTCCTTTGCATTTATTTTCAGATATATTAAACCAAAAATACAAAAATACCTTGCTGCAGTTTATTCTTATTTATTTTATTTGGCGTTCGATCTATCAATCTACTACAATTTATTAATGTCTGTTTGCCTATCTTGGCGCCGCTACCCGAAAGGGATTGACAACCCCTTTTACACGACGCGTTGCGAGTATTTGTTATTTGTGTGCAAGTGTTGTTGACATGTGTTGCTTGGTTCTCCTACTGGTTCGATAACCTTGGTCTCATAACTGAGGGAAACACCTATCGCCGCTGTGCTGCATCACCCCTTCCTCTTTGTGGAAACACCAACGTAGTTTAATGCTCCATAAGCCTATGACCCACGTGGATACCGGCCTGCTGAAAGCCCATAATTTTAATGGGCCAAACATGCTCGAGATATATTTTGGCCTGTTAACTGCTCGTCCAATTTGGGCCAAACATGGGGCCTTAGGCAGTTTCGGCCTGTATTGGCCCGTGAATTTTTTAGCTCAACGCTAGCCAAATCTAGGCTTTAGCCTGTTAAAGCCCATGGTATTCTCTGGCCCAGCTGGCCAGAACTTTACACGCCCTGTTAAAGGCAGGAAACTACTATAGGTTTAGACCTGCTAATGGCCCAAGATGATTATAGGCCCACGTTTTGGCCCATCTGAGTAACGGGCCGGCCTGAAGACCGACAACACTTAGATCCACTGAACCTTCCGGCCTAATTATAGCATACCGACCAAGAATAAACCTAGACTATACAGAAATTACGGCATATTACATCCACTGGGAATCAAAGTTCGTTACCGGTGATAATAAAGCGCAACGTGACCGCGGATTACATACACTGGGCATCAAAGGTCACCACATGTGCATATAAACGCCCCGATAAAAGAATATACAAAACTGGGAGCACTTCAGAAGGCACTAGACCTGGCCAGGACGGGCTCCGCAAGAAGCCGAACAAGCTGATGAAACCTGATAACCCACAAGTATAGGGGATCACAACAGTTTTCGATGGTAGAGTATTCAACCCAAATTTATATATTTGACACAAGGGCAGCCAAAGAACATTTGAAGGTATTAGCAGCTGAGTTGTCAATTCAACCACACCTCGAGATTAATTATCCACTACTGGAATCAGCTAATTTGCCATCTGCCAGCTCTTTGCCGTCTGCTAGCTGACGGCAAAGAAGCTCTTTGCCATCAGCTACCCAAAAGCAGACGGAAAAGAAACGGCTGACGGCAAAGAAGCTCTTTGCCATCTGCGAGCTCTTTGCCGTCTGCCAGCAGATGGCAAAGAATCTTTGTCGTCCACTGGCAGACGGCAAAGAGTGAGGTGGCCCCCACCCCCTGCTCGTTTGGGAAAATCTTAACGGCCCACCTCTTTGCCGTCCGCTAGCAGACGGCAAAGAGGCAAAAAGGCGGACGGCAAAGGCTGGCGGACGGCAAAGAGGGCACTTTACTAACGGCAGGTACCCCCCGCCCGTTACTCACTTCCTCCTCGCCCTTCTCCTCCCACCCCGCCGCCGCCCGCCGCGCGCCGCCGCCCCGTCGCCCCCGCCGCCCCGTCGCCCCACCGCCCTGGCTCCCCGCCGCCCCACCGCCCCGTCGCCCCCCCCCGCCCCGGCCCCCCGCCGCCCCGGCCCCCCGCCGCCCCGGCCCCACGCCGCCCAGCGCCCCACCGCCGCCCCGGCCCACAGCCGCCCCGGCCCCCCGCCGCCCCGCGCCCCCTGCCGCCCCAGGCCGCCTCCTCCACCGCCCCGCCCCGGCCCCCCGCCGCCCCGGCCCCGGCCCCCCGAGGAACGCCGCCCATCGCTGCCCCTCCCCTCCCCATCGCTGCGCCGCCTCGCTGCCGCCCCGTCGCCGCCCCCTCCCCGACCCGTCGCCGCCCCCCACGGTGAGCCCGTGCCATTTCTTTTCTGTTTTTTTGTTTTTCTTTTCTGTTTAGATAAGGTTTTTTAGTTTATGTTTTTTCAGTTTAGAATTAATTAGTTTAGGTTATTTAGTTTTATTAGTTTAGGTTTAATTAGTTTAAATAGTTTAGTTTTAATTAGTTTAGGTTTAGGTTAAGTAGAAGGGGGAAGAAGAAGAAGAGGAAGAAGAGGAGGAGGAGGAGGAGGAGGAGGAGAAAGAAGAAGAAGAAGAAGAAGAAGAGGAGGAGGAGGAGGAGGAGGAGGAGGAGAAAGAAGAAGAAGAAGAAGAAGACGGGGGATGAGAAGAAGTAGAAGAATGAGAAGAAGTAGAAGTACTAGAAGAATGAGAAGACCCCCTGACCCCCCAACCGCGACACCACACCCTGACACCCGACCCCGACTCCACCCCGACACCCGACCACCTAACCCCCTGACCCCGACACGACAGCCCGACCCCCCGACCCCGAAACAGCACCCCGACCCCGACACGGCACCCCGACACCGACACGGCACCCCGACACCGACACGACACCCCGACCCCCGACACGACACCCCGACACCCCGACACCCCGACCCCGAGACCCCGACCCCGACCCCGACACCGACCCCGACCCCGACACCCCGACCCCGAGTCTGACCCGACACTCCGACCCCGACACCGACACGGCACCCCGACCCCGACCCGGCACCCCGACCCGACACCCCGACCCCGAGACCCCGACCCCGACACGGCACCCCGAGACCGACACGACACCCCGACCCCCGACACCTCCCGAAAAGGTGTTCTTTGGCCTTCCAGAAGCCGACGGGGTCATATATTTGTGAATTATTAGTTAGGTCATATATCTTTCGATTTTGTTATGAAAAACATCATATATAATTGTGTTGATCGGGTAGTTTTAAATGTGCAGTTGTTTCATCGCTGCGAGGTTTGGTGTTCGACGACCTCGCCGTGCGTTTGACGAGCTCTGCCCCTTCGTTCGTGGGTGAGCACAAATGACATGTCCTCCTCCCCCATTAAATATTTGATCTATTCCGATGAAACTTGATAGCTAGATATATATGTGTCTTGAATCATCAGTATGCGTAACCAATATGTGTCTCCTGTTCGAAAGCGTCATAGTTATAAATATGCATGCATTTGCATATTTATAACCTTGATTCTTTCGAATTGTCCAACGCTATCCATGGACAGCCCGAGTATGTTTAGATTGGGTTCGTTTTCCGATATGCTTTGCTCCGGATCCGACGCATAAATTTCGTCAGTGCCTCCCCTGTTGTTCTCCGGGTACACATCCTCTCTGTTTATTGTAGAGACGTGTATCAGGAGAACAGCGGGGAGGTGCTGCCGAAATTTTGCGTAGGATCCGGGGCATAGCATGGGAAAATGAACCCAATCTAAACATACTCGGGTGGGATTAGGACCTATCATTACCTATTAGAATGTAGGTTGCATGGACGTAATAAAATTGACAAAGTAGATCAACTGATGAATACATACATGGTGAATTATATATATATATATATATATATATATATATATATTTGTTGTGTGTCTAGTAGCTCTGAAAGTCAAGATGAGTGATCGTGCGTGGATGTACATCGGTCACACTGGTAAGAACAAATGGAGCACTGAATGGTTCACAAAAACCAAGGGTTTTGTGCGAGCCGCATTCGCAAAAGGCCAGAGGAAAACCTGGTGCCCTGTTTACGGTGCGGCAATTGGGAAAAGAGGACAGAGGCTGAAATGGGCAAACACCTGCAGAAGAGTGGTTTTACGCCCGATTATACGGTGTGGACATTTCATGGTGAGTCTGCCCAACGTGACCAAGCTGAGGTGGATCGTCGTCGCACCGACGAGCATGGTACCGGGATGGAAAACATGGTGCAAGACTTTGATGATGCTCGGGATTCGGACGAGGAGATGGAGGAATCTGCAAAGGCCTTCAATGAAATGTTGGAGTCTTCAAAACGTCCGCTCCATGCACTACTAGAAAAAGGCCTACTAATGGCGCACCTAATCTGGCCATAAATGGCGCATCAGTGGTGCGCCATTAGTAGCACGCCATTAATATATTTTACTAATGGCGCACCACTGGTGCGCCATTAGTATCTGGTATACTAATGGCGCACCCCAGATGCGCCATTAGTATATACAACAGTGCGCCATTAGTATGCCTCCCAGGGGGCCATGTATACCCAGGTGCTTTGGCATACTAATGGCGCACTACAGATGGATGCGCCATTAGTAACTTCGGCATACTAATGGCGCACTGTTTAGTGATGCGCCATTAGTATCCTTTGGCATACTAATGGCGCACTATGAGGTGATGCGCCATTAGTATGAATATTAGTTTTTTTTTTTTTAATTTTCTGTTTTTTGCACAGGTTACAAAATGTATAATTGGACAAAATATAGACAGCACACATCAACAACAGATTCATCGAATACAATAAAAGATTAGTCTCTGAATACAATTCATCATTTTAGTCTCTGGATACAATTCATCATATTAGTCTCCGAATTGAAAAGACCGAACAAAATGTATAAGTATGAATCATTATATTACAAGTCTCGAGACCGCGAGTTTGTCTTCACATTACAAGTCGATATCGATCATCTAAACTACCATCACATAGAAGAGAGCTGCGGTCATCACGATGAGCATCGTCACGATGAAACTCATCTTCATCCGGTTCCTCCAACGCTCCCTCCCCTCTCCCGCTAGATAGCGGGCGTATCTAGATTCGGCCTCGACCCTAGTGGCGTACCCTTTGTAACTGTTACCGCTGAATCGGTGAACCTGTCTCCGACACTCCTCCCAGTCGTCGTAGACTCCGGGAACCTTACCCTTGTACACGACATACCACGGCATCGCTATGCAGTAGCCAAACGAAACGTTAGTACCAATTCACAGACAATACATCAGCAATATATAAGTATGCAGCAGAACGATCGGAAGAGAAAAGCAAGACATTAATAGCATCGATTACATCTAACTTGAAGGACTCTCGAAACCAAAGAGACATACTACAAGTTCATTAAAGTTTAATTACAACATGAGCCAATCGATGTTTCAGAACTAGACACAGCATCACTGCTTTCGACTCGACTCAAGGGACCGGAGCGTGGATGAAGCCGCCGTCTATCGTGGGAGTCATGAAACCACGGGCGTTGTCAGCCTGCATTTGTAGGATTGTGTCGATGTCATTGTTGGACGGTTGATTTCTGAGGTAGAACTGCCCCGAGGTACGAAGGACATCTTGATGGATGATTTCCGCAAACTCCGACTGGATGCGAAAGAATTCTTGTCTGATGTCCGCGTCCTGGATTGCCGACACGCTCGCGGCCCAATCTTTGAGTCTACTCGGTAGCAGTAGTTGATGATGGTCCCGTACGATCGCCCGCATGTGATGGATGGCGTAGTAGGCACCCTTCTGACCGCCAGGCGGCTGCTTGACGCAGCAGAACGTCGTGTTGTGGGAGAACACGTGCTTGCCCTACTTACCAATAGGCCTGGTGAAGGTGCCTCCAGATTTGACGTAGCCGGGGAGAACATCATCAAGAACCTTCTTGACATTTGTGTAGTCTTAGTTCGACTGACGGTCCGGGTCGAAATACGTGGCCATGGAATATTTGGGGCTTAGGAGGATGAGCGTGCAATGTGTGTCACTGCAGAAAACACGGAATGTTAAAAGAGAAACGATCGAAATCTAAGAATTCATATGTTACGGGGCGGTTGAGGGGAGGACTTACTCGGGAAAGTAAGGCACGAGGAAGTTGTCCTTATCTTGGTTTGCCAGAATGACGCCTTCGAGGTAAGAACTCGCGACTTGCCGGTCCCCAGCGCTGCCCAAGATCTTGGCACGCATGTAGAAGGGGTCGACTATCACGATGTCCGGGGTCTTGTCGCGAATGATCCGCATCTCCATACTCAGCGAAAATAGCCGAACGAAGGTGTAGTGCAGCGGATGAAGGTTCAACATAGCGTGGATGTCATCAAACCGCAGGACGATCGTACCCCCGATGGAGTTATCCACAAAGCCCTTGCCCTCTGGCACCTTGGTCGCGAAAACCGGGTATGCCACATCCTTCTCTCGGAGACGCCACTTCTCCAAAGAAAGCACACTGTCATGCAGACTCCGCATAGCACCGGTTGCAGCATCGAGCATATTTCTCGGTAGCATCGGCCTACCCGCCACATGCACCCTCCTCGAGATATCCGCAGTTGAAGGTGGCCCGTCCTGAGCACGGATCGTACTCGGTGCCGGCTGGCCCGCACCCTTGTTAGTCTTTCTTTTGCGTGCCTTCTTCTTGATCTCCTGTAATGGGACCGAGTTCTGCTCACAGACCGCCTTCTTGAGTGTGTTGGGGCTGATCATATTTGGCACCTCGCCTATCTGAATCTCGGTGAAGTCGGCAGCTGGAGGCGTCTCCTGAGAGCTGAACTGCAGACGACGCCTGTTGCAACTTGGCTTCTCCGCGGTACCAGCTAGATCGCACACGTCTTTTGTTGGGTTGGGTTCTTGAGAAGGAGGCCCCATGAAGTCGCCACCATCCCCATGATCGGCAAAGTACTGACCGACGTTCGCAAATGTATCGTCGTCGTCGTCGTTCTGATCCTGTGCCGTATGCATGTTTGGATCCAGTGGCATAGGGATGTCCGGCACCGTTGCGGCGGTCTTGCCATGGGGCCGACTTGGCGCCGGCACGACTGGCGGTGCTGTCTTTGGGGTGGTGTCCCCCGCCCCCAAACGAATCTTGGTCTTCGGCCAAAGCAGGGGCCAGCTCAGGCAGGCGCTAAGGTTCATCACGTCATCATCGTTGGCCCCCATTAGTCGAATCGGAGGTAACACCTCGTCACAGCCTGGCAGCACCCGAACCAGTTGAACCCTAAACAAGTTGGGTGGCATCTGGGTACCGTGGAACAAGGGGTTGCCCGGTTGAACGATTTTGCCCTTGGCGACATCGACCAACTCGTTGTTCACGAAGTGCAGGAGAGTGCACGGAACGTCGGCGGCGCCCTGCGAAAACATGTAGGGCGTTAGGGATGCCCAGTCAAAGGCAAGGAGATGAAGTCCTCGGCCGAGAGAGGCTTAATTAGTTACCGTGATGATGGCGTCGAGCTCGGCTAATGTCGACGCACCGCCAACGGCGGGCGTGCAGTTGACGGAGGGGCCACTTGCTGCAGAGGTGCCGGCCGGCATACACCCGGGTGCATTAAGCTCCCGTGCCGGCGTCGGAGACACCAATGCCGGCTCCGCCGGAGACACCAATGGCCCCGCCATCGCGTTCTGCGAGTTGCTGGCCGTGAAGCTAGGAATCGGGGGCGGCCCCTGTTGGCCGCCCACAATCCACGCACTAATCCCCTGGATCAAGGTAGGCACAATGGCGGTGATCGTCGCTCCGAGTTGTTGTTGCACTTGCTCTTGGACAATCTCCGGAATCCGCGCCACCTGTGCCCTGAGTTCTTGAACCTCGCGCGCCTGGCTTTCCGAGCTGGTCTTTTTCTCCTTTCGCCCAGCAGTGTCATAGTATGACGACCATTTTGTCGACAAGCCTTTGCCGGCCACACGACCAGCTGACGTCGGCTTACTGAGCTTATCCTTGTTCTTCATTACATTCAACGCCCTATTTAGAGTGGTGTCCCAAGGGTTGCTCTTAGTCGACCCCGCGCTACTGCTTTCAGTCGCCTGCGGAAGGAATGTGAACCATTTAGAAATTTGGCTTCATTAATTAGAATGCAACCATATGGAGCTAATTACGAGGGGGTGTATTCCATACCAGAACAAGCTCAAGCGCCCTGGTCTTCGGATCCGTGGTAAGCTCCTTTGTTTTTGGGTCCTTCTTGTACCGGGCCCTGACAAAGTTCCTGGTCTGCTTGTCACCGTATTTATCGAAGAGGGGCGGTAGGCCTTGCTCGGCACGGTCCGCCTCCTCCTTGTCCCATATAGGCTCCGCCACTCTGTAACCGCCGGGACCGAGTGTGTGTTCCCCTAAGTTCAGCTCCCGCATTTCTTTCCCCCACTTACTTGATTCGGAGTTTGCGGTGCTCGAGCAATTGATCTTGAAGTCATTGTAGTCATCTTCGGTGATCGAAGGATTTTTCTCCTTGATCTTCTCATAACTCTCACATTTCTCGACCATTCTCTTCACATTGCTTTTCCAAGTAGACAGGGCCTTGCTCATCTTCGTGAGGGCAGCATTGTTCACTTTATTCCCTTTGAGGCTTGTGTTTTCAAATTCAGCGGGGAACTTGTATCGTTCGTGCAGCTTCGTGAAGAGGAGGTTGCGCAAATTCCCTCGGTCAGGATGCCTCAGGTTCTCGGTGTTGATCGAGACGGTGCTCCGGAGAATGCACCCGAGCTGAAGCGAGTACCCCTTGACTATTCGTTCGGGCGCCGTTGGATTCCCGTCGGAGTCCACTTCAGCAACTTCCTCCTTGAGGGTGCGGAGCACGGTCGGGCGCCGGTCCTTCCGTTGCCTCTTCGGTTGGCTGCCATCTGTGCGTGCGCCGCCATCATCAGTGGTGGCATCCTCGGCGGCACCATCAGTGGTGGCATCCTCGGCGGCACCATCAGTGGTGGCATCAGTGGGGTCATCCTCGGCGGTACCATCAGCGGTCTCAGGATCGGTGGGGAAGGCGGCGTCCTCATACAAGTGAGGTTGTTCCTCCATCTCCTGGGACAGCATCCAGAATGGCTTGACGCTCGAACCCCCGGCCTCATCGTTGTTGGCCATGTTTCTCTCTAAATAGGAACAAAGTTTGGTCAAAAAGTTGGTTATTGTCAAGGAACAAGATCATGGTCTCATCATTTAGGGTTTGTCGACACCGAGGCATCCTAAAAGCTAAGCTTTTATCATTGAGGGTTTTTCGACGCCGAGGCACCCTAAAAGCCTAAGCTTTCATCATTTCAGTTTTTATCGACACCGAGGCACCCTAAAAGCCATGCATTAGTCACAAGTACGCCGGGGCACTTGATCCTACTTAATTAACTACTAAGATACCCCGGCCCATGCATTAGTCACAAGTACCCCATATGTCCTATTTTTAGCAAAGTCATGCTAAAATTCACGGAAAATTTCAGCATGACCTTTGCTGAAAATAGGACATATGGAGTACCCGAATTTGCCGGAACGGAAGTTAATCGACATTCCGGCAAACTCAAGGGCCTCTCGGGTGGACAAGGCAAAAAAGGCCTCCATCACAACATGGAAAATACACCAAGCAGTATCATCTCCAAGCAGTATCATTCCGGCAAACTGAAGCATACTAAATGAAGACAAGCTCTTGGATGCTACACCTTAGTTTTAGAATAGACAAACAGACACGTTCTAACTTAATTATGGAACAAACAGGAGCATGAGAAAAAATAGCAGAAACTATATGATTTAACTGGTTTCAAAACATGAAGTTCTAAAAGCTCTTGTTTTTGACTTTGCATCCACTGATAAAGAAGAATCAGAGTAGTGAGCAAGACTGTAAATGTTCTGAAAATTAAAAGAAAAGAGAGATTGCATGTTCATCTTAGCTGCAGTCCTGATCGTGAGAAGTACATCCTATACGTTTTACCAAGGGAACAGTAGGGATAACAGAAAGTCACTGTTGTCACTGTCCTAGTGAAGAATTTTGTGCTATCTACCTTCTTGGTTTACCCCCTAGTGCTTCGATACATATGCAATTACACAACTGAACAGTAGTATGCTGGTTTTACTTACATGAACAGTAGCTTAGTACTGATAGAAAAAGTAGAGTTTCTTCTACTAGAGGATCTTTGTTTGATGGACTCGTTTGCTGAATATTTGACTGCAGTATAGTGTAACTTTTCAAATTTCACATGATAGTTGGTAATGAGAAACATCTCGTTGGGAAAGATAAAATTGGGTGCACAAGGCATGCTCTGGTTCTAAAGTGATAGTTTAGTGATACTGCTTGTGCAAATTAGTCTTAACTTAGTATGCTCCGGAATGGAAAGTTCTTAGGAACCCCAATGTTTCATCAAACAGTAATGCTACAGGAAGGATAGTAAGACAATGACAGAAAATTTTCTTTTCTTTTGGCGTGTCAGTTGGATTTCTTTTTCTTTTTTTGCGGAAGCAGTCTGCTTCGAATCTCGACTTTCCATATAAGAGCCAGGAGCTCCTTAAAAGGCTGGTAGGTAGTTTGATTTGATTATACTATATATAAATCTGATAGGTAGTTATCTGTCGGGTTACTGAAAGCAGCAGGGCTAAATCACCTTTTCCTCTGAAGAAAAAGGTTGACAGGTAAACCAATGGCAGTGGAGCACTGGGCTGCTATGTGGGGAATCGTCCGTGTCCATTTCCACCATGATTACAAAAATCCAAACCATATAATATTGTTAACCACTGATAAAAAACTAGCTGTTTTTCTTGGCCGACACAAACAACAAAAAGATCCTATAAAAGTTTATAGAGGAAGTATGTTGGAAGGGGATCAACTTAATGTTTGGATTTGATTTATTCCAACGCTTGATTACTTGATGATATGAAGATGTACTACATGGTAATTAAGCATATATAGATTGTTAATGTTAATGTGAAGATCTAGCACATAATTAAACATGGCTAGTCAAATCATCAAATCGGACGGTGATCTGATCTTTGTATTTTGTGACTGCTAGTGGACACGTGGAGCTACTGGTGCTACTACACATATAGGCTATGGAGATGATTAAAGGCAGCACTATAAAATGACACCCTATAACCTACTATCTGATGTAAATAAATGATCACATGCCCGCAGCACCATCCACTTGTAGGGAATATCTGAATGTGCCTGAACTGAACTGAACTGACCATCTTGCCACTCTCACTTTTATATTCCTCTAGTTTAGTGGATGTATATGTGGGGAAATAAGTGAAAGCGAGTGGTGGAAATGCTGGAACAACAGAACATATTCATGGCCATAAACAGAATTGACACATCACCATCTTCTTCTTCTTCCAAAATGGCATCCAACCCACTTCTCATCAACAAGAACAGAGCATGAGAACGTCATACACTGACCATCACGAAGTGGTCATAGAGGGGCACAACGGTCAGTTCAAGGCCAATGTGGTGGAGGCAGAGGAAGGAGGAGGCCGGAGGGGGAGGGAGAGGTGGGGCAGTACCTGAGGAGGCGGAGGAGGCCGGAGGGGACAAGGAGGAGGTCGGAGCGGCGCGGCGGTGGCGCGGACGAGGAGGAGGGCGAGGACGAGGACGACGGGGCGGCGTCGAGGCGTCGGGGTGTCGGGGCGGAGACGAGGACGACGGGGCGGAGAGGGGAAGGGGCAGCGGCGTCGGGGCGTCGGGGCGGAGACGAGGACGACGGGGCGGCGTCGAGGTGGCGGGGCAGCGGCGTCGGGAGAGGAGAGGGGAAGGGGATCGAGGGCGAGGGCGAGGGAGAGAGAGGGGATAGGTTTGGGCCGGGGTTAGGCGAGGGCGAGGGCACAATACTAATGGCGCACCACCCCTCGGTGCGCCATAAGTACATCCATACTAATGGCGCACCTCACCCTGGTGCGCCATTAGTATTTTTTTTCTGCTCGAGCCAACAAGTTATCTTCCACCTTACCTGATCCACACCAAGTCCCCTCTACTAGCTCGACTGGTCAGCAGCCAGTTCTCACACCAGGAGGTCTTGGGTTCGATTCCTAGGCTCCACAATTTTTTTATAAGACAGTAATAATTTTTTATAAGACAGTAATAATTTTTTTATAAGACAGTAATAATTTTTTTATAAGTCAATAATAATTTTTTTTAAAATATCATCAAACAGTAATGCCGGTGGAGCGGGGGAGGGTGCGCGGGGTGCGGGGGGCCGGTGGACCGGAGGGTGCTCGGCGGCGAGGGGGACCGGATCTGGCGAGGTGGGATAGCTAGCGATCGAGATGGAGGGGGATCGAGATCGAGTGTCCATGAAATTTAAAAATATTCATGATAGTTCAAAAAGTGTCCATGAAATACAATCGAGAAATGAAGGCTACGATTTAAATACAATCGATCTTAGCTAGCTATCTGTTCACAATCTTCTTGCCCTTCTTTTTCGCAAATGGAGTTCTTCTGTGGAACGGACGTCCTTTAGGTAGGGTGGTCCTGCTTCTTCTTGTGGTGTATGCTGCTACTTCATCATCGTCGTCATGTTCGATTCTCGGGTCGCCGTACTTGTCGAAGTCTTGCTCATTGGCTACTCCATCCATTCTGATGATCTTCCTTTTGCCTCTCCTCACGACAACACAACTGGGCTTTGACGGGTCGGTAATGAAGAAGCATTGGTCCACTTGGGAAGCCAGTACCCATGGCTCATTTTTCGCGGTGACGTTTGCGCCTGCGGTCTTGGATTTGGCTTCGGGTATAACCATGGTGGTGAAATACCGGTCTTCTTTTAGGACGCTCTTGGCCCATCTGACACGGAACATCGGGACCTTCTCTCCAGCGTAGCTCAGCTCCCAGATCTCCTCGATCCTTCCGTAGTATCTGTCCTTGTCGTTACCGGTGTAGGATTCCATCGTTACCCCGGAGTTCTGATAACCATCGCTCTTCATGTCCTTGGCCTGGGTGTAGAATGTGTAGCCGTTGATATCGTACGCCTCATAGGTCATCAGGTTGTGCTCGGCGCCCTGTGACAAGGCGAATATGAGTTGTCCTTCCGCGGAAGAATCCTCATGTAAAGGGTACAACAGAAGCTTCTCCTTGAACCAACGCGTGAAACATGAGTTGTGCTCTTTGAGTATATCTCCGTCCGTCCTCTGTTGGCCTCGGTCATTGTACGTCTTCTTAATAAAGGTTTTGTGCTCTACCACCCAAGGATCGAGCACGTCTATGTGTTGTAGCGCGACTAGGTTTGCTCTTTCAAAGTCGGCGAGTCGACCCTCGAAGTCGACATGCATTTCGCGGCGACCCTCACGGTGACCCCATCCAGCGAGCCTGCCGAGGTGCCTGTTGACGGGCAGACCAACGGGGTTCTCGATGCCTAGATAATTCGTGCAGTAGGAGATGCACTCTTCGGTCAGAAAGCCCCTGGCTATGCTTCCCTCTGGACGTGACATGTTGCGAACGTATCCTTTGATGACACCATTCATCCTTTCGAACGGCATCATGCTGTGCAGGAACATCGGCCCGAGTTGGATGATATCGTCCACGATATGGACCAGCAGATGCACCATAACGTCGAAGAATGCGGGCGGGAAGTACATCTCAAGCTCGCATAATATCACCACGATCTCTTCTTGTAGCCTTCTGAGTTGCCTCACGCCAACAGACTTCCGAGAGATGACGTCGAAAAAGTTGCATAGGCCAAATAGCGTTTCATGGACGTGCGCGTCCATGATCCCACGGATTGCAACTGGAAGTATCTGCGTCATCAGCACGTGACAGTCATGAGACTTCATCCCGCTGAACTTCAGCTTCGCTAGGTCTAGGTATCTGCTTATCTTCCCCGCGTAACCGTAAGGAAGTTTTACTCCTACGAGGTAGGTGAAAAACTGCTCGATCTCCTCCTGACTTAGAGTGAAGCACGCGGGAGGGTAGTCATTTCCGGTCTTCTTGGCCTTTTTGCCTTTGCGACGACTTTCCGTGTCCTGCTTCGCCTCATCATCATCATCATCATCATCATCATCATATATAGCGTGAAGCTCCTGCCTGATGCCCATTGATTTCAAGTCTGCCCTTGCTTTCGGCCCATCTTTGGTCCTCTCTGGCATGTTGAGCAGGGTACCAAGCAGACTCTCGCACACGTTCTTCGTGATATGCATGACATCAAGGCTGTGAGGCACACGGTGGATCTTCCAGTACGGCAAGTCCCAGAAAACAGACCTCGTTTTCCATACCTTCAGCAGCGGCTCTGGCGCCTTTCGCTTCTTTCCCGGCTCTAGCGCCTTTTGCTTCTTTCCCGGCAGTGGGCAGTCTTTCCAATTTTTCAACAGCTCGTCTATTTCCTCGCCGCTCCTCGTACGCGGGCGTCTTCGGGGTTCGGTTTCACCATCGAACAGATCCTTGCGTTTCCTCCACGGGTCATCGTCGCGAAGCCACCTTCGATGTCCCATGAACACGGTTTTCGAAGACCCGGGATCTCTATCTAGTTGGCGATACGTTGTGTCATCCATGCACCTGACGCATCCAGAAAATCCGTGGACCACCTGCCCCGCGAGATATCCGAAACCGAGATAGTCGTGCACCATCGTGAGCAGTGCGGCTCTCATAGGGAAATATTCTTTCTCTGCGGCGTCCCACGTATTGGCTGGCGTTTCCCACAGCGTGTCAAGCTCCTCTTTCAGCAGCCCCAGATACAGATTGATGTCGTTCCCTGGTTGTTTCGGTCCTTCAATTAGCATACTCATGTGAATGTACTTCCTCTTCATGCACAACCAGGGGGGAAGGTTGTACATCCACACAAACACAGGCCAGGTGCTATGTGTGCTTCTCTGGCTGCCAAACGGATTGACTCCATCGGTGCTCGCGCCCAGCACGATGTTCCTTGGATCGTTCCCAAATTCTAGGTCTTCGAAGTTCAACGCTTGCCACTGGCTCGCATCCTTAGGGTGACTCAGCATCTTGTCTTTTTATCTATCTCCGGATCATTTGCGTCATCTTCTCGCTTCTTCTCCTCCCTATCCGCGTGCCAACGCAGGAGCTTTGCTACCTTAGGGTCCGCGAAATACCGCTGCAGACGAGGAGTGATCGGAAAGTACCACACCACTTTTCGAGGAGCTTTCTTCCTCTTCTTGTATCGAGTGACGCCGCACACCGGACATATGGTAGACTCCGCGTGCTCGTCCCGATAAATGATGCAATTGTTCATGCACACATGGTATTTCACGTGCGGTAAATCCAGAGGACACACGATTTTCTTCGCCTCCTCGAAACTGGTCGGGCACTTGTTCCCCTTGGGAAGACGTTCGTGCCAGAATGACATGTTCTCGTCGAAGCACGCGTCGGTCATTTTGTGCTTTACCTTCATCTCCAGAGCCATGAGCGTTACTTTCAGGCGGGTATCCTCGGGCCTGCATCCTTCATACAATGGAGTAATCGCGTCTATCTCCAGTTGATCCAGCTTGGCTTTCTCTCGGGCGGCAGCTCTTGCGTTATCCGTCTGCTTGAGAAGCAGCTCTTGAATATGAGGGTCCTGCACCCAGCCCATCGATGGTCCAGCGTCGTCTGCTCCGCCGGCATCATCATCTTCATGATAATGCCCGTCGTCTGCTCCGGCATCTTCCTCATCATCATGTCCTGCATCTTCTACATGATGACTGTGTACAGCATCACCGTCGTGAAGATCTCCTGGGGATTCTTCGTCTTCTCGCCCACCCGAGCCGCGGTGGTTGTCTTGCTGCCCTTCCTCATTTCTTGCCCGACCCCCATGGACGACTTCGTAGTCATCTTCATCACCTTGCCACCGCTAGCCATCCATGAAACCACGCAAGAGCAGGTGGTCCCGCACCTGCCAGGATTCCGGGTCCGCAATAAGGCTCTTCAGCTTGCATCTTCGACACGGACATCTTATCTCCGTCTCGTTCTTTTCAAGCATCTCGGCCTTCGCAGACCTCAAAAACCTATTCACGATGCCTTCGGTCATCATGCGGACCATGGTCAAAAACCTCAAGACGATATTTTAGAACCAAGAAAAAATTTGGCATGACTTTCCCTAAAAATAGGACCAAAAAGAATGCTTAATGCCAAAATTCTCGCCGAAACAGAAATGAATCAACATTCCGGCAAAATATTGGCAACTATCGCATTTCAAATACCGGTACACCTCCAAACACAAACACATATGCAACACCACAAACATATGCAACACCACGAACATACATAGATCTAGCTAGGCCATAAAAAGTGCATGTGCACATTGTTGTAGGGAGAACAACATAAATATAGCTTCCCCCCTTACTTACCTATCAAAACAAGGTAATTTAACCACTTAAATTGAATGAATCTACGGTGGAAATGAGGTGAAAAAGAGGAGGCACCCGAGACAAGGAGGAGGTGGAGAGAATGAAGTGGGGAGAGAGTGAGTGTGGGTAGGAGAGGCTGTCCAAAATATCTTGTTGCTGCCCACTTACTAATGGCGCACCAACTCTAAATGCGCCATTAGTAATCCAGGTTACTAATGGCGCACCTTCTGGTGGTGCGCCATTAGTATGTTTGGACAGGCGCACTAGTTAAAAAAAAATTTGATACTAATGGCGCACCTTGGGCCAGGTGTGCCATTACTAGTTGCAACCACTAATGGCGCACTGTGTCTGGATGCGCCATTAGTATGTTTGGACAGGCGCACTAGTTAAAATTTTTTTTATACTAATGGCGCACCCTGGGCAAGGTGCGCCATTAGTAGTTTCAACTACTAATGGCGCACTGTGTCTGGATGCGCCATTAGTATGTTTGGACAGGCGCACTAGTTAAAAAAAAATTTTGATACTAATGGCGCACCCTGGGCCAGGTGCGCCATTAGTAGTTTCAACTACTAATGGCGCACTGCGTCTAGATGCGCCATTAGTATGTTTGGACAGGCGCACTAGTTAAAAAAAATTTAGGATACTAATGGCGCACCCTGGGCCAGGTGCGCCATTAGTAGTTTCAACTCTAATGGCGTATCAGAAGGTGGTGCGCCATTAGTATATACTAATGGCGCACCACTTGTCTGGTGCGCCATTAGTGTCAATCCCATCTATAGCCCTTTTTCTAGTAGTGATGAGCACACTTAGCTTTGTCGGTTGGATGCCATATCACAAGTAATGGCTCTGAAGGCTCAGTTCAACTTGGGCAGAGAATGCTACGATGCAATGATGACAGTATTTAGACGCTTTCTACCCAAAGGCCATGTAATGCCTGCAAACCTGTACCAGTCGGACAAAATCCTCCGTGCACTGAAGATGCCCTATGATAAGATACATGCCTGTGAGAAAGGATGTGTCTTGTTTAGGCTTGACTATGCGGACTTGAACTATTGTCCCATTTGCAAGTCTTCCAGGCTCGGGTGCAGGCTGTTCGAGACTACTATGCCTTGCGTGGTATCAAGAAGACCAAGCCGGCGTGCCGCGGTAAGTTCCTGAGTAAGGAGCAGTACATGAAGGTAATTCTTAAGGCCTTCCACTTAAGTTCCTTCATTTAGTAATTCTTAGCTGTAGCGCTCAAGTTTCGATTTGCTAACTTAGGCACCTCCGAGATGGTGTGCGGATCGGATGGATTGTTGGGAGGTGTTGGTCGATGAGTGGTGCTCAAAAGAATGGCTAGCCCTCCACAACGAGGCCAAGGACAAACGTGCCCAAATGGAAGGTGTGCCACACCATCAAGGCAGCTCTAACTTATATCAGTTCGGGCGCAACTGGGTGTGTGGTTTGCTTCATGATTCATGCAATTCATTCATCATGCTAGCTTGAGCCCTTTAATTACTAATTTTCATTGTTTCTCTCTTTCAGGCACGCCACAATAAGGCGGAGAAGGTGCCAGAGGTGTACGACCTGTATGCCATGACCCACACTGCCTCTTTCAAGAAAGTCAAGGCTTTCTCTCAGTCTGACCTCGATGATGCAAACAACTTCACCAACATCTCCTCCCACAACAAGCTCGTGAGATATAGAGATGAGGGGAAGGCGAGGAAAGGGGAGGACTTTAACCCGAGCCAGGGTCCCATTGATCCAGAGCTGGTGATGATATCTGGGTCGGGAGGTCCCATGGCTCCATAGCCATTGGAGATGGACTTATCCGTTGTCCTAGCACTCTCCCGGAGATCAAGGCGCGCCAGTCGAGCTCCGCTCCTGAGATAAGGCCTCGTGAACGGCCAGTGCAACTCGCCATCAAGGTTAGTGATACGTACTCAGTTATCTTTCTCCATTACATTGTGTGCGCTTCCATCAATGATTACAAATGGTCATGTGAGTGGTGTTGCAGGCTGCTATACAGACTGAGAGAGATAGAACGGAGAAACTTCTGGCGGAGGCGGCGGAGAGGCAGTGGGAGATGGAGGAGAGGACGAGAAAGATGATGGAGGAGGAGAGGGCACGGAATGACATGCAGGCAAGGGCCATGCACGAGCTCCTGGTGGTAAGTTTCTTCTGCAGATTACTTGCTAGTCTTAACATTTGAGTCTCATTACTAACTAGTATGACTCTGTTGTCAAAACCAAATGTGCAGTCTGTGTGCGAGAAGTCCGGTCAGCCCGCTCCGCCGATGCCAGTGATTGCTCCTGGGAGCACGGTGAGTTTAATTTCAATGGACATTACTTGCTAGTCTTAACATTTGAGTGTCGTAATGCTAACGAGACATTGGAAATGATCTTTGGTGCAGCTTAACTCCAGAAACGCATCGCACGATCCTTCTCCAGGTAGCGGCACTAGCCACCCCGCTCCTACACCTCCCTGATCACGGTAAGTTTCTCTAGTGTTTTGCTTAACAAATGGATAAAGACCTAGACTTAGCTTTATTTCCTCCAATATGCTTACCATAATGACCTAGAGTTAGCTTCTTTTCCTCCAAAATGACCCATTTTACCTAGGTTAGCTTATAAATGATGTTGTTCATCCAAGTTAGCTAAAAAATGACCCATTTTACCTAGATTAGCTCCTAAATGATCCATTTTACCTACGTTAGCTTTAAAATGGCCCATTTCACCTACGTTAACTCCAAAATGACCCATCTTACCTAGGTTATCTCATAAACGATCCATTTCAACTAATTTAGCTCATAAATGATCCATTTGAGATAAGTGAGCTAAAAATGATCCATTTCACCTAAATTAGCTCTTAAATGATCCATTTCACCTAAGTTAGCTCAAAAAGATCCATTTCAACTAAATTAGCTCATAAATGATCCATTTCAACAAAGTTAGCTCAAAAAGATCCATTTCAACTAAATTAGCTCAAAAATGATCCATTTCAACAAAGTTAGCTCAAAAACGATCCATTTCAACTAAGTTAGCTCATAAATGATCCATTTGACCTAAGTGAGCTCATAAATGATCCATTTGACCTAAGTGAGCTCAAAAACGATCCATTTGACCTTAGTTAGCGCATAAACGACCCATTTCAACTTAGTTAGCTCATATATGATCCATTTCACGTAAGTTAGCCCATAAATGACATACTCATCTTGTTCTAGTCTTCTTCTTGTTCTAGTCACCTATTTCTAACTTTCTTATTTTTCATTTTGCAGATTTCACTTGACGAAAGCTTGCATAGATGGAGTGCTCCTTATCCCTTTCTCTGTTTCTTTTGTATCGTTGAACTATGCATGTATCTTGGTAGTTGGATGAACTATGCTATGTATGATGGAACTTGCTAGTTGGATGGAACATATGTGATGGAACTATGTATGATGGAACTCTGCATGTTGGATGGATATCTTATATGTTTGCACTTTGCTGTGAAAATTGTTGTCATATATATCATATATATCTTATATGTTTGCTGTGAAATATATCTATATATGTCATATATATTTGTGATGAAAATTGTTGGATTTAATAAAAAACAGAAAAAGAGCCAATATGCAGACTCTTTGCCGTCTGCCACCGACGGCAACGGGCTCTTTGCCGTCTGCCGCGGACGGCAAAGAGGCCACGTGGCAGCCAACTGTGCTTCCTGGGAGCTGACCCATTTGGTTAGTTTGCCTACAGTGGCAGACGGCAAAGACTTTGCCATCAGTGGCAGACGGCAAAGAACCTGCACTTTGCCATCAGTGGCAGACGGCAAAGAACCTGCACTTTGCCATCAGTGGCAGACAGCAAAGAACCTGCCATCTAGTGACGTGTAGATGACATCATACGGCGGACGGCAAAGACACTAGAAATTTTGCCGTCCACGGCGGACGGCAAAGGCCTGCCGTTAGCCACTTAACGGACTGACAGCGCAATTATTGCCGTCCGCTCTCTTTGCCGTCCGCGGCGGACGGCAAAGGGCCTTTGCCGTCAGCCGCCAGGAAGCAGACGGCAAAGCAGCTGTTTACCGTAGCCTACTTTGCCGGAGCCTTTTGCCGTCCGTAGCCTACTTTACCGTAGCCTCCATTCCGAAGCGGCTATCACGCACTACTCGAAAGAACGGCCTTAGCTCATTTTAATGCAGTACTGCATTGCGCTTATCTTAAGCTTAAGATGCCCGGTCCACGTGGCATCATCATAGTTAGCGGAAACACAGAGCATTCCTTCCATGCGGAAGAATGTGTGGCGGCTCTAGCAGCCAAACACTGAACGACCACTCCAACCAGAATAAATGATCGGTCGTCAAGACCGCGGACACGGCTAGACGAATCCGGCGCACCACTAGCTGTAACAGCTCAGATAACCCTGAGATTGGGTCGATGGATATACCCCCATAGGTGGTGCTAGGGGCTTCCCGCATGTAAAAAGGATTACAGTTCGGCTCGACCTTATTTAGATTGCATTTTAATGGTTCATTAGGAATAACCATTTTTTCGCACGAAGACTTTTACATAGTTTTTTTCCTCTTTTACAGATGATAAACGTGCTACGCCCTTCCAGGACACGGCACAACGGAAACACGGGCGCAGAGTGCAGCAGGGCCCCGCTCAAAGGTTTCTTTTTAGATTAAGACCCTGCGTAAACCTTTTTTACTGTCTCTTGTTGCTTCACACCCTCCGGATACTCAACACAACCGAGAGGGATGATGGCGTTATTGACATTTTCGTCATGTCAGACTAATGCACATACCTGGAAATTCAGGGTTTATTATCGAGGGCGTTACTCAGCCCAGCATATGCTGTAATGTCCGAATACCTTAGGGAGTGTTCAACATTGCGAGTTTGGCCTTATATGCATCAGCTCCGAATAATGTCTTTGGTCAATAGTTGGGTTTGCCCGGCTCCCATGTTTTGCTACCTTACGTTCCGCTCTATCGGCTAAGGTGGCACCGGGAGAACTGCTGCGATTGTGCCCTGGTTCGTCTGGATGAGCACCTCAGCAGAGAAAGCCGAAAACTGATTGTCATGATAAAGCGCGAGACTGGTCAACCACTCGATGACTCATCGGAATCTTCGCGATTCCTCCGCATTAATGAAGGACCGGTTTTCTGATCATGTACGTACGCGCATCGTATTTGGATGAGCGCGGAAGTACCAGGGGCTATATAGTAGCCCCGCCGTCAAACTCCTATGGCTAAGTGAAAGTGTTAAAGCTATATAGTCCGATTGCCTTGTTCGCCGCGCTATCACCTCCTTAATGGACCAAGACGTTGGATCAAGTGTGAATACGTGCTTTTTCGAACACCCCCGGATTATGTGCGTGGGGGCTGAAGCCGACGACTTCAAACCTTCAGGTTATCTACATATATAAACGGCCGCATAGGAGGCATCATAATACTTTCAGGCCAAAGTATAAATACAGCCTTTATAATCCAAATAGCATTGTTTTTACAATTCGGACACATGTCACTCGAACATGATACGCTTCGAGCATTGAGCCTCTATTAAACGAGCGCCTTCTAGGACTTCTTCAAAATAGTGCTCAACCGGAACCTGGCCTTCGGCCGGACCTCGGGTCGCAATAGCGGTGGCCTCCATCTCTGCCCAGTATGTCTTAACACGGGCAAGAGCCATCCGCGCACCCTCTATGCACGCCGACCTCTTTATAGCGTTGATATGCGGCACAACACCAAGGAATCGTTGCACTAAACCATAAATAACTATTCGGCCTTGGTCCCTCCGGCCAAAGATGGTCCACGACAGACCTCATGGCAAGTTCGGACAACCTATGGAGCTCGGCCCACTTGGCCATTTGTTCATGTAACAGCAGCGGACGCGTTTTAGTACTGAACTGTGACCAGAACAATCTTTCCACTTCATGATCTTTCCGATCCTTGAAAAACTCAGTCGCATCAGTAGCACTCAGTGCCAAGTCCGAGTACGCATCCGCAGCACTCCATAATTGATCCAGAGGGGCATACTTCGGGTCTCCGAGCTTCGTCCGCAACAAAACGGGCTTCCCAGCCGTGATATCTCTGGCTTGACGGAGCTCCTCCTTCGCCGCTCTAATTTTAGAACGGGTTTCCTTGGCTGCTTCCATGGCCTTTTTCAGGTCAGCCACTTTCGCTTGGCTTTCCTTTTCAAGAAGCTCATACCGGTCGGCAGCATCCTTCAGCTCAACAGCCAACTTGGCTATTTTATCTTTGCTCTGGCGATGAGCAGCCTGTTCGGCTCTTAACTCTTCGACAGCCTTTAGGGCAACCGCATCACTTCTCATGGCTTGTTCCTTGGCTCGGACAAGTTCCGCCCGAAGGGTCTCCACGGCGGCAGCTCCATCTGCAGTCACAACATGTTATAGATACTAGCATCGTGCTCCTCTTAATATTTGTTGACCACACAAAAATACGTACCCTTTGCCTCGTCAAGCCGCTTGTTCACAAGCGCAATGTCGGCATCTGCCGCATCAAGCTGCCGCCTCAGTTCAGCAAACTCACTAGTCCGGCCAGCGACCGGACCATCAGCCGCCTGCACATAAAAGCAGCGTGATCATTACCTAGGACTATGATCCTCTGTTTGCCGCCTCTGGACAGCAACCAGAGTCTCAGGGGCTACTATCTGTATAGGGCACACCTAGCGTGTGCGGTACCGTCAATATATATATATATATATTACTTCGCATACCTCAAGGCCTCTTAGCAGGCTCATAAAAGCTTCATGCAACCCACTTTTGGCGGAGCAAATCCTCTCTACCACCATACCCATTAAAGTACAATGCGCCTCTAAGATAGCCGCTTGCTCCAGAAGACCCGTCAGTGCGTCTGGTCATGCATCGGACAGGCCCGGACTCTTTCTGTTGCTCCCTTAGGAGCCGAATACTCCGGACTTCGGGTGGCCGAAGGGTTACCTTCTGGCCTTGGCGGATCAGGAGAAATCCTCCGTGACGACACCTCAGGGTCGTCTGCCTCATGAGGCGGGGAGACAGGGGGAGGCGTTTCGCTCTCCATCATCTCTGGAAGAACATCCCCCGAAGACGAACTTTGTCGAGAAGGGCTACGATCCGAACTGCAAGACATACGTCTCGGTTATTGTCCTCGGAGATGAAGCAGGATATATGTACCAAAAGTACTCTTGTTCACTTACAGCTCGGTGGAGGGCTGATCCCCTTGCGGGCACTGTGCGGTAAGGGTGCCCTCTGGGGCAAGGCCCCCTGGCGAAGGTTTCTTCCCACGTTTGGAAACCCTCGTTTCCAGGTCTTCAGAGGCGGTCCTTTTCCTTCCTTGGGGAGAGGGAATTTTAGATTCTTCTCCCCGATTATCCTCCTTCACGGAGATTCTAATTCCCCCGGTTTGGATGAGTAATGCGTGAGGCCCGCTTTCGGCTTCTTTATTCTTCCCTTTATCTTCCTCTGATGGCACTTGATAAGGTGCATGCTCAAGCATCCTGGCTAGTACAGGATCCGTTGAGCCTTCGGGAAGGGGGGCCGAACACCGGATCATCTTCACCTTTTTTATCAAGTCCTGGTAAAAGAGCGATTTTTTCAGAATGATGTTGTCACAAATAAAAAGACAGCATGTTCGGCCGCAGAATTGCTTACGTGGGTATCTAGACGATTGCAGTTTAGACCCGCATCCTCAGTGGTGTCCGGACTCTTTATTCAAGATCCGAAGAACAATCCATACATCTCTTCGAGCGTCACGCCGAAGAATTGGTGAATAGTTCGTGGTCCTTCCGGGTTGAACTCCCACATACGGAGATATCGACATTGGTATGGCAGGACCCGACGAACTAGCATGACTTGCATTACCTTGACAAGGCTGATATCTCTCTTGAGGAGCTCTCGGATGCGACTCTGCAATGTTGGCACATCATTACCTGGCCCCTAGTCCAGCCCTTTGTTGACCCATGACACCAGTTGTGGCGGGGGGGGGGGGGGGACGGAAGGCGGGGGCAGCTACCCACTTGGTACTTCGGGGAGCTATGATGTAAAACCACTCCCGCTGCCATAAGTTGGACATCTCCGGGAAGGAACCCTTTGGCCATGGAGCATCGGCACCTTTGCTTATTATGGCACCTCTGCATTCTGCGTGTCGCCCATCGATCATCTTCGGCTTCACATTGAAGGTCTAGAGCCATAAGCCGAAGTGTGGGGTGATGCGGAGGAAGGCCTCACACACGACGATGAACGACGAGATGTGAAGGATGGAATCCGGAGCTAGATCATGGAAATCGAGCCCATAATAGAACATAATCCCTCTAACAAAGGGATCAAGACTAAAGACTAGCCCTCGGAGCAAGTGGGAAACAAATACGACACTCTCGTTGGGTTCGGGAGTGGGGATGACCTGCCCTTGAGCAGGCAGCCTGTGCGAGATTTCGGCGGTGAGATACCTGGCTTCTCTTAGCTTCTTGACGTCCTCCTCTGTGACAGAGGAGCCCATCCACCGGCCTTGAAGGTTGGATCCGGACATAATTGAAAGTCCGAAGCGCTTAGCCTGAGCCTTGAGTGTTGGAATTCGAGGTGGGGGAAGGGAAGGATCGAGCGCGAGAGGAAACGGACAGGCTTTGGTCCCTTCATAAAGAGGGTGAATATCAAGCGTCCTCCGCGTGGCCGTTTGGAACTTGCCTAAAATCGAGGAGTCATACCAGCAGGCACGATTGGGTTACCCACACCCGTATTGATGAGAATCCCGTGATAAGGGGACACGATCTCTGCTTCAACAAGACGTGCCAAGAAAACCGCCTCGTAACATGTGCAGTGGCAGGCTGGGAGAAACGGTTCGTAATGACCGGACCACGGTAGGATGTCACGTTATGAAAAGTTGTCAGCAGATTAGATTTGTGGAATATTATACTCTCTACGGTGGTGTGTGGAATTTGTTTTGCAGAGCCGGACACGATCCTCGTGTTCAAAATCTTCTATGAAGTATTCGGAGGAGGAACCCGCCTTGCAATGCCGAAGACAATCTGCACGCCGGACTCATCGTCATTGAAGCCTGGTTCAGGGGCTACTGAGGGAGTCCAGGATTAGGGGGTCCTCGGACAGCCGGACTATATACTTTGGTCGGACTATTGTACTATGAAGATACAAGATTGAAGACTTCGTCCCGTGTCCGGGTGGGACTCTCCTTTGCGTGGAAGGCAAGCTTGGCAATTCGGATATGTAGATCTCCTCCCTTGTAACCGCCTCTGTGTAACCCTAGCCCCCTCTGGTGTCTATATAAACCGGAGGGTTTTGTCCGTAGGATAACAACAATCATAATCAT
The DNA here is from genome assembly GCF_002575655.3 of Aegilops tauschii subsp. strangulata. NCBI lineage: Eukaryota > Viridiplantae > Streptophyta > Magnoliopsida > Poales > Poaceae > Aegilops > Aegilops tauschii. The sequence continues at coordinate 540,554,739 of NC_053039.3, read as the reverse complement.
AGGCTAGCTCCTAGGGTTTAGCCTCTACGATCTCGCGGTAGATCAACTCTTGTAATACTCATATCATCAAGATCAATCAAGCAGGAAGTAGGGTATTACCTCCATCAAGAGGGCCCGAACCTGGGTAAACGTCGTTTCCCACGCCTCATGTTACCATCCGCCTTAGACGCACAGTTCGGGACCCCCTACCCGAGATCCGCTGGTTTTGACACCGACAGATACTGCACTAGCTCCAGTTCATCAATATAATGTAGGCATGTATTCCGTAAATAGTCATACGTGCTTGTGGAAAGAACTTGCATGACATATTTTGTCCTACCCTCTTGTGGCAGCGGGGTTTTATTGGAAACTAAGGGATATTAAGGCCTCCTTTTGATAGAGAACCGGAACAAAGCATTAACACATAGTGAATACATGAACTCCTCAAACTACGGTCATCGCCGGGAGTGGTCCCGACTGTTGTCACTCCGGGGTTGCCGGATCATAACACGTAGTAGGTGACTAGAACTTGCAATATCTGATCTAGAACATTGATATAATGATGATAACATAAACGGTTCAGATCTGAGTTCATGGCACCCGGGCCCAAAGTGACAAGCATTAAGCATGGCAAAGTCATAGCAACATCAATCTTAGAACATAGTGGATACTAGGGATCAAAACCTAACAAAACTAACTTGATTACATGATGAATCTCATCCAACTCCTCACCGAACAACGAGCCTACGAAGGAATTACTCACTCCCGGTGGGGAGCATCATGGAATTGGCGATGGAGAAGGGTTGGTGATGATGAAGAACGAAGATCCCCCTCTCCGGAGCCCCAAACGGACTCCAGATCTGGTCTCCCGATGAAGAACACGCGGTGACAGCGCCTCCATCTCGTTGATCATGATAATTCTTTCTCCCAAATTTTTTTTTGGAAAAATAGGATTTTATAGCGTCAATTTTAGGGTCTTCGGGGCCACCAGGTGGGGACAACCCACCTGGGCGCGCCAGGAGGGGTGCGCGCCCTGGTGGGTTGTGCCCACCCAGGTGCCCCCTCCGGTGGGTCTTGGCTCCAGAAATTCTTATTTATTGTATAAAAAATCCTCGCAAAGTTTCGTTCCATTCCGAGAACTTTTATTTCTACACAAAAACAACACCAAGGTAGTTCTGCTGAAAACATCGTCAGTCTAGGGTTAGTTTCATTCAAATCATGCAAATTAGAGTCCCAAACAAGAGGAAAAGCGTTAGGAAAAGTAGATACGTCGGAGACGTATCAACTCCCCCAAGCTTAAACCTTTGCTTGTCCTCAAGCAATTCAGTTGATAAATTGAAAGTGAAAAAGAAAAACTTTTACGAACTCTTTTGCTCTTGTTTTCATAAATATGCTTAAAAGCACCCAGGTTTTTAGGCAACATTATAACCAACCATGCCCACGATAACTCTTAAAGATTATATTAACTAATATCAATGACATAATCAGCTAGCGAGCAATAATAAGATATCTCAAACGCCAACACGTTATCAAAACAACCATGATATAATATGATAATAGTGATATCTCGCTAGCCCTTTCTGACATCGCAAAACATAAATGCAGAGCACCTCCAAAGTTCAAGCAGCGACTAAACATTGTAATTCATGGTACAAAAGATCAAGTCATGATGCACCCAACATTAGCTATACACAATGCATAAGCATGACAGAAGTGTTCTCAGGTTCTGACGCTTGTTTTAGAAGGTGATGACACAACATAAAAGTAAACAAGAAGTCCCTTCGCAGAGGGAAGTAGTGATTTGCAATGGTGCCAGAGCTCAAGTTTTTTAAAACAAAGGTAAATGATATTTTGAGGCATGCACCCTTCTCATTTACTTCACGACCATAAGTTATCAATATCTTCCATGCTAAGCACGCTAGTGGTGGTTGGCAAGCGATAAAAGTAAAGGTTTTCACTCCATTGGGATTTTTTGTTTGATTATTTGTAAGCTTTTTTCTGTTTGCAGTTTGGGACTGGGCATCCCGATTACCGCCCTTTTCTCATGCGATGGAGAGTGAATAAACACTCGACCTGAGAATAACCCGCTTAGCATGGAAGATACCGACCACCTCCTGTCGTTCCATGAATGATCCAGGCACACAAAAAGGATATTTATTTCAAGTTTTTAGAGGTGGCACATGCAAATTTACTTAGGATGGCAGGGTAATACCGCATATAGGTAGGTATGGTGGACTCATCTAGTACAGGCGATGTAACATCCCAAAATTCTAAATTTTGGAATGTTATGTTAAATAAATAGTTTTGATTGTGGTGTGGTTGCTTGTGTGAAATTGAGTGAAATTTGAAACTTTTTGAAAGTTAAATGAGAGGGAATAAAAGGACTAACCCAAACTTTCACCTTGCATTTATGATCTCCATGAATTCAAATTCATTTCATCACAAAACCCTAGAGTGAAGATGATATGACTTCTTCCATTTAAATAAATGAAAAGGGTTTTGAAAATATTTGAATTCCATTTGGAAATATTCCAAATTCGGAAGCTTTATGCAACTCAATGAGTTTCATGAGAGAAGATAAAGTGACTTCTTCAAATGCTAAGAAAGAGAGTTGGATGTTTCAAAGAGTCAAATTTAAAGTCCCTTTGAGATTATTTTCAATTTGGAGTTATTTGGTTTTTATTCAAATTATTTTTTTCCAAAAATAAAATATAAGGAAAATAGGGTAAAATGATTCCCCCTAGGAAGTTGTGCCGTGCAATTGGAATCCCAACTTGAGTAGAGTAGTACTACTAGGAGTACCAAGGGCCAGTTCTTTTAGGCTTCAAGATTAGTAATCCCATAACCACTACCTCCGTCATGGTTTAATCGTCCCCATTGTAATCTGTGTTAAATTTTGACCATAAATTTAACTAATGAAATGTTTATGCATGCACCAAAAATTATATAACTTTTGTTGACATGCACTAACATTTTATCACTTAAATCTTTGGTCAAAATTTAGCACAAATTACAATGGTGACTAATAAACCGGGATGGAGGTAGTAGTTTAGAAGCCCAAATGAATGAGTGAGGTGCCTTATGTTACTCTCCACTGTAACTAGTCTTATGGGAAAAGCTGAGGAAGAGACGGCTTATTTTTCAAGCCGCCAAAAGAACTGGCCCTAGGAGTAGTAGCTACGGATACTAGGAGTAGTAGCTAGGGATCGAGTGTGCGAGATGAATCGGACAAAGTAAATGCATAGAGGTGAAATGCAAAAAAGAAAGAGGGATGTGACGGTTCCTTGTCCGTTTATTTTACCAGGCCACTTATTACTGGGAGTGGTGGGTTTTGTGATATGACGGCTTTACTGCCGCCCCACGAGCGGTGTCAGACTCCCCTGCAGCGCCACCCTCTACACTAGTACTACCTCGATCGTGGTTTATTAGTCCCACATTGAATTTGACTGAAGATTTACCTGACAAAATGTCAGTGCATGTCAACAGAAACTATATCATTGGATTCGTATTTGAACATAGTTTTCAATGATATAATTTTTTGTTACATGCATGAGCATTTATCGTACTATATATAATGTTAGTTAAATTTATGGTCGTGCGTTGCACAGAACAGTGAAATGCATTGATCGGGGAGTTGTTTATTTTGACAAAGTATGTGGGGGTTGTCGGTGTCAAAACCGGCGGATCTCGGGTAGGGGGTCCCGAACTATGCGTCTAAGGTCGATGGTTGCAGGAGACGGGGGACATGATGTTTACCCAGGTTCGGGCCCTCTCTATGGAGGTAATACCCTACTTCCTGCTTGATTCATCTTGATGAATATGAGTGTTAAAAGAGTTGATCTACCACGAGATCGTAATGGCTAAACCCTAGAAGTCTAGCCTGTATGACTATGTTAATGAGTATATCCGATCCGGACTACGCCCTCCGGTTTATATAGACACCGGGGGGATCTAGGGTTACATAGAGTCGGTTACATAAGAAGGAATCTTCATAGTCGATCGCCAAGCTTGCCTTCCACGCCAAGGAGAGTCCAATCCGGACACAGGTACAGTCTTCGGCCTTGATGTCTTCAAAGCGCATCAGTCCGGCCCATGGATAACAGGCCGGACGCCCGAGGAACCCTTAGTCCAGGACTCCCTCAGTAGCCCCTGAACCTGGCTTCAATGACAAGGAGTCTGGCGCGCAGATTGTCTTCGGCATTGCAAGGCGGGTTCCCCTTTCCGAACTCCAAGATAGTCTTCAGATGTAATGATTGTATCCGGACCTGTGTACACAACTGCAGAGGATATAATATTTCACTAGTCCAACCCGCTGAGATCTTTTTGGTAATATGACATCACGCCTGCTCGGCCATTATTTTCGAACCATTAGCTAGCCCGTCGTCCCACGTCTCGAGACGTGGTTTTATTGGCATGTCATATCCCATCGGAGATCGTGTCTCCCCTTTTTTAAGGAATTCTTATCAACCCATACGTGGGTACTCCAACCATTGCTTGGGTACAACTCCTAGGAAATAGGCAAGTTTGAGGCCTAGTAGGAGACATTCGATATTTGCGGCCTTTATATAGGGGCGCAGACCCATCTTTTTCTTTCACACTTGCTTCTTCCTCAACCCCTGCTACCGCGAGTTCCGAAACTCGGGTTCCAATCACCACAAGCTCCAATCATGTCCGGATCCAGCCGTCAAGGCCGGTGGGTGGCTTCTTCTGTCACGGAGGAAGATATTGCAAAGCTTCGGGCGGCGCGGTATCTGACCGCGGAAATCCTTCATCGACTTCGTGCCGAGGGGCGGGTTATTCCCACCCCCAGATCCGGCGAGAGGGTCGTGTTCGTGTCCCACTTCCTCCGTGGGTTAGGGTTTGTGCTTAACCCCTTCGTCCGAGGGCTCATGTTCTATTACGGGCTAGATTTTCAGGATCTGGCCCCAGACTCTATTCTTCTTATCTCGTCATTTATCTTCACGTGCGAAGCCTTCCTCCGAACTCCTCCGCACTTTGACTTATGGCTCCAGACCTTCAATGTGAAGCAGCAAGTGATAGGGGGAAGCAGGCAGAGTGCGGTGGTGCCATAGTGAGCGAGCTTGCTAGTGAAGTTTGGTTGAAAGGATCTTTCGCCAAACCTTCCGATTTATGGCAGCAGGGGTGGTTCTATATCACCGAGCCCCGCGGCTCCAAGTGGGCAGCTGCGCCTGAATTTCGATCCAGTCCCCCAATTCAGCTGGCATCGTGGATTAATAAGGGGTTGGACTGGGGATCAACGGACGAGGTGCGGACTTTGCAAAGTCGCATCCGAAGCCTTATTGAGAGGGACATCAATGTCGTCAATGTTGTTCAAGTAATGCTGGTCCGCCGGACCCTGCCGTGCCAGTGACGGCCTCTCCGCTTGTGGGAGTTCAATCCAGAAGTGTCGCGGACTCTTCAGCAATTCTTCGGCACTACGCACGAAGGAATGTGGAAATTATTTTTTAGGAAACGAAAGCAATGGCCGGACACCACCGAAGATATCGGCCTCGACTGCAACCATCCAGACACCCCGGTAAGCACCCGTTCGTCGAACACCTTATACTCGGATACACAGTGGCAAGACACTAACCGAATCATCCTCTTTCAGGGCTGGATAAAGAAAGTGGAACGGATTTGGTGTCCGGCTCCCCTTCCCGAAGACTCAGCTAGTCCTATGTTAACAAGGATGCTGGCCTCGGCACCATACCAGGCGCCGGCAAGGGAGGATAAAGAGGAGAGCGAGAACACCCGAGATGGCCTTTGTTCCAGAGGGAAGTCGGATATTGAGTCCGGAGAAATCGACCTTTCCTCGCCTGGAGACAGAGGCGAAAGAGGACCCAGCATCCCTTCTCCGAGCAGGAGGAAAAGGGCCGCCTCGGTAGGTTGGGAGGGGCGGTCTCCCAAGAGGGGCAAGATGCCACCGTCGAGTGTCTTGGGTTTGGAAAGCGATGTCGTTGAATAGCTCCAACACAGGGACGAGCCCTCGACCAAACCATAAGTGAATCCGGGCTACTTTGCTCCTTTGCCATTACCGAAGATATACGTAACGTGTTTGTGCATTTTTACAGATCAGCACTAGTTATTTCGGGGCAATCCACTTCTTCGGGAAGTCTCCTCCCACAGATGATGGAAAGCGAGACGCCTCCCCTGACCTCATCGCCCAATAAGGCAGACGACTCTGAAGAGTCATCGCGGAGGGTTCTGGCGCCAATAATAAAGGCCTCGAACTGTCTGGCTTATAGCCGACGATGATTCCAGAGACGGGTGGGCAAATTCCGTCAAAGGATGATTGTGCTGCTAGAGTGGCTTTCGGAGACCCAGCGGCTCCTTACATATTACGGGACATGTTGCGAAATGCATCTGTCTCTGGGGAACAGCGTACCTTGATCGGTCAGTGGTTGAGAAAATTTTGTCCACAAAGAGCGGATTAAATGAAGCCGTCATGAGCCTACTGAAGGGCTTCGAGGTTTGTGATATAATATTTTCAGCTATGTTTTATTTGCAAAGATGCGCCTGTGTATAGGTAGTAGCCCCTGAGACTCGGGTTGGCTTCCACTGGGAAGCAAACGGAGGATCGAAAAGGATTGTTTTGAGGACTAACCTGATGAATTTGAACACAGGCTGCTTCCCCCTTGGCCACTTCCCGGATTATGGAAATTGCCGAGCTTCAGCAAAAGCTTGATGTGGCAGGGGATGATCTTGCATTAATCAACATGCGTCTTGAAGAGTCGCAAGGTATGTATTCAGGGCAATCCCCATACATTTTTGTGGTATAAGCATGACGCTGAAACTTAGATGCTGGAATATGCATGTCTGCAGATAGTGCTGCCGCCATTGAAGTTCTTCGAGCGGAACTGGCCCGGGCCAAGGAGCAGGCCCGGTGTACCAATGCTGCTACCGAAAAGGCATCGGCTGAGCTAAAAGCCGAACAAGCTGCACGGCGCCAAGACGAGGAGAAGATATCCATGATGGCGCTCGAAGTGGAAAATGCCACAGGCCACTATGAACTTCTGGAGAAGGAGAATAAAGCCTTAACGACTGAACTAGACAAGGCCTTGCAAGAGGCGAGAGAAGCGCGGTCGGAATCCAGAGCAGCCCGTGAGGAGGTTCGGCAGGCTAGGGAGATTGTGGCGGGAAAGCCCTTTCTGCTGCAAACTAAGTTCGGTAACCAGAACTATGCTCAGCTGAACCAAGTGTAGAGTTCTCCGAACGAGTTCTTGGAATTGCCGAAGAGTTCTTCTGATGAGGCGCGCGAGATGGGTATGCAATGGAGAAGCTTTTTTGGTCGCAGTTTGGTGCATCAAAGCGCCCTCTGTTGCTCAATGAACAGATGTCCCAATGGGCCGAACTTCATAGGATATCCGGCGCTGCCATGAAGGATGTCATAATCTAGTTGTGGCCAACTGAGCCTATTCCGGATAACTACTTGGGTTTGGTACAAGGACTTGTTGACGCGGTGCGCGAATCGATGATGTGAAGCGGTCGGCGTGCACTGAAGGTGCACGGATGGCCTTTGCCCGAGTCAAGAAATTCTGGGGAAAGATGAAGGCCATCGATGTCGCGGCTAAGAGTCCACCCGAGGGCAAGGACCGTCCTGAACCGGAGCGTTATTTTGAAGACGTCCTAGAGGCCGCCCGCTTAATAGAGGGTCAATGCACGAAAGACATAATGTTCGAGTGAGGTGTATGAGAATTGTAAAAGACAACTTTATAGTTAATCTATTTTAATGCTTTTCTCTAAAGCTTGTATTCCTCCTGTGCGGCCGTTTTAATATAATCTGAAAGTTTTCCAGTCGTCGGCTTCAGCCCCCTTGTAGGAAGTATGGGGGTGTTCGGAAAAACGTTTAATCACTCTTTATCCAACGTCTTGGTCCATGAAGGAGGTGATAATGCGGCGAACCAGGCAATCGGACTATAGGGCGTTAACACTTTCACTTAGCCATAGGAGTTTTATGGTGGGGCTACGAAATAGCCCCTGGTATGTATGCGGCGTATTATAATATGGCGCCTTACATATTTGAAAAAAGATCCTTCGTGTTACACGGAGAATCGCTAAAGATTCCAAGAAGTCGTCAAGTGGTTGACCAGCTCTAGCCGCATCATGACAGTCAGTTTTCGGCTTTCTGTACTGAGGTAATTGACTGGATGAACCGGAAGCACAATCGCAGTAGTTCTCCCTTTACTACCCTAGCGGATTGAGTGGAATGTAGGGTAGCAAGCACAGGAACCGGGCAACCCAACTATTGACCCAAGACAGTGATTTGGAGCTGATGCATATAAGGCCAAAACTTGCGATGCCCAAGTACGCTATAGAGATGTTCGGACATTTGCTGGCAACTCATTTGTTCCCATACCAAGCCCCTGGCAGGTTATGCCAAGGTGTGTCTGTGAAACAACCATGTGAGCCATATTAGTGGCGAAACAACACGGGTGATTAATTCGGATACTATTTACTAGGAGCTGAGCGATATGCCAATGATGATTTATTATATATATAAAAGCCATCCTCCCGGCTATTTTACATGCTCGGGGTCGCAGGCGGAGGAACAGGCATAGTACGGGCTCAAAATAGAGAGAGCGGTCTATAAAAAGTTATTTTGGACCTCCTGTCACACGTCTGCGCCGCCAGTCCTCGGCGGGGGGAATCCTTGATGGAAATAGCCACTTAGATGAGTGTATGGATCCGAACTCCGATAGAGCCAGTTGCAGATGTTTGTCCTGTTCGTCACCTGTTTTTAAGGGATAGTGAAGGAAGAAATAAAAAGAAAATGGAAAAATAATGTTACGGGGATGCTTGCAGGCTTGTCCGTAGTGTGCCTCCGCCAATGACCATGGTATCTTGAGTGCGTAATGATGTATCCGCGGCACAAATTGTGCAGGTGTACGAGGTGGGCGGCGGAAGCCGGACTGCTATTTTCGCTCCGGGAGTAGTTGGTCCTCGGGTGGAGATTGCTTCTGGCCCCCGGTATTTCGTTGGTGAACCTCTCCGTCGTCCCTGCCGCCTGGCGGCCTCCTCACCTTGTGTTCGGCACTGAGCTTGCCGGCCTGTTTAAAGACCCTGCAGTTTCTGTTAGTATGATTAGCTGGTTTGTCGGGGTGGCCGTGGATCCGGCAGGGTCGGTCCAATATCCTGTCTAGGTTGGATGGTTCGTCTCGTTTCGCCTTAAATGGCTTGTTCTGTTGACTAGGCTTAGGATTGCTGAATCCGGCGTTGACCGCTGTGTCGCGTGATCTTTCATTATCATTGCAACTGTTGTATTTGCTTCTTTGTGGCTTGCCATTGCCGTCTCCGGTTTCGGAAGTTCCCGGGTCGCTGGAGCTTTTGCTTCTACGAGCGAGCAAGCTGACTTCTCCTGCGCAAAAGCGGGTCATCGGAGCAGTGAGGGCTGTCATGGATTTAGGTCCTTCTTGACCGAGGTGGCGTGCAAGCCATTCGTGCCGGACACTGTGTCTGAAAGCCGCAAGTGCTTCTGCGTCCGGACAGTCGACGATTTGGTTCTTTTTGACTAAGAACCGAGTCCAGAGCTTCCTGGCCGACTCTCCGGGCTGCTGGACACTGTGACTTAGGTCATCGGCATCCGGTGGCCGGACATATGTTCCTCGAAAGTTGGTGAGGAAGGCCTCCTCCAAGTCCTCCCAGCTGCCTAGGGAATTTTCAGGCAGGCTGTTTAACCAGGGCCGAGCTAGTCCTTTTAGCTTTAGTGGGAGGTATTTAATGGCATGGAGGTCGTCCCCATGGGCCATATGGATGTGGAGAATAAAATCTTCAATCCATACCGCGAGATCGGTTGTTCCGTCATATGATTCGATATTGACAGGTTTGAATCCTTTGGGGAATTCATGATCCATTACTTCATCGGTGAAGCAAAGCAGGTGTGCGGCGCCTCTATGTTGGGCCACTTGTGGTTTTCGGCTCGGGCGTGGCTAGGTTTGTCACGTCCGAAAAGGTAGCTGTTGTCACGTGTCGAAGCATGCTTTCGCGATCCATAGATCGGTCTTGCGTGTCTTGCTCTACTGTCCAAGTCCCGCTACAGGCTGTCTGGATAATCGTGAGCTGCGTTATTCCTGCCTTTACGGCGAGGTGGGGCGGTCTGGTGTGTGGCTTGAGTTCTCTCTTTATCTGGACAGTGTTGTAGGCGACCTGCCGCATTGTGTGACGATGATAAAGGCTCGAACGGCTCGTCATCGAACTGATGTAGAAATCTGTGCTTCGGGTAGCTTTTCGCCAGGCCACTAAGGCCGATCTTCGGCAACCAGGACTTTTGTCCATCTATCGTTGGGTAGGTCTTGGTCAGCTTGAAGCTGCTGCTGCTTCTTTTTCAGGCTCTTTGTTGTAGCTATGAGCATGCGCTTGAAGCGCTCCTGCTCGAGGGGCTCTTCGGGTACGATGAAGTCTTCGTCGTCGAGGCTTACCTCATCTTCAGAGAGCGGAAGGTAGTTGTCGTCCTCCAAATTGTCGCTAGGCGGGGCCTGTTCGTCGGGGCTGGCTTGCCCGTTTTGATGTTCCTCCTGTTCGGATCTTGCTCCAACAGGGTCTTCATTGTTTTCGGCGACCTCCGGAGTACTATTTTCTCCGATGACCTCGTTGCGGCGATGTGACTTGGAGCAGCGTTTAGGGCGCCAATACTTAGACTGTGTCTCAGGAGGTTTATTCTCAACTAGTTCTTCTTTGTCATCGTTGCTAGCTTTTTTAGGTGTATCAACCATGTACATGTTGTAAGAAGAGGTGGCCGTTCCACGTCCCGTGAATGGCGGGTCTTGGCCTTGCTCCTTATCGACGTCGTCGTCTATACCGTCGATGTCTTCGAAGCCATGATCAAGCACGTCGGTTAAGTCATCGATAGTGGCTATGAAGTGGGTGGAGGGTGGGAAGCAAAATTCCCCATCATCAACCTTTAGCTCGAACCGAACATAGTTCGGCTGTGAGCTTTAAAGAATTTGTCCTTCCCCAAGGACAAATTCTTTAAAGAGTTTAGCACACCACCTAAAGGTGAGTGGTGGAAGATGTCTGCGGCCCTGAATTCGAAAATCGATAACCAATCCAGCTCGGTGTCCGCAGGCGTACATGGTGACGTGTCCGGAGCTCCGTTGACGCAAATATTGCAGGGTGTCGAGTCTGTGTGCGGCTCCAACGCCGCAGACTCTATGGCCTGGGATGGCACGATCTGCTCCGGCTCTAAGGCCGTTGCAGCAACAGGAACCATCTCCTGGATGTAACCCGATGACAGATTGAAGTCATGTTCATCGGAGCGAGGGGGAGCGATTGTCGCGGCCTCGAATCCGTCGAAGATCAAGTCTCCGTGGACGTCCGCGATGTAGTTCACGCTTCCGAATCTGACCTGATGGCTAGGGCGTAACTATCGATCTACTCCAGATGGCCAAGCGAGTTGGCGCGCAGTACGAAGCCGCCGAACACGAAGATCTGTCCGGGGAGGAAGGTTTCTCATTGGACGGCATCACTATCGACGATTGAAGGGTCCATCAGACCTTTGTCGTCGACACAGCGGAACTCTCAATGAAAGCACAAATGTCGGTGTCAAAACCGGCGGATCTCGGGTAGGGGGTCCCGAACTGTGCATCTAAGGTCGATGGTTGTAGGAGACGGGGGACACGATGTTTACCCAGGTTCGGGCCCTCTCTATGGAGGTAATACCCTACTTCCTGCTTGATTGATCTTGATGAATATGAGTGTTACAAGAGTTGATCTACCACGAGATCGTAATGGCTAAACCCTAGAAGTCTAGCATGTATGACTATGGTAATGAGTATATCCGATCCGTACTATGCCCTCCGGTTTATATAGACACGGGGGGGATCTAGGGTTACATAGAGTCGGTTACATAAGAATGAATCCTCATAGTTGATCGCCAAGCTTGCCTTCCACGCCAAGGAGAGTCCAATCCGGACACAGGTACAGTCTTTGGCCTTAATGACTTCACAGCCCATCAGCCCGGCCCGTGGATAATAGGCCGGACGCCCGAGGACCCCTTAGTCCAGGACTCCCTCAGGGGTCACCTCATGTGTAACGAGTATCGATAGGTTTCCTCTCTAGAGCTCACAAACATCCGGGTGAAATCAATGAAAAGTATCTTTTGCAAACAAAAGCATTCAGCTGTTCAACCTGCATCCAAAACTTGTGAAGAAATAACACGTATTGTGCTTTGCAAGAAATGATCTTTAAGAATTAGTTTTTGAGTATCGATTTTGTTTATTTTTTCTAGACCACCATGAATGTACACCCTCCGTCTAGGTGAATAAGTCATCTTAAGTTGTGCACCGTGACCATGAATGAGGGGAAAACGAGAGAACTTAATGTTTATTTGCTAATTAATAGCATTGCATGCAATGAACTAACCACTGCATGTCGTGTTTGGTAGTCTTGAGTCATTGAAAACATGCACGCCCCACATCTCTTATTGGTTGATATGTCAAGAAACAAGAAACGAGGTGGGAGTTAATGCATCGCACCTAAGTGTTTTGGATTATTTTTTTCGTAAGGTGACTTAGAGCGAATATAATAAGGTACAGTCAGCAGGCTGTAAGAAGTAAAGTAATATTTCTAATGCTTAGTTGGAGGAGAGAGGATAGGAGAGAGAATGTAAGAAGGCTCTCATGCAAGAGCCAGCTGCAGCACGTGCTCCTAGGTACTATGTGAGAGTGGAAAGTGGGCCATGTATTAATAAAGTAGCACATGCCTATAGCTAATTGTTATACATGTTGGCTATAAGTTGGCTATAGATGGCATGGCACTTTCTTATAGTCAACATTTGGCTATACTATTAAGTATTAACCATGCTCTTATACACCTAGACGGATGGATTAAAGTGGGATGACTTGAAAGGGGGCAGAGGAGATGTAAGAAATGGTTCATCATAAGTCTTTCACCATTACTGTAGTAAAAATTCTCAATTAATCTCATAAATGGGAAGCGAGAACTCTAATGGAGCAAAAGCATACATGGAAGATTGTAGACTAAACCATAAATGGATACACTTTTATTCAAGCGCGATACTCTAATAGAGCAAGATTATGCATGGAAGGTTCTATACTATATAAATAAGAAGTCTCCACATTCTTAGACAGCGGATTACATTGAGCGAAGACTAATGATGAACATTTGACTTGGTAATGCATATGACCAGGTGAACCTCCTTGGAGTCCCCGTGCACCATCTTGGGGTGAAAATCATACCAGGCGTCTTCCATGTCCACATTGCCGGGAATGGAGCAGCTCCACACAGTCCCAGTTAGTGTGGTGGAGGCGGAGTGGGCGCCCTCGTACCTCCGAGGGGCAGTAACAGTGAGCATGCAACCATACACCGGCCTCGTGTCAGCGTCAGCGGTGTTGCCCCTGACGCACACTATAAAGATGGGGCGGTGGCCTGCACGGGCCTTGCCGGTACCCACGGCCAAGAGGAAGACGCTGTCGTCCTCCTCCCAGACTAGCAGGCGGCGGTGATCCTCCAGCGACTCCAGCATGGCGAACGGGTAGCATGTCTCGTACTTGATGTTCACCGCCGCGGGCCAGCAGTGAGTGACAGACGGTGCCGTGAGGTGATGCACGACGCTCGTGGCGAGCTATCAAATGGCGGCGTGCACTCATAGCAGTAGCAGGGCGCGTGCGCGCATCTGGAACTATGCTCCGCCAGCGAGTGCTGGTCGACATACCTCTCGCAACCGAAACTCTTGTATACGCATGGCACCTTGCAGGCATCGACCAGGCCATCCATGAAACGGGAGTGGCTGTAGGGGACGTTGCGCCCGCCGAATGGAGCGCAGGAGGGAGTGGCTGTAGGGGATGTTGTGCCTGCCGAATGGAGCGCAGGAGTAGCACACGAAGCAGTAGATGGTGTCCTTACTAGTACTACCTAGTCCCTAGTCTCTACTCTCTCTACTTCTCTACTCTACGCTTATAAAAACTGAGTTGGTGATGATGGTGTGCCTCCCATCGTGCAATATAGACCGTCCGATCTATATCTGACGGATAGAAAGCAAACTATGGCAATTTTGCAAAAAGATACCCACACCTCTCTCCACATTTGCAGATAAGGCATTCCCTCGTTCATCCTTATCTCCCACAACCTCATTGTTGAGCAAATTAAAAAGGAAGCTTCTCGAACAATCTGGCTTGGTGGATGCTGTCGGCGTCGTCCATCCCCATGCCTCCGCTCAGTCTAACCACCAATAACCACCACGCCCCACTCCTCCTCACCTTATCTCTCCTCTTTCTCAGGATATCATTAGTTTTTACACATGGGATTACTCCCGCATGGTTCAATCACAACAGGTGTTTTATAAAAAAAATGCATCTTAATGTTCCGTGCAATGCACAGGCATCTTGCTAGTTTGCATATAATTCAAAACACCATGTAGACACATTCTTTGACCATTTTACAACTATGTTAATATCATTGTTAGTGGTCAGGCGGTGCAAGTTATAGCCCCCGGTGTTTTAACCTTTTTTTAGTAATGATATCTGGCGATTGTTCACCACGAGCCCAATCCTGGTGAATCCCACATAACCGTCAGATTTCCATCCGACGGTGGCCTTTTTTTAAAGCCATAGTATTTGAAAAAACCGCCACCCTTACACACGTATTGTAATTGCGTCGCCGGCGTTTGCAACTACCATGTCTCCCAGCGAACATTTGCTTGGGATTGTAGTTAGCACCGATGGCGGTTCGTAGTCGTTCCACGCTCGGGCATTGAAGTTTGTTGTCACATCCTAGCTAGTTCATGCATTAGAGTGTTGCATCATGTTTACTTTTCCAGAAACTTGAAATGGGGATGACAGAACCCCCGGCACCCCCCTGAAAACAACTAGGGTTTACTAAAATCATTTTCAATGAACCTGAAATGCCCTTCTAAAAAGTCCACCCTTTTTGTCTTGGGTTAGAACCTCTGACAAAATGGGTTCACAATTTTCTAGGTCATCACAAGATCATTGAATTAAATCATATGTAACTTGCATTTCGGCATTTAAATGCTAGTAAATATTTTAAATGTCCAAATAATCCCAAACTGAAATGTTCCATGTTGGATTTGTTCCATATAGTGAGCATGTGCAGTTTGGTGAATTTTGGAAATGTCTATGTATTTTTAGAAATGCCACAAACTTGCAGAAATAAAAGAAAATAGAAAATAAAATAAGGAAACGACTTACCTGGCCGCAACCCACCAGCTGGCCCACCTGGCAGCCCAGCGCTGTGCTGGCCCGTGCCAGCCAGCTGCTTCGTCCCCGCCAGGCAGGCAGGGAGGTGACACCAGCGTGCGCGAGCTCGCCACGGCGCCACCTGCTTGCCGCCCGCACCCCTGGACACCTGGGCGAGCTCCACGTCGCCGCCCCGACCCCCTGGACACATCCATTCGCCCCCTGCCTCTCTCCCTCACCCTCTCCCGCCATGGCCGATGCACCTGCCGCCGCACCGTCGACGTAGCCGCGTTCTCCGTCGTCCTCGCTCCGCCCCGTCTTGTCCACGAGCTCCGCCGCCGTCCGCTGCGCCGAGCTAGCCGAGCCCCGAGCGCTCGCACGCTCTGCACCGCCTCCTTCGACCTTGTCTCCACCGAACATCGCCGGAAATCCCCTTCGCCGTCCTCGCCGCACCAGCTCATCCCCGACCTCGCCGACTGCTTCGACGTGATCGCCGTGAGCTCAGCCACCTCCCCATCCTCTCCGTTCTTGCTCTCGAGCACCATAGCGACCGCACGAAGCTTCACCGCATGCGCCGCCGCCGAGCTCATCGCGGACGATGCTCCGGCCACGCAACAGCCACACCACCACGTCTAACATACTCACCGCATCCCCAGGAGTCCGTAGCACGAGCTCGAGCTCACCCGAACTCCGGCAGCCGCACAGCTCGTCGCCCGCGTCGTTCCCGGCGACCCCGAGCCCAACTACCACCCTCACTCGACGCGGCTCACTCCTAGCGACTCGTAGATGGTCTCCGCCGCCCATTTGGTCGCCGGAGCACGAAACCCACATCGCCCCGCCGCGTCTGGCCTCGCCGGCGGCTAAACGCCGGCGAGTTGACCCCACTGAACGTTGACCGGTGGGCCCAGTTGGACCCCCTGAGTCACTGACGTGTGGGCCCTAGGCCATTAACTAAACTAAGTTAGTATTAGTTTAACGCTAACTAAACTTAGTTAGTTTAACTATCTACTGACAGACGGGACCCACATGTCAGGGTTGACCTGGACCGTCTCCGTTGACCGCTAACGTCACCATGATGCACTGTTGAAGCAATAAGTATTTTCTCGATTTACTTTTATACAGGAAATTCCAAAAAATACTACGAACTTCAAAAAATCATAGAAATTACTCTGTAACTCCAAATGCAAAGATTTATATATGAATTTTAATCAAAACAATTCAATGTTACCATCTGTACTGGTTTCATGCATGTCAGAACAATTTAACCTTTCTGTTTAGATGAAACAAGCTAATGCACTAATATCACCTCTTAATTTGGGTTAGCATTTGAATCCTTGATTCAAATGAACTCAAACCAATCTGTTCTAAGTTGCATTAGTCAAAACACACTCATTTTGCCATGTCATTGCACGCATCATATTGTTGCATATTGCCATGTGGTGATTGTGTTTCGATGTGTTCTTCGTGGTAGGTTCTACCTCCGAGGATATTCACGAGTATCCAACTGAAGAGCAGTATTCCACTACCGCTCCGTAAGGCAAGCAACCCCTTTGATCATTCCGATACAAACCCATCTTCTCGCTTCTGCTCTCTTTTATTGCATTAAGACAACGCGTTTCAAACTGCTCTGTGTTGCGGTAGTTGAACCCGCTTCCTCTGCATGACCTGTCATTGCCACAGTAACTAGATGAAACCCACTAGCATGTGTAGGAGTTGATTGAGCCATGTTTGTGTTTCCTACCATGCTATGCCTGCTATGCTTAGAGTCGTGTCAGGTCTGGCTCATCGGGGTGATGAACTGGAGTGAATGGTTGTGTCGGTAATGAGAGTGAAGTGTTGAACATGATTTGGTAAAGGTATCGATGAGAGGCCATGTAGGAGTACATGGTGAGTTGTTTCATTGAGGCCGTCCTTAAGAACTGGGATCTGTATGCGTGATTTAAGTTCAGCTACTACCACACATTGGGATCCTTAATTGACTCTCTCGACTTATTAACCACCCCCGTCCTCTGTCCAGGAGTTGCAAGTAGTTTCTGGTGTTTGTAGTTGCTGGAGGCCGTGTGCAGCGCTGACCTTAGGGGTGGGCTGTGATGCGGTAGGCTCGTGGCACGGTGTACCGAGTCGCCCGTTTGGTGTCTCGGGAACCCTGCACACATCGTTTGGGGTCGTTGAGGACACCCCGGCCGGATTTCCTTGCGGATGGAACCCGAATAGGCGATAAACCTGGACTAGGGACTCGTGTGTTTAGTCAGGTCGTGGCTGACACCCTCGCTGGGCTTCCGCTTGAAGGTTGCCGAGTACATGTCGTGTAGCGGCGATAAGTGGTGAAAGCGTGTGTGAAGAAGTACACCCCTGCATGGTATAAAACTATTCGAATAGCCGCGTCCGCGGTAAAGGACTACTTGGTCGCTTATGCAGTTCATAGACAAGTCAACGGTTACTAGTAAAAGACTCAAGATAAGTGTGAGTACCGTGGATGGCCCTCTCGTAGGATGGCGAGGGAGGATCCACGGTGGAGTATTGTGATGGTGATTAGTGGACTCGTGTGCGAAAACTATTTTATAAGTGGTGTCTCGTAGGATAGCTTAGCCAAAAGTCAAAGCTGGCTTGCTGAAATAACTCCACTACCTTCTTGAGAATGTGCATGTATAGTAGGATCTATTGTAAGACTTGCTGAGTACCTTTGTACTCATGTTGCTTTAATTACTGTTTTCAGATGACAACACCGCCCCCTCCGATGGGTTCTATGTAGATCTCGACGTTGACAAGTGACTTGCCACCCAGGTGGTGATCTGAGCTTGTGAAGGGCCCTATGTAGATAGACAGGCTTCGTCAAGCCCTCTTGCTTTCTAGTTGTCTGTACTCAAACAAGTTTGCTTCTGCATGTGCTTGTATGTTTGTATGACTTGAGTGTCGGGTCTTGTGACCCCTATCTGTATGAACATGTTATGTATGGCTCTCCGGAGCCTTTAAATAAAGTACTTTGAGTTGTAGAGTTTTCTTGTGATGCCATGTTGTATTTATACATATCGAGCATATTGTGTGTATGATTGAAATGCTTGGTATGTGTGGGATCCGACAATCTAGTTGTTTATCCTTGGCAGCCTCTCTTATGGGGGAATGTAGTCTAGTGCTTCCATGAGCCATAGTAGTCCGCTACAGCCCGGTTCACCGGAGTCCTGCTAGCCCAACACTACTGCTCCGGAACACTTGACTGGCCGGCATGTTTTTCACTTCGTTCCTGTGTCTGAACCTTCGGGGAATTTCACGCGGTGACATCCATAGTCCTCCCTAGCCTGCTACAGCCCGGGTTCCCGGAGTACTGATAGCCCAGTGCTACAGCCCGGATTCACACGCTGCTGACCCACATGCTCGATGTTGATTCATGTATGCCTGTCCCCGTAAGTTAGCGCCGCTTTGGGTTCACGACTAGCCATGTCGGCCCGGGTTGTCTGTCATATGGATGCTAGCGACACTATCATATATGTGAGCCAAAAGGCGCAAACGGTCGCGGGCCATGGTAAGGCGACACCCGTGGGAATACTGTGCATGAGGCCGCAATGTGATATGAGGTGTTACAGGCTAGATCGGTGTGACTTAGATTCGGGCTCCTAACAGCGTTGGCATCAGAGCGGACTGCCTGTAGGTTCGTCAAGCCAAACTGGTCGATGTCGAGTCTAGAAATGCATTAGTTATATGTAGGGGAATTGATTGTGGGAGGGAACGTAAGGCTCTTTTTAATCCTTTACCTTATGCCCTCTGATCTGAGTCATTCTCTTCTCATTCTATGTGGGTTTAGGATTAGGCTCTCTTCTCTCTATGAGGTTCACGTGTTACTAATCTGTAGTAACTTATAGGATTGTTGGTAACAAACCCAGTTCATTTTCTACTATTTCTAGTATGTTGCCAGTTGAACCAGAACCTTGATATGATGTTGTTGAGTGTCTATGCAAACTGTTGTGAATGTCTCGAATCTTTTTCTGAGCATTTACAGCCGTTATGCTGTCCGATTTCTCCTAGAAAATTCTAATACCTTTGCATTATTTCATGCTTTCAGATGGCCACCCGTTCCCAGAATCAAGTGGTTCGTCTGACTCGGTGCCTCGATGTACCTGGTCACACGGCCATGCTGGTCCGAGTGATGATCGAGACAGGCTATCGATGGTATCCTGAGTATACCGTCGAGGAGCAGGTTCGAGACTTTAATCAAAGTCAATACCTTTGTACGGTCAGGATATACCCTTCCTATCCTGGAGCTACCGAACCCCTCCATTGCTCTTATGGACTTGGGGTTACCATCGAGATGTCCGTGCAGGACGCAGCTTACTCGATGATGACTACCATACGAGCCAGAACTGCCTTGCTTCGGAACACTGATTTCCGCTATATGCCAGCATCACTCCCTGGGGCACAAGGGTACTATCAGGCTATTTACAGTGACTCTACCCATGAGGATTCAGTACTCCGCACCACCACCGAGATGCTTGAGGACAAGGACCGTGAGAATCGTGCCTTGCGAATGGAGCTCTTCAACGCTCGTTCTGATCACTGGGCCACTCTGACACGGTTTGCACCTGCTGTGCAGGCTGGGTATATGGACATGAGGGACTTGTACCCCGTGCAGTCTGGTCTGCCAGATTGTATGGACTGGCGTGATGTAGGAGGCATCACCCCTCCTCGTGGACCCCATCTGCCACCGTTTGTTGGACCAAGGCCACATCCGAGTCCTTATGGACCGCAAGCTCCCAGGACCGACTGTTTCCAGATGATCATGTTCAGCTCCCAGGACATGGTGGTAATCTTTATGAAGATTACTACAGAGACGTCTGAGTTGGTAGTAGCTTCACTAGTATTATGACAGTTGAATTCTCCATAGTCCTGCGTGACTCGTGGGATACGACTTGGTGTGTATCACGTTCCGGAGGTGTAGAAAAATAATGTATAGGAGCTTGGAATGCCTCTGATGATATGTATCGTCTTTCATCGTAGTTGTACTCCAGCCTGGGCTTGTACTAAACTATGTATGGTGTGTATGACCGTTGGTATATATATGGCAGTTTCTATATTACCATGTCATACGGATGAACATCTCTGCATTCCGTGTTATCCATTACATTCCGCACTTCCTTGCCGAGATTTTGCCGTCCTTGTCTAAACCGTTGTCTTGTTTTTCCTAGGATGGTCAACACCCGCAACAACGCTGCTGCCCCGGAGCAGGGTGAAGCCAGTGCAGCTAGGGATGAGAATCTGCCTCAACCGCCTTCTCTTGCCGAAGTTATGCTGGAGGCGCAAAGAAACAAGCGTGAGACTAACCGCTTGCTGGAGTGGATTGAGCAGAATAGTGCACGTTATCAGAGGAACGACTTGGTGTCAATCAATGACTTTGTCAAGTTGTACCCACCGAAGTTTAATCATTCCGTTGAGCCCCTCGATGCGGATGATTGGCTTCGCAGCATCACCCATAAGCTACGTTCTGCCAACGTAGCCGAAGCTGATAAGGTTACCTACGCTGCCTATCACCTCGAAGGCCCTGCTAGCCTTTGGTGGGAAAACTTTGAGGCTATGCGCCCAGCCGGCCAAATCACTACTTGGGCTGAATTCAGTGAGGCTTTCCGTGAGCATCACATCCCGGAAGGTCTCATGGATCTTAAGAGGGAAGAGTTCTGCAATTTCACCCAAGGCAGACTGACTATGGATGCATACAGCCGTGAGTCTGGAAATCTAGCACGTTATGCTCCTGAAGAGGTATCCACCGACGCCAAGAAGCAGGCAATGTTCCGCATGGGACATAGCCCCGAGCTTTGCCGTGATCTTCGTCTCCACGAGTGCACCTCCTTCCAGAAGTTGGTGAATAAGGCCATCAGTGCTGAGACAGGTCAGACTGACTATGACGCTTCACGCAAGCACTCCCGTGACTTCGGTTCCTCATCCGGCTCTAGATCTCAGAAGCGCCGGGTCTGGATTCCAAACACAGCTCTGCCACCCAGGTTCACTCCGAGGCCATCCTTTGAGGCGCCTCGCCCCAACCAGCAGTATGCACCGCCCAAGGCCTATGGTGGCCCGCTGCTAATGCTGCTCCACGCCCCAATGTTGTCACATGCTTCAAGTGTGGAGAGACGGGTCACTACCTGCACGAGTGCCCCCAGAACAACCCCAATCAGCCTGGAAAGTCCGTTGGTCGTGGCAAGCCAGCGGGAAAGACTTACTACGCCAAGCCAGCCACCACTGCACGTGGCCATGTCAACTATGTCTCGGCTGAGGAGACTCATGATGATCCCAACGTCGTCCTTGGTACGCTCCTTGTTAATTGCCACCCGGCAACTGTTCTTTTTGATACTGGAGCATCTCATTCATTTATCTCTGAGAGCTATGCTCGATTGCACAACACCACATTTTGTGACATGCCCACATCCATGGTAATTCAAACCCCTGGTTCTAAATGGCAAACCTCTAGGATAAGCCATGGAAATGAAATTCTTGTCGACAGATTGGTCTTCCTTGCATCACTAATAGCTCTCAAGTCCTCGGACATAAACATCATCTTGGGTATGGATTGGATGTCAGCCCACTATGCTAAGATTGATTGCTCTACTAGAACCGTTCAACTCACCCATCCATCAGGCAAGACAGTCAATGTTTTGACCCGAGTGTCTAAGCGTCAGCTCTACTCTCTAAATGCCAACACTCTTCCAGACCTTGAAGATATCCCGGTAGTCTGTGATTTCCCAGATGTCTTCCCAGAAGAACTGCTAGGTATTCCACCTGACAGGGATGTCAAGTTCTTGATAGACCTTGTTCCAGGAACCGTCCCAATCTCTCGAAGACCCTATAAGATGGCACCCCTAAAACTAGCCGAGCTTAAGAAACAACTCGATGTGTCCTTGAAAAAGGGTTTGATCCGTCCTAGTTCTTCTCCATGGGCTTGCCCCGTCCTCTTCGTCAAGAAGAAGGATGGAACGGACCGGATGGTTGTAGATTACCAACCTGTCAACTTGGTCAATATCAAGAACAAGTATCCGCTTCCCAGGATCAACGATCTGTATGATCAGCTCGTTGGATCCTCAGTCTTTTCCAAAATGGATTTGAGGTTGGGCTACCATCAAATCAAAATCAAGAATGGGGACATTCCTAAAACGGCCTTTGTCACTCGTTATGGCCAATACGAGTACACCGTCATGTCCTTCGGTTTAACCAATGCTCCAGCCACCTTCTCTTAGTTAATGAACTCGATCTTCATGGAGTATTTGGATTAATTCGTCATGGTATACCTCGATGATATACTCATCTACTCCAAGAATGAGGAAGAACATGCCGAGCATCTAAGGCTAGTATTGATGAAACTTCAAGAACATCGCCTTTATGCCAAATTCTCCAAGTGTGAATTCTGGTTGCCAGAAGTGACCTATCCAGGCCATGTAATCTCTGGTAAGGGTATTACTGTCAATCCCGAGCGAGTTCAAGCCGTCCTTGATTGGACTCCACCTGAAACGGTCAAGCAAGTTCGGAGTTTACTTGGCTTAGCGAGCTACTGTCGCCGCTTCGTCGAGAATTTTTCCAAGGTTGCTAAACCTCTAACTGAACTCCTCAAGAAAGATAAAAGGTTCAAGTGGACTCCACAGTGCGAGTTCAGCTTTCAGGAACTGAAAAGACGCCTGACATCTGCTCCCGTACTCGTACCACCAGATTTTTCTAAGGACTTTGTTATCTATTGCGACGCCTCGCGACAAGGACTAGGTTGCATACTCATGCAAGATCGTCATGTGATTGCCTACGCTTCCCGACAGTTGCGTCCACATGAGGATAACTATCCCACACATGATCTAGAGCTTGCAGCTGTGGTCCATGCACTCAAAACATGGCGACATTACCTTCTCGGTAATCTTTGTGAGATTTACACCGATCACCAAAGTCTGAAATACATCTTCACCCAACCGGATTTGAATCTCAGGCAAAGACGTTGGGTCGAGTTGATCACAGATTACGACTTAGGAATAACTTACAACCCGGGCAAAGCCAATGTCGTGGCTGATGCGCTAAGTCGTAAATCTTATTGTAACAACCTGATGTTACAACAAAGTCAACCACTTATCCACGAGGAATTTCGTAAGCTTAACCTTCACATTGTTCCTCGAGGATTCCTATCCACCCTGGTGGCGAAACCTAACCTTACGGATCAAATCATAACCGCTCAGCGGTATGATAGAGGAATATCTCGGATCAAGGAGAACATTGCTAGCGGTGCTGCTAAGTGTTTCTCCATGGATGAGCGAGGTGTTGTCTTCTTCGAGAACCGCCTAGTGGTTCCAAGAAACAACAGCTATGGCAATTGATCCTTAAGGAAGCTCATCAATCCCCTCTCACCATTCATCCCGGTTGTACTGAAATGTATCAAGGCCTACGCCAGAGGTTTTGGTGGACTAGGATGATGAGAGAAATTGCTCAATACATTGCTAATTGCGACGTATGTCGTCGTGTTAAAGCAGAGCATCAACGGCCGGCTGGCACCCTTCAACCTTTGGCTATTCCTGAATGGAAATGAGATAAAATCGGTATGGATTTCATTACGGGGTTTCCCAGGACCAAGAGAGGGAATAATGCTATCTTCGTCGTTCTCGATCGTCTTTCCAAAGTATCCCATTTCCTACCTGTTCGTGAGAGTATAACCGCTAGTCAGCTAGCTAACTTGTACATCTCCTGAATAGTGTCTCTTCATGGTGTTCCATTGGAGATTAACTCAGACCGTGGAAGTCTTTTCACCTCTCAATTTTGGGAGAGTTTCAAAATGCTATGGGAACTCGTCTCTCCTTTAGCACCGCCTTCCACCCTGAATCAAGTGGTCAAGTAGAACGGGTCAATCAAATTCTGGAGGATATGCTCTGATCTTCTGTCATCTCTTTCGGTATGGATTGGGAGAAATGCCTTCCATTCGCCGAGTTCGCTTATAACAATAGTTATCAAGATAGCTTGCGCAAAGCTCCTTTCGAAGTTCTCTATGGACGAAAATGCCGAACGCCTCTTAACTGGTCAGAAACCGGGGAGAGACAACTCTGTGGCCCGGATATGATTCAAGAAGCAGAAGAGCAGGTTCGCACTATTCGTGAGAAATTGAAAATAGCCCAATCTCGTCAAAAGAGCCAATATGACCGCAAACATAAGCTCATGACTTATGAAGTTGGCGAGAAGGCTTACCTTCGGGTTACTCCTTGGAAGGGAACCCATCGACTCGGTATCAAAGGCAAATTGGCTCCTCGTTACATTGGACCCTTTCGCATTCATGCCAAACGAGGAGAAGTTGCCTACCAAATGGAACTACCTTCGCATCTTTCCAGAGTTCATGATGTCTTCCACGTTTCTCAACTCAGGCGTTGCTTCACGGACCCTATCAGTGGATTGGACCATGAAACGCTTGATCTCCAAGATAATCTCACATATCAGGAATATCCCGTTCGCATCCTTGATCAAGCCGAGCGTACCACTCGACGCCAGAATATCAAATTTCTCAAAGTTCAATGGTGACACCATTCCGAGAAAGAAGCTACTTGGGAAAGGGAGGATCGTCTTCGACTTGAGTACCCCACCTTCTTTCCGGAAGATCCTAAATCTCGGGACGAGATTCTTTTGAGTGGGGGTGAGTTGTCACATCCTAGCATTAGAGTGTTGCATCAGGTTTACTTTTCAAGAAACTTGAAATGTGGATCCCAGAACCCCCAGCCCCCCCTGAACACAACTAGGGTTTACTAAAATCATTTTCAATGAACCTGAAATGCCCTTCTAAAAAGTCCACCCTTTTTGTCTTGGGATAGAACCTCTGAGAAAATGGGTTCACAATTTTCTAGGTCATCACAAGATCATTGAATTAAATCATATGTAACTTGCATTTGGGCATTCAAATGCTAGTAAATATTTTAAATGTCCAAATAATCCCAAACTGAAATGTTCCATGTTGGATTTGTTCCGTACAGTGAGCATGTGCAGTTTGGTGAATTTTGGAAATGTCTAGGTATTTTTAGAAATGCCACAAACTTGCAGAAATAAAGAAAACAGAAAATAAAATAATAAACCAGCCGGCCCACCCGGTGGCCCAGCGCTGTGCTGGCCCGTGCCAGCCAGCTGCTTCGTCCCCACCAGGCAGGCAGGGAGGCGACGCCGGCGTGCACGAGCTCGCCACGGCGCCACCTGCTTGCCGGCCCGACACCTGGGCGAGCTCCACGTCGTCGGCCCGACCCCCTGGACACATCCATTCGCCCCTGCCTCTCTCCCTCGCCCTCTCCCGCCATGGCCGACGCACTTGCCGCCGCACTGCCGACGTAGCCGCGCTCTCTGTCGTCCTCGCTCCGCCCCGTCTTGTCCACGAGCTCCGCCGCCATCCGCTACCCCGAGCTAGCCGAGCCCCGAGCGCTCGCACGCTCTGCACCGCCTCCTTCGACCTCGTCTCCACCGAACACCGCCGGAGATCCCCTTCGCCGTCCTCGCCGCACCAGCTCATCCCCGACCTCGCCGACTGCTTCGACGTTATCGCCGTGAGCTCAGTCACCTCTCCATCCTCTCCGTTCTCGCTCTCGAGCACCATAGCGACCGCACGAAGCTTCACCGCACGCGCCGCCGCCGAGCTCGTCGCCGACGATGCTCCGGCCACCCAACGGCCACACCACCACGTCTAACACACTCACCGCATCCCCAGGAGTCCGTAGAACCACTCTGCGCGCCTCGCCGTGCCCCCTAGACGAGCCCGAGCTCACCCGAACTCTGGCAGCCGCACAGCTCATCACCGGCGTCGTTTCCGGTGACCCCGAGACCAACTACCACTCTCACTCGACGCGGCTCGCTCCTAGCTACTCGTAGATGGTCTCCGCCGCCCATTTGGTCGCCGGAGCACGAAACCCGCATCGCCCCGCCGCGCCTGACCTCGCCGGCGGCTAAACGCCGGTGAGTTGACCCCGCTGACCGTTGACCGGTGGGCTCGGTTTGACCCCTGGGTCAGTGACGTGTGGGCCCTAGGCCATTAACTAAACTAAGTTAGTATTAGTTTAACACTAACTAAACTTAGTTAGTTTAACTAATTACTGACAGACGGGACCCACAGGTCAGGGTTGATCTGGACCGTCTCCGTTGACAGCTAACGTCACCATGACGCACTGCTGAATCAATAAGTATTTTCTGGATTTATTTTTATACAAGAAATTCCGGAAAATACTACAAACTTCAAAAAAACATAGAAATTAATTTGTAACTCCAAATGCAAAGATTTATATATGAATTTTTATCAGAAAAATTCAATCTTTCCATCCGTACTAGTTTCATGCATGTCAGAACACTTTAACCTTGCTGTTTAGATGAAACAAGCTAATGCACTAATATCACCTCTTAATTTGGGTTAGCATTTGAATCCTGGATTCAAATGAACTCAAACAAATATATTCTAAGCTGCATTAGTCAAAACACACTCATTTTGCCATGTCATTGCATGCATCATATTGTTGCATATTGCCATGTGGTGATTGTGTTTCGATGTGTTCTTCGTGGTAGGTTCTGCCTCCGAGGATATTCACGAGTATCCAACTGAAGGGCAGTATTCCACTACCACTCCGTCAGGCAAGCAACCCCTTTGATCATTTCGATACAAACCCATCTTCTCGCTTCTGCTCTCTTTTACTGCATTAAGACAACATGTTTCAAACTGCTGTGTGTTGCGGTAGTTGAACCCACTTCCTCTGCATGACCTGTCATTGCCACAGTAACTAGATGAAACCCACTAGCATGTGTAGGAGTTGATTGAGCCATGTTTGTGTTTCCTACCATGCTATGCCAGCTATGCTTAGAGTCGTGTCAGGTCTGGCACATCGGGGTGATGAACTGGAGTGAATGGTTGTGTTAGTAATGAGAGTGAAGTGTTGAACATGATTTCGTAAAGGTATCGATGAGAGGCCATGTAGGAGTACATGGTGGGTTGTTTCATTGAGGCCGTCCATAAGAACTGAGATCTGTATGCGTGATTTAAGATTCAGCTACTACCACACATTGGGATCCTTAATTGACTCTCTCGACTTATTAACCACCCCCGTCCTCTGTCCAGGAGTTGCAAGTAGTTTCTGGTGTTTGTAGTTGCTGGAGGCCGTGCGCAGCGCTGGCCTTAGGGGTGGGCTGTGATGCGGTAGGCTCGTGGCACGGTGTACCGAGTCGCCGTTTGGTGTCTCGGGAACCCTGCACACATCGTTTGGGGCCGTTGAGGACACCCCAACCGGATTTCCTTGCGGATGGAACCCGAATAGGCGATAAACCTGGACTAGGGACTCGTGTGTTTAGTCAGGTCGTGGCCGACACCCTCGCTGGGCTTTCGCTTGAAGGTTGTCGAGTACATGTCGTGTAGCGGCGATAAGTGGTGAAAGCGTGTGTGAAGAAGTACACCCCTGCAGGGTATAAAACTATTCGAATAGCCGCGTCCGCGGTAAAGGACTACTTGGTCGCTTATGCAGTTCATAGACAAGTTAATGGTTACTACTAAAAGACTCAAGATAAGTGTGAGTACCGTTGATGGCCCTCTCGTAGGATGACAATGGAGGATCCACAGTAGAGTATTGTGATGGTGATTAGTGGACTCGTGTGCGAAAACTATTTTACAAGTGGTGTCTCGTAGGATAGCTTAGCCAAGAGTCAAAGCTGGCTTGCCGCAATAACTCCACTACCTTCTTGAGAATGTGCATGTATAGTAGGATCTGTTGTAAGACTTGTTGAGTACCTTTGTACTCATGTTGCTTTAATTACTGTTTTCATACGACAACACCGCCCCCTCCGATGGGTTCTATGTAGATCTCGACGTTGACGAGTGACTCGCCACCGAGGTGGTGATCTGAGCTTGTGAAGGGCCCTATGTAGATAGACAGGCTTCGTCAAACCCTCTAGCTTTCTAGTTGTCTGTACTCAGACAAGTTTGCTTCCGCATGTGCTTGTATGTTTGTATGCCTTGAGTGTCGGGTCATGTGGCTCCTATCTGTATGAACATGTTATGTATGGCTCTCCAGAGCCTTTAAATAAAGTACTTTGAGTTGTAGAGTTGTGTTGTGATGCCATGTTGTATTCACACATATCGAGCATATTGTGTGTATGATTGAAATGCTTGGTATGTGTGGGATCCGACAATCTAGTTGTTTATCCTTGGCAGCCTCTCTTATGAGGAAATATAGTCTAGTGCTTCCATGAGCCATAGTAGTCCGCTACAGCCCGGTTCACCGGAGTCCTGCTTGCCCAGCACTACTCCTCCGGAACACTTGACTGGCCGGCATGTGTTTCACTTCGTTCCTATGTCTGTCCCTTCGGGGAAATTTCACGCGGTGACATCCGCAGTCCTGCCTAGCCTGCTACGGCCCGGGTTCCCGGAGTACTGGTAGCCCAGTGCTACAGCCCGGATTCACACGCTGCTGACCGACATGCTCGATGTTGATTCATGTATGCCTGTCCCCGTAAGTTAACGCCGCTTTGGGTTCACGACTAGCCATGTCGGCCCGGATTCTCTGCCATATGGATGCTAGCGACACTATCATATACGTGAGCCAAAAGGCGCAAATGGTCCCGGGCCATGGTAAGGCGACACCCGTGGGAATACCGTGCGTGAGGTCGCAATGTGATATGAGGTGTTACAGGCTAGATCGGTGTGACTTAGAATCGGGCTCCTGACATTTGTAACTATTTTAGATTAGAATATACTACTCCTCCGGTGCTAGTAGTAGAGCAGAGTCCTACTCCACTACTCTATATGCAAAGTAGGGCAAAGTAGTAGGTACAACACGGAGTACTAGTTCTGTGATCACTCAAGCAAGTTGTCTGGCATCGATATGACCCTATGCTGCTAGGATTGTTGGATATCGTTGCAGAAATTAAAAAATTTCTACGCATCACCAAGAACAATCTATGGAGTCTTCTAGCAACGAGAGGGAAAAGAGTGCATCTACATACACTTGTAGATCGCGAGCGGAAGCGTTCAAGTGAACGGGGTTGATGGAATCGTACTCGTCGTGATCCAAATCACTGATGACCGAGCGCCGAACGGACGGCACCTCCGCGTTCAACACACGTATGGTTGGGGAAGACGTCTCCTCCTTCTTGATCCAGCAAGGGGCAGGGAGAGGTTGATGGAGATCCAACAGCACGACGGCGTGGTGGTGGAAGCAGCGGGGATCTCGGCAGGGCTTCACCAAGCTCAGCGAGAGGGAGAGGTGTCACGGGAGGGAGAGGGAGGCGCCAGGGGCTTGGGTGCGGCTGCCCTCCCTCCCCCCTCTTTATATAGGGCCCCTGGGGGGCGCCGGCCCTAGGAGATCCAATCTCCAAGGGGGGGCGGCGGCCAAGGGGGTGGCTTGCCCCCCAAGCCAAGTGGGGCGCCCCCACCCCTAGGGTTTCTAAACCTAGGCGCAGGGGGAGGCCCAAGTGGGGTGCACCAGCCCACCAGGGGCTGGTTCCCCTCCCACTTCAGCCCATGGGGCCCTCCGGGATAGGTGGCCCCACCCGATGGACCCCCGAAACTTTCCCGGTGGCCGAAACTGGACTTCCTATATACAATTCTTCACCTCCGGACCATTCCGGAACTCCTCGTAACGTCCGGGATCTCATCTGGGACTCCAAACAACTTTCGGATTTCCACATACTAATATCTCTACAACCCTAGCGTCACCGAACCTTAAGTGTGTAGACCCTACGGGTTCGGGAGACATGCAGACATGACTGAGACGAGTCTCCGGTCAATAACCAACAGCGGGATCTGGATACCCATGTTGGCTCCCACATGTTCCACGATGATCTCATCGGATGAACCACGATGTCGAGGATTCAATCAATCCCGTATACAATTCCCTTTGTCAATCGGTACATTACTTGCCCAAGATTCGATCGTCGGTATCCCAATACCTTGTTCAATCTCGTTACCGGCAAGTCACTTTACTCGTACCGTAATACATGATCCCATGACCAACCACTTGGTCACATTGAGCTCATTATGATGATGCATTACCGAGTGGGCCCAGAGATACCTCTCCGTCATACGGAGTGACAAATCCCAGTCTCGATTCGTGCCAACCCAACAAACACTTTCGGAGATACCCGTAGTGCACCTTTATAGCCACCCAGTTACGTTGTGACGTTTGGCACACCCAAAGCACTCCTATGGTATCCGGGAGTTGCACAATCTCATGGTCTAAGGAAATGATACTTGACATTTGGAAAAGCTCTAGCAAACGAAGTACACGATCTTGTGCTATGCTTAGGATTGGGTCTTGTCCATGACATCATTCTCCTAATGATGTGATCCCGTTATCAATGACATCCAATGTCCATAGTCAGGAAACCATGACTATCTGTTGATCAACGAGCTAGTCAACTAGAGGCTCACTAGGGACATGTTGTGGTCTATGTATTCACACATGTATTACGATTTCCGGGTAACACAATTATAGCATTAACAATAGACAATTATCATGAACAAGGAAATATAATAATAACCATTTTATTATTGCCTCTAGGGCATATTTCCAACAGTCTCCCACTTGCACTAGAGTCAATAATCTAGTTACATTGTGATGAATCAAACACCCATAGAGTTCTGTTGTTGATCATGTTTTGCTCTAGGGAGAGGTTTAGTCAACGGATCTGCTACATTCAGGTCCGTATGTACTTTACAAATATCTATGTCTCCATTTTGAACATTTTCACGAATGGAGTTGAAGCGACGCTTGATATGCCAGGTCTTCTTGTGAAACCTGGGCTCCTTGGCAAGGGCAATAGCTCCAGTGT
This sequence comes from Aegilops tauschii subsp. strangulata, assembly GCF_002575655.3. Classification (NCBI taxonomy): domain Eukaryota; kingdom Viridiplantae; phylum Streptophyta; class Magnoliopsida; order Poales; family Poaceae; genus Aegilops; species Aegilops tauschii. Next base: position 540,523,831 of record NC_053039.3, on the reverse strand, counting down.
TGTCATAGAAGAGAGTCATCGGGACCGACGCATTGGGAATAACTCCTAGGTCGGTAATGAACTCCTTCATCCAGATTGCTTCTTGAGCTGCCTCTGAGGCCGCCATGTATTCCTCTTCACATGTAGATCCCGCCACAATGCTTTGCTTGCAACTGCACCAGCTTACTGCCCCACCATTCAAAATATACATCTATCCGGTTTGTGACTTAGAGTCATCCAGATCTGTGTCGAAGCTAGCATCGATGTAACCCTTTACGATGAGCTCTTCGTCACCTCCATAAATGAGAAACATATCCTTAGTCCTCTTCAGGTACTTCAGGATATTCTTGACCGCTGTCCAGTGTTCCATGCCGGGATTACTTTGGTACCTTCCTACCAAACTTACGGCAAGGTTTACATCAGGTCTGGTACACAGCATGGCACACATAATAGACCCTATGGCCGAGGCATAGGGGATGACACTCATCTTTTCTCTATCTTCTGTCGTGGTCGGGCATTGAGTCGTGCTCAATTGCACACCTTGCAATACAGGCAAGAACCCCTTCTTGGACTGATCCATATTGAACTTCTTCAATATCTTGTCAAGGTACGTACTTTGTGAAAGACCAATGAGGTGTCTTGATCTATCTCTATAGATCTTGATGCCTAATATATAAGCAGCTTCTCCAAGGTCCTTCATTGAAAAACACTTGTTCAAGTAGGCCTTTATGCTTCCCAAGAATTCTATATCATTTCCCATCAACAGTATGTCATCCACATATAATATGAGAAATGCTACAGAGCTCCCACTCACTTTCTTGTAAACGCAGGCTTCTCCATAAGTCTGTGTAAACCCAAACGCTTTGATCATTTCATCAAATCGAATGTTTCAACTCCGAGATGCTTGCACCAGCCCATAGATGGAGCCCTGGAGCTTGCATACCTTGTTAGCATTCTTAGGATCGACAAAACCTTCCGGCTGCATCATATACAATTCTTCCTTAAGAAAGCCGTTAAGGAATGCCGTTTTGACGTCCATTTGCCATATCTCATAATCATAGAATGCAGCAATTGCTAACATGATTCGGACGGACTTCAGCTTTGCTACGGGTGAGAAAGTCTCATCGTAGTCAAACACTTGAACTTGTCGATAACCCTTAGCGACAAGTCGAGCCTTATAGATGGTCACATTACCATCCGCGTCTGTCTTCTTCTTAAAGATCCATTTATTTTCTATGGCTCGCCGATCATCGGGCAAGTCAGTCAAAGTCCATACTTCGTTTTCATACATGGATCCTATCTCGGATGTCATGGCTTCTAGCCATTTGTCGGCATCTGGGCCCGCCATTGCTTCTTCATAGTTCGAAGGTTCACCGTTGTCTAACAACATGATTTCCAAGACAGGGTTGCCGGACCACTCTGGCGCGGAACGTGTCCTTGTGGACTTACGAAGTTCAGTAGGAGCTTGATCCGAAGTACCTTGATCATCATCATCATTAACTTCCTCTCTAGTCGGTGCATGCACCACAGGAACATTTTCCTGAGCTGCGCTACTTTCCGCTTCAAGAGGCAGTACTTCATCAAGCTCTACCTTCCTCCCACTTACTTCTTTCGAGAGAAACTCTTTCTGCAGAAAGGATCCGTTCTTAGCAACAAAGATCTTGCCTTCGGATCTGAGGTAAAAGGTATACCCAATGGTTTCCTTAGGGTATCCTATGAAGACGCATTTCTCCGACTTGGGTTCGAGCTTTTCAGGTTGAAGTTTCTTGACATAAGCATCGCATCCCCAAACTTTTAGAAACGACAGCTTAGGTTTCTTCCCAAACCATAATTCATATGGTGTCGTCTCAACGGATTTCGACGGAGCCCTATTTAAAGTGAATGCGGCAGTCTCTAAAGCATAGCCCCAAAATGAGAGCGGTAGATCGGTAAGAGACATCATAGATCGCACCATATCCAATAGAGTGCGATTATGACGTTCGGACACACCATTTCGCTGAGGTGTTCCAGGCGGCGTGAGTTGTGAAACTATTCCACATTTCCTTAAGTGTGTGCCAAATTCATGACTCAAATATTCCCCTCCACGATCTGATCGTAAGAACTTTATTTTCCTGTCACGTTGATTCTCAACCTCACTCTGAAATTCCTTGAACTTTTCAAAGTTCTCAGACTTGTGTTTCATTAGGTAGACATACCCATATATACTCAAGTCATCAGTGAGAGTGAGAACATAACGATAGCCACCGCGAGCCTCAACACTCATTGGACCGCACACATCAGTATGTATGATTTCCAATAAGTTGGTTGCTCACTCCATTGTTCCGGAGAACGGAGTCTTGGTCATCTTACCCATGAGGCATTTTCGCACGTGTCAAATGATTCGTAATCAAGAGATTCCAAAAGTCCATCTGCATGGAGCTTCTTCATGCGTTTGACACCAATGTGTCCAAGACGGCAGTGCCACAAGTATGTGGGACTATCATTGTCAACCTTACATCTTTTGGTATTCACACTATGAATATGTGTAACACTACGTTCGAGATTCATTAAGAATAAACCATTAACCAGCGGGGCATGACCATAAAACATATCTCTCATATAAATAGAACAACCATTATTCTCGGATTTAAATGAGTAGCCATCTCGAATTAAACGAGATCCTGATACAATGTTCATGCTCAAAGCTGGCACTAAATAACAATTATTGAGGTTTAAAACCAATCCCGTAGGTAAATGTAGTGGTAGCATGCCGACGGCGATAACATCGACCTTGGAACCATTCCCGACGCGCATCGACACCTCGTCCTTTGCCAGTCTCTGTTTATTCCGCAGCTCCTGCTTTGAGTTACAAATATGAGCAACCGCACCGGCATCAAATACCCAGGAGCTACTACGAGTGCTGGTAAGGTACACATCAATAACATGTATATCACATATACCTTTGGTGTTGCCGGCCTTCTAGTCCGCCAAGTACTTGGGGCAATTCCGCTTCCAGTGACCACTTCCCTTGCAATAAAAGCACTCAGTCTCAGGCTTGGGTCCATTCTTTGGCTTCTTCCCGTCAACTGGCTTACCGGGCGCGGCAACTCCCTTGCCGTCCTTGTTGAAGTTCTTCTTACCCTTGCCTTTCTTGAACTTCGTGGTTTTATTCACCATCAACACTTGATGTTCCTTTTTGATCTCCACCTCCGCTGATTTCAGCATTGAATATACCTCAGGAATGGTCTTTTCCATCCCCTGCATATTGAAGTTCATCACAAAGCTCTTGTAGCTCGGTGGAAGCGACTGAAGGATTCTCTCAATGACCGCGTCATCCGGGAGTTTAACACCCAGCTGAGTCAAGCGGTTGTGTAACCCAGACATTTTGAGTATGTGCTCACTGACAGAACTATTTTCCTCCATCTTACAACTGAAGAACTTGTCGGAGACTTCATATCTCTCGACCCAGGCATGAGCTTGGAAAACCATTTTCAGCTCTTCGAACATCTCATATGCTTCGTGTTGCTCAAAACTCTTTTGGAGCCCCGGTTCTAAGTTGTAAAGCATGCCGCACTGAACGAGGGAGTAATCATCACCACGCTGCTGCCAAGCGTTCATAGCGTCTTGGTTCTCCGGGATGGGTGCGTCACCTAGCGGTGCTTCTAGGACATAATCTTTCTTGGCAGCTATGAGGATGATCCTCAGGTTCCGGACCCAGTCCGTATAGTTGCTACCATCATCTGTCAGCTTGGTTTTCTCTAGGAACGCGTTGAAGTTGAGGGCAACATTAGCGTGGGCCATTTGATCTACAAGACATATTGTAAAGATTTTAGACTAAGTTCATGATAATTAAGTTCATCTAATCAAATTATTCAGTGAACTCCCACTCAGATAGACATCCCTCTAGTCATCTAAGTTAAACATGATCCGAGTCAACTAGGCCGTGTCCTATCATCATGTGAGACAGACTAGTCAACATCGGTGATCATCTTTATGTTGATCGTATCTTCTATACGACTCATGCTCGACCTTTCGGTCTTCCGTGTTCCGAGGCCATGTCTGTACATGCTAGGCTCGTCAAGTCAACCTAAGTGTATTGCGTGTGTAAATCTGGCTTACACCCGTTGTATTCGAACGTTAGAATCTATCACACCCGATCATCACGTGGTGCTTCGAAACAACAAACCTTCGCAACGGTGCACAGTTAGGGGGAACACTTTCTTGAAATTATTGCGAGGGATCATCTTATTTAAGCTACCGTCGTTCTAAGCAAATAAGATGTAAAACATGATAAACATCACATGCAATCAAATAGTGACATGATATGGCCAATATCATTTTGCTCCTTTTGATCTCCATCTTCGGGGCGCCATGATCATCGTCGTCACCGGCATGACACCATGATCTCCATCATCGTGTCTTCATGAAGTTGTCTCGTCATTTATTACTTCTACTACTATGGCTAACGGTTTAGCAATAAAGTAAAGTAATTACATGATGTTATATGTTGACACGCAGGTCATAAATAAATTAAGACAACTCATATGGCTCCTGCCGGTTGTCATACTCATCGACATGCAAGTCGTGATTCCTATTACAAGAAGATGATCAATCTCATACATCACATATATCATTCATCACATCCTTTTGGCCATATCACATCACACGGCATATGCTGCAAAAACAAGTTAGATGTCCTCTAATTGTTGTTGCAAATTTTTATGTGGCTGCTATAGGTTTGTTAGCAAGAACGTTTCTTACCTACGCCAAAACCACAACGTGATATGCCAATTTCTATTTACCCTTCATAAGGACCCTTTTCATCGAATCCGATCCGACTAAAGTGGGAGAGACAGACACCCGCTAGCCACCTTATGCAACTAGTGCATGTCAGTCGGTGGAACCTGTCTCACGTAAGCGTACGTGTAAGGTCGGTCCGGGCCGATTCATCCCACGATGCCGCCGAATCAAGATAAGACTAGTAACGACAAGTAAATTGACAATATCGACGCCCACAACTGCTTTGTGTTCTACTCGTGCATAGAAACTACGCATAGACCTAGCTCATGATGCCACTGTTGGATATCGTTGCAGAAATTAAAAAAATTCTACGCATCACCAAGAACAATCTATGGAGTCTTCTAGCAACGAGAGGGAAAAGAGTGCATCTACATACCCTTGTAGATCGCGAGCGGAAGCGTTCAAGTGAACGGGGTTGATGGAGTCGTACTCGTCGTGATCCAAATCACCGATGACCGAGCGCCGAACGGACGGCACCTCCGCGTTGAACACACGTACGGTTGGGGAAGACGTCTCCTCCTTCTTGATCCAGCAAGGGGGAGGGAGAGGTTGATGGAGATCCAGCAGCACGACGGCGTGGTGGTGGAAGCAGCGGGGATCTTGGCAGGGCTTCGCCAAGCTCAGCGAGAGGGAGAGGTGTCACGGGAGGGAGAGGGAGGCGCCAGGGGCTTGGGTGCGGCTGCCCTCCCTCCCCCCTCTTTATATAGGGCCCCTGGGGGGGCGCCGGCCCTAGGAGATCCAATCTCCAAGGGGGGCGGCGGCCAAGGGGGTGGCTTGCCCCCCAAGCCAAGTGGGGCGACCCCCACCCCTAGGGTTTCCAAACCTAAGCGCAGAGGGAGGCCCAACGGGGGTGCACCAGCCCACCAGGAGCTGGTTCCCCTCCCACTTCAGCCCATGGGGCCCTCCGGGATAGGTGGCCCCACCCGATGGACCCCCGGGACCCTTCCGGTGGTCCCGGTACAATACCGGTGACCCCCGAAACTTTCCCAGTGGCCGAAACTGGACTTCCTATATACAATTCTTCACCTCCGGACCATTCCGGAACTCCTCTTAACGTCCCGGATCTCATCCGGGACTCCGAACAACTTTTGGATTTCCGCATACTAATATCTCTACAACCCTAGCGTCATCGAACCTTAAGTGTGTAGACCCTACGGGTTCGGGAGACATGCAGACATGACCGAGACGACTCTCCGGTCAATAACCAACAGCGGGATCTGGATACCCATGTTGGCTCCCACATGTTCCACGATGATCTCATCGGATGAACCACGATGTCGAGGATTCAATCAATCACGTATACAATTCCCTTTGTCTATCGGTACGTTACTTGCCCGAGATTCGATCGTCGGTATCCCAATACCTTGTTCAATCTCGTTACCGGCAAGTCACTTTACTCGTACCATAATGCATGATCCCGTGACCAAAAACTTGGTCACATTGAGCTCATTATGATGATGCATTACCGAGTGGGCCCAGAGATACCTCTCCGTCATACGGAGTGACAAATCCCAGTCTCGATTCGTGCCAACCCAACAGACACTTTTGGAGATACCCGTAGTGCACCTTTATAGCCACCCAGTTACGTTATGACATTTGGCACACCCAAAGCACTCCTATGGTATCTGGGAGTTGCACAATCTCATGGTCTAAGGAAATGAAACTTGACATTTGGAAAAGCTCTAGCAAACGAACTACACGATCTTGTGCTGTGCTTAGGATTGGGTCTTGTCCATCACATCATTCTCCTAATGATGTGATCCCGTTATCAATGACATCCAATGTCCATAGTCAGGAAACCATGACTATCTGTTGATCAACGAGCTAGTCAACTAGAGGCTCACTAGGGACATGTTGTGGTCTATGTATTCACACATGTATTACGATTTCCAGATAACACAATTATAGCATGAACAATAGACAATTATCATGAACAAGGAAATATAGTAATAACCATTTTATTATTCCCTCTAGGGCATATTTCCAACAGGGATGTGTCTCGTAAGTGAAGCGGTGTGCTGTTGTCATCATCACCTATCCACTTCCCGCAGCACATATTCGCTTCTCCATCTTCGTCCGCACATAATCATCCAATCTTCCATCACCGCTAAGGCGCCTCCCCCCTCTTCCGAAACCCAAGCACTAACAATGGCAGAACCGAGCAGCGTCCGCAGAAAGAGTGGCTGGAATTTGCTCCCCACAGAGGTAATCAAGCTCATTGTTTCGCGTGTGGACAACCGCAGTACCATGCCCCTCGCCACGTGCTCGTTGGTGCTGTACCATTTACTCAAAGCCCTCAGGACGGAGCTTTTTAAGGCAGCTCCTTTCTTGCTGATGCCGCCTGATCTTCAGAAACGGCGTGTCATGCAGCATAACGATCATAGGGTGGCGAGTATCAACCCCCTTGACTGCAATCTGATCCCCGTCACGCTCAACTACATTAACGGTATGTACTAGGTCGGCATGAATACGTCTTGGATGGTGCTCGTGGACGTTCGTGATAGCTGGATGCTCATGGAGGTCTACACCCGGTTATTGATCCCCCTTCCTTCGATTAACACTGCACCACTTTGGCACTACGGCCCAGAATATTCGGAATCTTACAGTAGCTAACATGATACCAAGTTTGATTTGCTCAAGGTTGTTATCTGCCAAGTGCCCACAAGATCTGTGAATTATAAAGACTTCAGCTAATTGTGTTGTTCAACCGCGGTCTCGCCTATCTGACAGGTCACTGCGGTAAGTCGATAAATCTGCACGTCCATCGCAGGATCATACATCCTCCATGGTTCTCTGATGTCATTGAACACAAGGGCTTCATTTATGTTGTGGACTCCTTTTATGGCTGGACGTATTGCTGGCCTACTCCAGTCATTGTTACAAATGGCTGGTACAACAGTATGTTACTTTCCTATGATATCATGATGGCTTGCTTATATTACTGTCAACATTTACTGAAAAAATATTCACGCTATTAACATGCTGTTCTTAACATTGACTACAGTACGAGCCCTTTTTATTTGACTTCAACTTGATATGATGTTGTAGGCCGCCTAGTGTCCCTACCCTTCCTAATCCCAGAACCTTTCAAAGAAAAGCGGCATGGTAGTTGCAGGTGGTTCCTGGCTCGATCAGACGATGGCGAACGATTGATGATCGTTCACACGTACCGGACGTGTTGTTTCACGGAATACAATCGCAGTCACTGCAAGGTCTTTGAGCAGGATCCCAGCTTCTCTAGGCCTTCAGGAATTTTTAACTAGAATTGGTAAGTAGCCTTGGTAGACGCTCTCTGTTTCTCGGACTGAATTATCCGATTAACCAAGAGATAACTGACGGCAATGATCACGATGGCAGCGCGGTGTCGTTTATCAGGCAAAACTGTGTGTACACAGCATACCATGCGTCTCTCCATGCACCATAACCTAATATGTGCTGCCACGCTTTGCAGCCCAAAGTAGGAGAGAGGGTCACAAGTATCAAATTTCGACCTGCTGGCTGGAGTTTCCCCCGTCAGTTACCCATCTGGTTCAAGCCGTTAGCCAATCTTCATAGCTTAATAAATAGTAACGTCTAACTGAGCCAGTTAGTTAGATGCGTACACTTGGTGTAGTAGGATCTTTATTTATTTTGATGCATACACTTGTTCTTTTTAAGTAGCCCATTTGTAATGATGGATGCTATTTGGTTTGAAAGAGAGAGCTGCGTGTTTACTCTTCTGGCCTGCTTACTGCTTCTGTTGCACCCCTAGCCTTGGTTGCTGCTGTTGCTGCTGTTTTTAATGTACAATCAGTGGTATATTTCGTCTATTGGTTGAATAAATGTGTTGTTAGAACGACAAACACAATGTTTTGGAAGTCGTTGCACGGTCTGATTCTTTAGTGCACCGTACCGTATGTAGTGCATACTATTTTTGGTACGGAACACATTTTCCACTTGTCGATAACATGCAGCCCACTGAGTAAGGCCCAATAGAGGAGCCCGTAATTAACTGGAAGGGAGGCTCTCACATTAATCCGGCCCAGGTACATGCTCATGGTCCCTTTAACATAAATAAGTAAATAAATAAAGCTAAATGCTCATGCACCAGTTCTTTAAATTCATGATTTGAAAAGTCAAATTTTAACAGGAGGATATTATTTCCTATGAGAGTGTCGTTACATTCAGTCGATATTATTCTTAGGCAAAGATAGTGACCAGTCTTCTTTCTCCCACCATTTTCTTCCAGCAACCAGCGGACCCATGCAAATCATAGTCAACGGCTTAAATAGTTCCGATCCATTTTTATTTTTCGATAAGAATGCCCAACCCAGCCCAACACATTGGAAACACCACTTTAGCCTCCACCTTGGTGCTCGCCGCGGCGTCCCCGCCCGGCCCTGTCAACATAGTATAGGGAGAGGACTATAGTTGTGACTATGATAGTACGGACCCACCAAGTCCACTCCCGAACACAAGCAAGCACCTCTTTTACTACTCAGATGCACCCCTCATTTTTTAACTCTAATCCACCCTGCTGATATCTGGGACCCACATCATTGTAAACATATAATCAATTAATGATAGAACTGCACAACTTTTTTTCAGGATTTGTTCAGAGGAGCAGGCTATAAACTGGGTTGTGCGCTCTCTGTGGCCCGTCTAACAACATGACCAGCACAACAATTTTTTCTTTGGGAAAATAGGTAGCCCACTATTTCTTTTTGAAGAATACCCAAGCTAGGCCTATTTGTTTTCTCTGACTTACTGGGTTGCAAATCTTTCAAGACGAGGAGGGATGCATTCCGGCCTGACCAACTAGTATGGGCAGTATATCTTAAAAGTAATATCAAAGGGGTTGCAAATTCCAAAAAATTATAGCAAATGGGCAATTAGTTTCTTTTTTCTTTTTGTTGTTCACTGATATTTTATATTTCATTGGATTTTAACATGACATAGTACTAATTTATTTTTATATTTGTTTTAGTATGGCTACTAATTTTGGAGTAAAAATATTTTGTTCCCCAACTAAAATATGCGAATTTTAACCTCGAGCGTATCAAGAAGGAAATGACAAGGATTTAAGGGTGATCAGGTGCCGGTTCAGACGAACTTTTAACCTTGAGCGCAACCTCTCATATTTGTACTTGTGTTTATTTTGTAGGATCAGTTTAGCATGGATAAATCCAAATTAAACTGGGGGCTAATGTAAGGGATATACCACGCGGTGTAAGCCGGCCTGATGTATGACCCGGCTGGAGCTTGGCGACTCACTGGTGACTCGCCCGGACCCGGCGACTCACGGGTAATCTGCCCGAGCTTTGCGACTCATTAGTGACCTGGTGGGCGTGTTAGATGGATGACAAGGGCCAAGGCCCAAACGGCTGGCCCATGTTATGGCAGGCCGGCTTAAGAAGAAAGGCATAAGGAATATTCCCTTGCAAAGTAAGCAAGACTAGGATTCCACTTGTACTATAATAGTCCTAATCCTACTAGGACTCTACATGTAACCCGCCCCTCCAAATTATATAAGGAGGGGCAGGGCACCCCAAGAGGGACAAGTTTTCATTAGTTTTATAGAGACAAGTCAATAGCTCTCAAGATAGAGGTAGCGAAAGAGCACCCATGTAATCGTGAGCATCACCATGATCAATATTAGTGAAGCAGGATGTAGGCTTTTACCTCCACCGTGAGGGGCCGAACATGGGTAAAACCTCGCGTCTCTCGATTCTGACCAACCCCGTTCAAGCTACTACCTAGTTGTGATGGCCTCACGACAAGTCCTCACACTAGCACATCTGCCGTGACAAATCCACGACGCAATGGATCGATGATGGATAATTATGTCGGATGACATCCATCATGCAACAGTTATAACCTAGGGTGACACAGAACTAGCTCCAATTCATCAATATAATGTAGGCATGTATTTCGAATATAGTCATACGTGCTTATGGAAAAGAAATTGCATGACATCTTTTGTCCTACCCTCCTGTGGTAGCGGGGTCATATTGGAAACTAAGGGATATTAAGGTCTCCTTTTAATAGAGTACCGGACCAAAGCATTAACACTTAGTGAATACATGAACCAATCAAACTACGGTCACCACCGAGAAGTGTCCCGATGATGACCCAAAAGTATAGGGGATCAATTGTAGCTCTTTTCGATAAGTAAGAGTGTCGAACCCAACGAGGAGCAGAAGGAAATGACAAGTAGTTTTCAGTAAGGTAATGTATGCAAGTGTTGAAATTGTAAGTAGTGGAGTAGTTTGATAGCAAGATAATTTGTAACGAGCAAGTAACGATAGTAGTAGCAAAAGTGCAGCAAGGTAGCCCAATCCTTTTGAGGCAAAGGACAGGCCAAAACGGTCTGTTAAGATAAGCAATGCGTTCTTGAGGGTACACGGGAATTTCATCTAGTCACTTTCATCATATTGGTTTGATTTGTGTTCGCTACTTTAATAATTTGATATGTGGGAGGACCGGTGCTTAGGTGTTGTTGTTACTTGAACAAACCTCCTACTTATCATTAACCCTCCCACAAGCATCCGCAAATACGAGAAAAGTATTAAGAATAAATTCTAACCATATCATTAAACTTATGGATCCAATCGGTCCCTTACGGAATAGCGCATAAACTGGGGTTTAAGCTTCTGTCACTCTCGCAACCCATGATCTAATTGCTACGTCACAAAGCACTCCCTTAGGCCCAAATATGGTTAAGTGTCATGTAATCGACGTTCACATGACACCACTAAGGGAATCACAGCATACATACTATCAAAATATCAAACACATATCAAATTCACATGATTACTTGCGACATGATTTATCCCATGACCTTAAGAACAAAAGTAACTACTCACAAATGATAAACATGTTCATGATCAGAGGAGTATTAAATAGCATAATGGATCTGAACATATAATCTTCCACCAAATAAACCATATAGTAATCAACTACAAGATGTAATCAACACTACTAGTCACCCACAGGCACCAATCTATAGTTCCGGTAACAAGATTGAATACAAGAGATGAACTAGGGTTTGAGATGAGATGGTGCTGTTGAAGATGTTGATGGAGATTGCCCTCCCCAAGATGGGAGCACTACTAGGAAAAGGCTAATTAGTGGCGCACCTATGTTGGCCATTAATGGCGCACTATAGGTGCACCACTATTACCACGCCACTAGTAACAAATACTAATGGCGCACCTCTGGTGCGCCATTAGTATTGCAGGTAACAGTGGCGCACCTTGTAGTGCGCCATTACAATTGCTACAGGTGCGCCACTGGTAACTTTTTTTTGAATTTTTTGATTTTTTCTGAATTTTGAAGGTGGGAAAATAGTAGTGGCGCACCGTCTAACCCCCACTGTGCGCCATTGCTATTTTTTAATTTTGAATTGGATCTGGATCGCGTTTTTTGCCCTTTTTTTTGCTCTTTTTTTGCACGATATTTTTTCAAATTTTGTTCTCGTTTTTTGGATCTTGTACGTTCTTTTGCCGGAGAGGAGTTCGCCGGAGAGGAGGGCCGAGGTCACCGGAGAGGAGGAGGAGGAGGTGACCGGAGAGGAGCTCGCCTACATCGTCGGAGAGGAGGAGGAGGTTGCCGGAGAGGAGGGAGGAGAAACCGTGAAGGGAGGGGAGGAGAGGAGGGAGGAGGAGCTCACCGGAGAGGAGGGAGGAGGAGATCACCGGAGAGGAGGGAGGAGGAGATCACCGGAGTGGAGGGAGGAGGAGCTCACCGGAGAGGAGGGAGGAGAAACCGTGAGGGGAGGGGAGGAGAGGAGGAGGTCGTCGGAGAGGAGGAGGAGGAGGAGGTCGCCGGAGAGGAGGAGGAGGAGGTCACCGGAGAGGAGGAGGGGAGTATGGTGGAGGAGAGGAGGGGAGATGGAGTGGAGGAGAGGAGGAGATGGAGTGGAGGAGAGGTGGAGTGGAGGAGAACAATGAAGAGGTAAGGAGGAGAGGACCCCGCCCAGCCATTTTTTACTTCATAGTAATGGTGCACTGTGGGCAGGTGCGCCATTACTAACTTTTATTTTATTTTTTTATTTAGTTTGAATTTTGAAGGCGGGAAGATAGTAATGGCGCACCATGGGCAGGTGCGCCATTACTGAGTTTGACTTTTTTTAATTATTTTGAATTTTTTTGCCTCTCCAGATCTTGAAAGCCCCGTAACTTTTTTTCTGTTAGGTTTTTGGGGATTTTGAAAATGTTCAATGGGGTTCCCCCGGTTGAAATCGGATGTAACTCTTCGAGTAGATGATTTTTCATATAAAAAACTTTTTCATCGGAGTTCGTATGCAAAAGTTATGCCCATTTTACAAATTCTCGAGAGATTTTGCAAAAAAGTCAAAAATTCATCTTTGTAAAGTTTGCTAACAACTAGACCACATATCACATGGGAATCTTATTTTCTTTTATTTTTTTGACATTTCTATCATTTTCTTTTATTTTTTTTTGAAACTGAAAAGGCGGTCCAGGGGGGTGTGCATTTGGTGAATTTTTTGTAAGACTGAGACATGTGATGTGTAAATGTTAGTAGTGGCGCACCAGGGGACAGTGTGCCATTACTAGTTAAAACTAGTAATGGCGCACTATCCCCTGGTGCGCCATTACTAGTTTTGAAAAAAAAAGTAAAAAAAAAAAAAGAAATTTGTTAGTAGTGGCGCACAGAGTGTGTGGTGCGCCATTACTAGTTAAAACTAGTAATGGCGCACTGTGCCCTGGTGCGCCATTACTACTTTTGGAAAAAAATTGTTAGTAGTGGCGCAACGTGGGTGTGGTGCGCCATTAGTGATATGGACACTAATGGCATACCTACACATGGTGCGCTATTAATGTCCATATTAGGTATAGCCCTTTTCCTAGTAGTGGAGAGTTGTTGGTGAGGATGATGACGATGATGTCCCCCTCCGGGAGGGAAGTTCCCCCGGCGGAATCGCTCCGTCGGAGGGCAAAAGTGCTCCTGCCCAAGTTCCGCCTCGAGACGGCGGTGCTCCATCCCGAAAGCCTTCTCCTTATTTTTTTTCAAGGTAAAAATGACTTATATACCAGAAGATGAGCACCGGACGTGGGCCGAGGAGGGCACAACCCAGCAGGGCGCGCCTGGGCTCCCTAGCGTGCCCAGGTGGGTAGTGCCCACCTGGTGGGCCCCCTCTGGTAGTTATTTGGTCCAATATTCTTCAAATATTACATAAAAAAATCTCCATGAAGTTTCAGCTTGTTTGGAGTTGTGCAGAATAGGTAGCCTGACGTAGCTTTTTCAGGTCCAGATTTCCATCTGCCGGAATTCTCCCTCTTGGTGTACCTTGCAAATTACGAGAGAAAAGGCATTAGAATTACTCCAAAAAGCATTATTATGGATAAAAACATTATAAATAACAGTAAGAAAACATGATGCAAAATGGACATACCACCCAACTATTGTCACTCCGGGGTTGCCGGATCATAACACGTAGTAGGTGACTATAACTTGCAAGATAGGATCAAGAACACAAATATATTCATGAAAACATAAAGGGTTCAGATCTGAATTCATGGCACTCGGGCCCTAGTGACAAGCATTAAGCATCGCAAAGTCATAACAACATCAATCTCAGAACATAATGGATACTAGGGATCAAACCCTAAGAAAAATAACTAGATCACATGGTAAATCTCATCCAACCTATCACCGTCGAGCAAGCCTATGATGGGATTAGTCATGCACAGTGGTGAGCATCATGAAATTGGTGATGGAGGATGGTTGATGATGATGACGGCGACGATTTCCCCTCTCAGGAGCCCAAAATGGACTCCAGATCTGCCGTCCCGAGGAAGAACAGGAGGCGGCGGCGGCTCCGTATCGTAAAACGCGATGAATCCTTCTCTCAGATATTTTTTCTCCCTGAACGTGTATATGGACTTGGAGTTGAGGTCGGTGGGACTTCGTGGGACCCACAAGACAGGAGGGCGCGCCCTAGGGTGGTGGGCGCGCCCTCCACCCTTGTGGACAGGTGGTGGGTCCCCTTTGGTTGATTCTTTCGCCAATATTTTTTATTTATTCCAAAAATAATCTCCCTGAAGTTTCAGGTCATTCCGAGAACTTTTATTTCTGCACAAAAATAACACCATAGCAATTCTGCTAAAAACAACGTCAGTCCGGGTTAGTTTCATTCAAATCATGCAAATTAGAGTCCAAAACAAGGGCAAAAGAGTTTGGAAAAGTAGATACGATGGAGACGTATGAACTCCCCCAAGCTTAACCCATTGCTTGTCCTCAAGCAATTTAGTAAACAAACTGAAAGTGATAAAGAAAAACTTTTACAAACTCTGTTTGATCTTGTTGTTGAAAATATGTAAAGCCAGCATTCAAGTTTTCAGCAAAGATTATGAACTAACCATATTCAGAATAACATTTAGGTCTCACATTTACTCGTATCAATGGCATAGTCAACTAGTGAGAAATAATGATGAATCTCGGATGACAACACTTTTTCAAAACAATCATGATATGATATAACAAGATGGTATCTCGCTAGCCCCTTCTGAGACCGCAAAACATAAATGCAGAGCATCCTGAAGATCAAGGACTTACTAGACATTGTAAGTCATGGTAAAAGAGATCCAGTCATACTCAATATCAATTAATAACAACGCATACAAATGACAGTGGCGCTCTCTAACTGGTGCTTTTTATAAGAGGATGATGACTCAGCAATAAAAGTAAATAGATAGGCCCTTCACAGAGGGAAGCAGGGATCTGCAGAGGTGCAAGAGCTCGAGCTTTTAAAACAGAGATAAATAATATTTTGAGCGGTATGCTTTCATTGTCAACATAACAACCAAGAGATCTCAGTATCTTCCATACTAGATACATTATAGGCGGTTCCCAAACAGAATGGTAAAGTTTATACTCCCCCCACCATCAAGCACATTCCACGGCTGGACCGAAACAACGGGTACCATCCAACTAACAACAATCCTGGGGGGGAGTTTTGTTTGCAATTATATTTTGATTTGATTTCAGCATGGAACTGGGCATCCCGGTTACCAGCCATTTTCTCGTGAATGATGAGCGGAGTGCACTCATCGTGAGAATAACCCACCTAGCATGGAAGATACTGACAGCCCGTAGTCACTACATGAGCGATTCGGGCATACAAAACATATTATTATTTGAAGGTTTAGAATTTGGCACATGCAAATTTACTTGGAATGGCAGGTAAATACCGCATATAGGTAGGTATGGTGGACTCATATGAAACAACTTTGGGTTTATCGAAGTGGATGCACAAGCAGTATTCCTGCTTAGTACAAGTGAAGGCTAGCAACACTACTAGGGAAAAGCTTATAGGCAGGCGCTTACTAGTAGCGAGGGTTTATACCCCTCGCTACTGCTACTTACTAGTAGCGCGGGTTTTTAGCCCTCGCTACTACTATGTTAATAGTAGTAGTGTGGGTTTTTAACCCTTGCTACTACTAAGCGGTCTCTACCGTGCCCCACGAGACATGCCATAGTAGTAGGGAAGGTATAAACCCGCGCTACTACTAAGTTGATAGTAGTAGCGCGGTTTTATACCCCTCACTGCTACTAAGTACGAGGTAGGTGATGTCGCCATATCCTCGGCCGAATCCCTCCTCTCTTCCCCCACTCCCTCCTCTCACTTTCCATATGCTCTCACATGGACCTCTTGCCCATGCACCCCTCCTCCTCCGTGGCGCCGAAAGAGGCCGCCGCCTCGCGCCACCGGTGTCTAGGAGCTCGCCGGTCTTCCACAGATGTCTAGGAGGCCGCCACCCCGCGCCACCACACCGGAGCAGCTCACCACTGGTGACTAGCTCCGCTGCTCCCTCCATCACCTTCCTCTCTCCCTCGGTTTTCCTTTTCTCTCTCTCCCTCTGGTTTGACTCACCCTCCCATGTCCACGCCCATGCAGGTCGTCGCCATGGACGACCCGGAGCTATCTAGCATGGTCGGGAAGAGGAGCCCCACGCTGCGGCCTGGCTCTTCCAGAGAAACGGGCCCTCTCAAACAGCCACTGCAAGATCTGGTCTTCTGATGTCCATTCATGCCTCCGGCGACGCCAACCGTCGCTAGATCGAACCACTGCTGACATTGACAACACGCACGGGATCGAGATTTTTTTTGTTTTTGAAAGTAATAGCAGTAGCGCGGGGTATAAGACCCGCTACAGATAATTAGCAGTAGCGCTGTCTACAACGCACGCTACAGCTAACCATGTATAGCAGTAGCGTGTGTCAACACGCGCTACTGCTACAAGTTAGTTGTGGCGCCGTATCAGTAGCGCGGGCACCCGCGCTACTGATACACCCAAAACCCGCGCTGCTGCTAGGCTTTTCCCTAGTAGTGCTAGAGATTGAGGAGCGACCAACTAGAGAGCGACAACGGTCATAAACATGCATTGAGATTAACCAACATTGAATGCAAGCATGAGTAGGATATAAATCACCAGGAACATAAATATTGTGGAGGCTATGTTGATTTTGTTTCAACTACATGCGTGAACATGTGCCAAGTCAAGCCACTCGAATCATGCAAAGGAGGATACCATCCTATCATACCACATCACAACCATTTTAATTTGCATGTTGGCACGCAAGGTAAACCATTATAAACTCTTAGCTAATTAAGCATGTCATGAGTAACTATAATCTCTAATTGTCATTGCAAACATGTTTCATTCATAATAGACTGAATCGGGAACGATGAACTAATCATATTTGCAAAGACAAGATAGGTTGAGTTCATACCAGCTTCTCCTCATCTCAATCATTTCATCATATATCATCATTATTGCCTTTCACTTGCACGACCGAACGGTGTGGATATTAATAATATTGCACGTGCATTGGCCTAAGCTGGAATCTGCAACATCTATTCAAAGGAGAAGACAAGGTAATATGGGCTCTTTGTTAGATCAACAATAATGCATATGAGAGCCACTCAACATTTTCATCGTGGTCCTCTCCTCTCGACCCCCAAAGAAAAGAAAAGAATTTCAAAGAAACACACTGAAATGTTTTTGGAGTTTTTGTTTTTCTGAGGAAAGTAAAACAAGAACGAGAAAAACTATTTACACAGGAAAGCTCCCAACAAGCAAAAGAAGAACGGGAAATATTTTTGGGTTTTCTCATTAATACTACTACTAAGTAAACCTGGAAAGTAAACTAAGCTACCACTAATTAATTTTCTTAAGGTTTTTCAAACACACAAGAAGAAAGCGAGAAAAAGAAATAAACTAACATGGATAATACAATGAAAATGTATGAACACTGACAACCGAAATAAGTGTGTGAACATGAATGTAATGTCGGTGAGAAATACGTACTCCCCCAAGCTTAGGCTTTTGGCCTAAGTTGGTCTAGGGCCACCACTGGCCCGGATGATATCCGAAATCATAGTTGGGGTTGTACTGTGCTGCGGCAGCTACTGCTTGGCGAGTTGCTTCTTGGAGGCGAGCGGCCTCCGCTGCTCTCTCATACTCGTTTGCCTCCTCTTTGGTTATAAAATATCTCCCTTTTACCTGAAAGTTAAAGAAGGCAGGAGCAGGAAGGGTAATATGGACAGCAAAATGAGCAAGAACACGGGTTTGAGCTACGGGGTGATTTTTTCTGGAGAAAGGCGAAGTGGATGGGTGCTGGAATAAGTGGAGGGGACCCATGTGGGGCCCACAAGATAGGGGGGCGCGCCCAGGGGGTAGGGCGCGCCCTCCACCCTTGTGGCCCACAGGTGAAGCCCCCTGGTGTGTTCTCAATGCCAGAAATTCTCAAATATTCTATAAAAAATCATACTAAATTTTCAGGGCATTTGGGGAACTTTTATTTTCTGGACATTTTTATTACATGGATAATTTAGAAAACAGACAGAAAATACTATTTTTGCTTTATTTGTTCTAAGTAATAGAAAGTAAAAGGTAGGTATAGAGAGTTGTGCTTTCTAAATTCATCCATCTCATGCTCATCAAAAGGAATCCACTAACAACGTTGATCAAGTCTTATTAACAAACTTGTTCCGAATGACATGAAACCGGAGAATTTTTGAATAACACTAGGTTGCCTCAACGGATATGCATGTCGCCAACAATAAGAGTATCATATTTCTTTTTCACAGTAGGGAGAGGAAATTGAAACCCTCCAATAGTAATAGTTGAAATTTTTCCAATACAATTGATACTATGAACTTGAGGTTGTTTCTTCGGGAAGTGTACCGTATGCTCATTCCCATTAACATGAAAAGTGAAATTTCCTTTGTTGCAATCAATAACTGCCCCTATAGTATTCAAAAAAGTTCTACCAAGGATGATCGACATACTGTCATCCTTGGGAATATCAATAATAACAAAGTCCATCAAGATAGTAACGCTTCCAACCACAATAGGCACATCCTCACAAACACCGATGGGTATAGCAGTTGATTTATCAGCCATTTGCAAAGAGATTTCAGTAGGAGTCAACTTATTCAATTCGAGCGTACGATACAAAGAAAAAGGCATAACACTAACACCGGCTCCAAGATCACATAAAGCAGTTTTAACATAGTTTCTTTTAATGGAGCATGGTATAGTTGGTACTCCTGGATCTCCAAGTTTCCTTGGTATTCCACCCTTAAAAGTATAATTAGCAAGCATGGTGGAAATTTCAGCTTCAGGTATCTTTGTTTTATTAGTAACAATATCTTTCATATACTTAGCATAAGGAGGCATTTTAAGCATATCAGTCAAACGCATACGCAAAAAGATAGGTCTAATCATTTCAGCAAAGCGCTAAAAATCCTCATCATCCTTTTTCTTGGTTGGCTTAGGAGGAAAGGACATGGGTTTCTGAACCCATGGTTCTCTTTCTCTAGCATGTTTCCTAGCAATGAAGTATCTTTTATCATAACATTGATTCTTTTATTGTGGGTTATCAAGATCAACAACAGGTTCAATCTCTACATCATTATCATTACTGTGTTGAGCATCAACATGAACATCGTTATTAACATTATCACTAGGTGCATGTTCATCACCAGATTGTGTCTCAGCATCAGAAATAGAAATATCATTGGGATTCTCAGGTGTGTCTATAGCAGGTTCACTAGCATGCAAAGTCCTATGAGTTTTATTTTTATTTTTATTAGAAGGACTGGGTGCATCAGTATTAGTTCTCTGAGAATCTTGCTCAACTCTATTAGGATGGCCCTCGGGATACAAAGGTTCCTGGGTTATTTTACCACCTCTAGTCATAACCCTAACAGCAATATCATTGTTCTTATTATTTAACTCATTGATCAAATCATCTTGTGCCTTAAGTACTTGTTCTACTTGAGTTGTAACCACTAGACATCAACCCGTGCGTCAGCACGGGCTAGGTTTTCCATTGCAAACATATTTGCATAATTTTCAGTGGCATCACTGAAGTCTCCTTTGAAAAAATTATGCCAAAAATATGATAGTGATTATACATATGATAGTTATTATATTTACATAAGGCACAACGGTACTTATGAAACATCATAAAAAGCAGAAAATATCGATCCTCAACTCATTCTCCCACCCCGGTTACATCCAGCGTCTGATTTACTAATATGCAAGATAAAAAAACTGGATTTTTTTAAATACATATTTATCTATTCAGGAAGGAATAATTCCAATTCATTCGCAAAAAAGAAGATAATTCCAATTCATGAAAAGCAAACAGGAAAATCAACATAGTAATTGCCATTTGGATTTTTAATCCAATCAATATATGCATGAAGTTTCTTTAGTTTGTTCAGTAGTTCAATTTGTACCTACCTGAACAACAAATATGTTGTATGTATATTTATATATACGTGTAGTTTTTGTTTAGAAGATGGGTAATGCACATTTGTACGAATCAGATGTATAGTTGAGAAATGGTAATCAGTTGAAACTTCAAAAAGAAAAAAAATTGATTGAAGCCAACATACCAATTAAGATCATGTCATCTTATGCATTCTCTTGTTTCCGTTCACCTAGCTTTCTTTCCTCATCTTTCATCTCTCTTTGCATAATATATTTTATTGTCAATTATAAGTCAAGTAAAAAAAATTTAAAAAGCATGAGAAATGATGTGATAAACAGTTGTTTCTATATTTCCATACAACATAAAGCCTTATCAAATTATTATTATGGCATATAGAGTATGCATAGGTGTCTTAAGAATATTCTCTGTTTTTAACATATCAACTTAGCTAGAAGTAGCCCAATTATATGGTATCATATAACCATATACGCATTCTAGATTATAGTTTTTAAGTAGTACGGAAGTTTTGGACGCATGCATATGGTGCTAGGAGAATTCTTTCTATCCTATTCGTGTGAAACCATTTCTGGATTTATTTCTTTCAAATCGCAGCCTCTTGTAAACACTGCGTAGTTTATCTGTTTCATCCCAATTAGTAAGGTTGTTAAGTTAGTAATTAATCCTTACATGCATGTCAAATATAACAGAATTCAAGTACGTGTATATCTCATCTGATTAAGCCTCTGAAATGGTGCAAAATTCAAGTACGTGCATATCCGATTGCCTCTTAATTGGTATGTGCATATCCAGTCATAACTTGTAAGACTGGTAACCTACGTGTTATCCCTCCGGTTTGATGCTAATCAAAGCTTCTAATAAACTTATTTGATAAGCTACAAAACAACAGATTCATGTTACAGAGATAAACACTAGTAGAAAAAGAGGCTTCCATACGCCCCCATTAGTCCCCAAAATAATCGAATCGCGACCAAAGGGGTCTTTCGTCGCGGTTCGGGAGGAGACCCGCGACCAACTATCTGGGCCCAGCGCGCGCTGGCGGACGGGAGGGGCTTTAGTCCCGGTTGGCCAGGCCAACCGGGACAAAAGGTCCTCAGGCTGGCCCGAAGGCCTTTAGTCGCGGTTGGCCAGGCCAACCGGGACTAAAGGTTAGACCTTTAGTCCCGGTTGGCTGGCCAACCGCGACTAATGGCCCGAACCTTTAGTCGCGGTTGGCCAGACCAACCGGGACTAATGATCTACTCTTTACCAAAGATCATGGATATGGCAAAAAGGTACATGAGAAAATTCCTTCTCTATCGTTTGTTTTGTACTATACATACATCAAACCCGTAGAACATGTTGCATACAAAGTAATTTTTCATAATGTTCACGCATTCCAAACCTGGCATGATTGCCTAGGCCATCCCGGAATCGGGATGATGAGAAAAATTACTAGCAATTTCATTGGTCATAATTTGCTTGATTCAAAATTTTGTCAATCCCCAGACTTGGTGTGCACACCTTCTGCCACGGGAAAGCTAATTTGGAGGCCCTCGCAGCTCAAAATATAAGCTGAACCGCTTCAGTTCCTTGAACATATTCAAGGAGACATTTGTGGTCCCATTCAACCATTACTGGACCTTTCAGGTATTTCATGGTTCTGATTGACGCATCTACAGGATGGTCACATGTGTGTCTTCTATCCACACTGAACCATGCATTTGCCAAGATAATGAGGCAAGTCATTAAGTTGCAAGTCCATTATCTTGAAAATCAAATTAAATCAATTCGAATGGACAATGCTGCAGAATTCTCCCCACGTGCTTTCAATGATTATTGCAAGGCTTTGGGGATTGAAGTTCAACACTCTCTTCCATATGTCCATACACAAAATGGTTTGGCTGAATCATTGATTAAGAGGATCAAGCTCATTGCAAGACCTTTATTGATGAATTGTAGCATGCCAACCTCTTTTTGGGGTCACGTTTTATACGCTGCTGACTTGATACAATTGAGGCCAACTACATATCACAGTACTTCCCCTCTGCAATTGGTACGTGGAAATCCTACTAGTATTTCCCATCTACAGAAGTTCTGATGTGCTACATACATCCCGATCTCACTACGACAGCGGACATTTATGGGCCCACACAGGAAACTAGGGATCTATGTGGGGTAAAAATCGCCATCGATTATCAAGTACCTGGAACGCCTTACTAGGGATCTCTTCACAGCCCGTCACGCTAATTGCATATTTTATGAGCATTTTCCGGCATTAGGGGGACATTTCAAGTACTAGAAAGAATGCCCGGAACTTAATTGGAATGCTCAAGCCATTTCATCCTCCGATCTACGTACCCAAGAGACCGAACTCCAAGTTCAGAATATCATTAATTTACAACATCTTGCAAATTATCTGCCAGATTCATTTACTAATCTAAAAGGTATTACATAATCCTTAAATCCGGCCAGAAATGTGCCCGAAAGAGTGGAGGTACCAATACAAACCACTCAACTCCCTATTCCTAAAAAGAGGGGAGTAGTACGGCCTTTGACCTGGAACATGCTTCTAGCAAGCAGCAAAGGAAAACGAGGAGAAAAACCTCGGAGTCAGTAAATTCTAGTCAACTCAACGTTAACAAACACCTGATGGGTAGTATACACCTAGTGGAAGGGCAACCTCCACAACCCAGCTTCAGTTTGCACACACTCGTTGAGACATCGGAACACCCGGAATCACGCGTATAGGGAAATCACGAAGAGTCACTAGGGTTGCAGGAAATATCCATCAAGTATGCTGATTCCGGAGAATCATTTGACCGTAAGACTACGACTGTTGACATATATTTTTCTGAGAAGAGTGCAGATACCCTTCTCACTGATCATGATCCAAGGACAATCGTTGAGTGTCAAAAGCGCTCTGAATGGCCTAAACGGAAGGATGCAATCCAAGCAGAAATTGCCTCGCTTAACAAAAGAAAGGTATTCACTGAAGTAATACCGACACCTCCCAGTGTTTTCCCTGTGGGATTCAAATGGTTTTTTTTCTGAAAACTAAATGAGAACAACAAGGTGGTGAGATATAACGCGAGGCTCATAGCACAAGGTTTCACGTAGAAACCCAATATTAATTTCACTGAAACATATTCTCCTATAATGAGTGGAACCACTTTGCGATATCTTATATCCTTGGTAGTGCACACCACTTTTCAATTAAATGGGACCACTTTGCGTGATCATTGAAATCACGTGAGAAGAATTCTGCGGCATTGTCCATTCAAATTGACTTAATTCGACTTTTCTGGATAATGGGCTTGCAACTTAATGACTTGCCTCATTATCTTGGCAAGTGCATGGTTTCGTGTGGATAAAAGACACACATGTGACCATCGTGTAGATGCATCAATGAGAACCATGAAGTACCTGAAAGGTCCAGATAATGGTTGAATGGGACCACAAATGTCTCCATGAAATACGTTCAAGAAACTAAAGTGGTTCAGTTTGTATTTTGAGATGCAAGGGCCTCAAAATTAGGTTTCCCGTGGCACAAGATGTCCACACAAAGTCTGAAGATTGAGGAAATTTTAGCTCAAGAAAATTATGATCAATGGAATTGCTAGTAATTTTTCTCATCATCCCGATTCCGGGGTGGCCTAGGCGATCATGCTAGGTTTGGAATGCATTAACATTCTAAAAACTTACTTTGTATGCAACATGATCTACGGGTTTGATGTACGTATGGTACAAACCGGATGATAGTGGAGGAATGTTCTCATGTACCTTTTTGCCATATCCGTGATCTTTGGTAAAGAGTAGATACTCCTCTTTGTGGTCTTCATGCGAAAATCATTTTTATGGATATCTCGATAATTGATCAGGGTACATGAAGAATCGGGATACAATAAAGCATCCTCAATTGTAACTTGTGTACCACTTGGGAGGGTAAATATGGCACGTCCAGTGCCAACAATCACCGTATCACGTCCAACGAAAGTTAAAATGTCTCCATTCATCTTTTTCAGAGTTTCGAAATATTTCATCTCCCCCATTATTGAGGTTTTGGTAACACTATCCACAAGGCATAATTCCTCTTCCATCGGATTGTCCCCGTAGAGAACTATATAAAAACAAAGAATTTTTATAAGAAAACCTCATGTTAATACATAGAATACAATTATATAAAATGTGCTGATACAATATAATATAAATACAACAACAACAAACTTATGTTCTTATTACAATCATCACAAATGGACATATTTAAGTAGATCACTAAGGAGATTGAGGGACTAGTTGAAGTCGCCAAACACATCGATTGAGGTGTACTCAAGCAACATGTTCTCCGTGTCAGCAGGATCCTCAGGCGGAAGGGGAATCATGGCATTGCTCGGTCCAGGAGGAACAACGTGAGAACAACCAGCTCCATTGGCGCTATGCGGATGAAGGTTGAAGTTGGCTTCAAACCTTTTCCCTTGAGGTGCTCTGCGTCGCTGAGATTGCTGGTACAGCATAACCAGATGCTTGGGCATTTTTCACTTGTCAGTAGGATGCGTGTAGCATCCACACTTGTTGCAAAGCTTAGATTTATCAAACTGGGGATTTGCAGTGCCTTTTCCCTTGCTTGGGTTTATGGATCTCCTGTTCCCATTGCGCTTTCGCCTATGCTCGAAATTGGATTGTTTATCCCGAAAGGTACCATTAAACTTTTGTTTATTCGCGACATCCATATGAACTTCACGTAAAGGTTGTGCCCCAACTAGGCGCTGAGAGCCATTCTTTGTGAGTAGCTCATCATGCTTTTCAGACTGAAGTAACATGTGAATAAGCTCGGAATAGACAGTATAGTTACGAGCATGGTATTGCTGTTGGAGGATCCTGTCTGATGGGAGCATAGTAGGCAAGGTCTTCTCAATCATCTCTGCATCAGTAGGTTCCTTCTCACAAAAGCGGGGTTTGGAATATATCTTATGAACCGCATGATTGTACTCACCAATGGACTTGAAATCCTGAACACAGAGATGACCCCAATAATGGAGTGCTTCTGGAACCAAAGTACTAGGAGATTCCTCCTATAAATACTCAGACTTGAGAACTGGATGAATATGGTGCCTTATGATGAATAAAAGCAGCATAGTTCTATTGTTCTATCAGCGGCATGGCTCCAGACGGGAGAGGAGTCTTGGGGTCCTAGATTGCACGCGCTATCCCACGGGACGCAAGACTGATCTTGATGTACATGGCCCATGTAGGTTAATTGTGGCCATTGAGGGCAAGGTCCTCAAACTCTTTGGCGGTCATCTCGACCTACATGGGTGAACTAGAGATAATCAATTTACAGGTGGTAAATTAAAGACCATCATGGTTATGTAATAAGAATGCAAAGACTTGATGCTCAAGTGAATAAATTGAAAAAATTCTCAACCTCAATTGTGTGAACATAACACATTGAAGATCGCTTAGATCTTGCAGTAATGGGCTGCATTGCTATTACCTCGTGCATCTACAATTTAAATATAAGGAATACACGCTGGAGGTAATCGTTTGTCTTTTGACAAAACGTAGACCTCACAGTAAGAGGGGATAGTTTGCAAATGAGCAGTAGATCCTAACTCATTACCTTATGATTCGAATTATAACGAGAGAGAAATATTCAAAAATTTGCAAGTTTGATATGCAAGAGAAGATGATCTCAATGGCAAAAACATGTTCAAGAGAATTTGATATGTGGTAAACACATGGAACATGTCATTCTTCCGAGATGAAATTTGATGCTTTTTATATTATCAATCCATTGCGTAATATAAAAACACTAATAATTACACAAGTCCTAACCTAGATTACATCTAGAACTGGACTAGAATGTAAGTAGCAGCCAAACTAGGTACTAAACAGTACTGAACATAGTTTAAAACTTCCCTAATACGATAATTAGTACTAATAATGATTAATAAAACAGAGGAAAAAAATCCAGTCCAGAATCCGAGAGGAGGAGGCAGCTAGAGAGCTCCCACACAGGCGCCTGGACCAGGGCCTCCACAGCCCTTGGCCGGCACAGCCGCTGCTGCATAGCATAAGAGGAGAGGGGAGAAGCGGTTACGGCTAAGGGTCAGAGACCCTGAACCCGCACCACTGCTCGATCCCCACCTCCGATACGGCGTCGTCGGCGGGAGGAGTGGCCACCGCCGCATCCCATCATACTTCCGGTGGTCACCGGTGCAGCACCGACGACCCCTCCTCGTCTGAAGAAGAAGCGACGACGACGGGGTCCAGGCGAGCTCCATGTGGCGTAGCGCTGGCAGAGGCCAAAGCTCGCCGGAGCCCATGAACCGGGTGGCGCCTGGGGCGTCAGTCGATGGTGGTGACGGCATGCCCCAAGCTCCTTTCTGCGCGGCTGCTCGAGCCCGCAGCCATATCCTGCTGAGTCGGGGCGATGGTGTCGACGCCCTCCATCCCGGCTCCAAGGCGAACGACGCCCGAGGCTCCAGTTGGCGCAGGGATGAAGGCGAGGGCCTCCTCGGCGTTCACCACGGAGCGCATTGGCACCGGGACATAGCCAGGCGGGCGGCGGCTCAGACCAGCGACCGTGGCTTGAGGCGTTGGCGTCAATAGCGCGAGCCACTCCGCCGGTGGAGGAGGGGGTGGAGGCGGAGATCCGTGGGGCGAAGCGGGCGCGGCAGCAGCCTCGTGCACCATTGGGGCACGGCTAGCACCGCGGTGGGCGCGTTCGGCGGCACAATGGCCGTGTCCAAGGGCGTGGTGACCCCCGGGCGCGCCTCTCCCAGCGCCATGGTGGCCGCGCCTAGCGGCGCGGTGACCGCCATGTCCAGCGGCGCAACGGATCGCCTCCATCCGGCGGCGGAAACGCCGGAGTCCACCCACAGCTCCATGGTAGCAACCACGATAGCAACGACCATTCTCGCGGATCAGACGGAGGAAGAAGGAGACGAGGCCTGCCATCTCACCGTCGGCGAGTTGCTCCTCCTTTCCTCTCATTTCTCAGCTGTTTTTGCTCTCTTGTAGTTATAGCGTGCGTGACAACGTGTTTAAGATCAAATGGAAATCTCTGTCTATTGATCCCTTGAGATATTTATATGCGCTGGAGAGACGCGATGATCTAGAGGGATGCGTTGGTTCCAGACAGAGAGGAGAGAGTCGTCCGTTGCGGAGCAACCACACGGCCGTTCGGGCAGTGGAGGGTGTCGCCACGGCGGTGATGCAGCAGGAGAAGGACACCCACGACGGGGGTCCCTGAAGTTCCTTCGCCCACGGGCTCTCGGCGCCCATCGCCTCCTTCCTCTTCCATCCTTTCTTGTTTCTTCTCTTTTTTAAAGAACCTAGTCATGGTGACGAGGGCTAACAGATGGCGTAGTTGTTGTACGCGACGGAAGTTTTATCTTTTAAATGAAGTATAATGTTCGAGAACATGAGGGTTTCCTTTGTCGTCCTCATCATTCCAACGGTCTGTTTAAGTGACGTTTTTCACATAGGCTAAAATTGGCCAGGGAAAAGATCACGGAGCCCAGCAGCATGGCAAAGCGGTCCACATGGGAGAGGTCCCGGGAACTTATCCTTAGCGGTAGACACAACACACATCAGCAACTTTGCCACGCGGGGGAAGGAGCAGGGCTTTGGTGGCCTGGGGAATTTGTTTGCTCAAGCGGGACATGACCCACGAGCTTTACCCCTTGCAGTAGGCGGGGACGTGTTCTCTAGATCCACTTGTATGAGGTTGACACCAGGCCATAGCGTCTGGAAAGCAGCCCGCACGGGATTGCTCCCGGGAATGTTTCCGTCACATGGGACACGATGCTCTGTTGTGGCTCGGCCGCAGTTTCGAAATTTGACCCTTTTGCTATCGCCGGAGACCCTGACGGTAGCTTTACACAGGCTACCGCCACCACGCCTAGCGGTAGATTCCCTCACGACGCCTATCAGTTAATTGCCAGAGACACGTGGCAAAGGGACCTACCGCCACGGACCCTGGCGGTAGGCTAATGCAACCTACCGCCGGGCTGTGTGGCGGTAGGGTCCTAGATAAGGTTGTGAGGGGTGGAGGCTGTGCTCCCCCACCCACTCATTCACCCCATTCCTCTTTCGAGCTCAAGCTCTCTCCCCTCTTCTCCCCCACGAAATCACCCACTAGATCCCCCTCCATTACTTGAGATTTGTCCTGTGGATCCGGGGAATTTGCATCACCCAAGGTACCTCTCCCATCCCCCCTTCATTTGGTTGGTTCAAATCATGCAATTTTGCTCATTTTGTTGGAAACCCTAGTTCATGGTTTTGTTGTGGTGAAATCAATGTATATGATGCATTCAGGGTAATGTTTGTGCTTTGACAATGTATTGTTTGACTAGCATTGTTTGGGTAGTAAGAACTATCATTTAGGGTTTTGTTAAGGTTAGGTTTAATGTTATGGTTAGGGTTAAGGTTATGGTTAGGGTTATGCTTAAGTAAATGCCTATATGACGAATGTTATAGTAGTTACCTCTCGAATTGTAGCTTGATCTAGTCCTAGGGTTATAGTTTTTGTCAACAGACGGTTAGGACTTTGCCTTGGATGACAGTTATAGTAATCCCTCGACTTGTAGGATGGGATCAATCATCTTTGTTGATACTTCTGCGGAGGTAGTGGCGAAGTGTGAACGTGCAGTCATTGAGGACAGATGGACTTGTTGGTCAAAACCGTCGATCCATTGAATGCGGCTTGTAGAGAATTTTCAAAGTATTGTGTGTCCATGTGCGACGATGACAAAGTTAAGTTATACCAAGCTAAAGAGAAAAACATAAGCAATCTCAAGGAACAAGAGAAAATTCATACACGTGCTCTTGCAAGGAAAATTGCATTGTGTGGAACAAGGGATGAAAGTGAATGAGATGGACTTTAACAACCCTGGCCAGATCATTGACTGGCTAGTTAGGCAATGATACGTCCATTTTGCATCATGCTTTTATATCGATATTTATTGCATTATGGGCTGTTATTACACATTATGTTAAAATACTTATGTCTATTCTCTCTTATTTTACAAGGTTTACATGAAGTGGGAGAATGCCGGCAGCTGGAATTCTTGGCTGGAAAAGGAGCAAATATTAGAGACCTATTCTGCACAACTCCAAAAGTCCTGAAACTCCACGGAATTCAATTTTGGAATTAACAAAAAATACTGAGCGAAGAAACTACCAGAAGGGGGCCACCCACCATCCACGAGGGTGGGGGCGCGCCCTACCCCCCTGCGCGCCCCCCTGCCTCGTGGGCCCCCTGGTAGGCCTCCGGTGCCCATCTTCTGCTATATGAGGTCTTTTACCCTAAAAAAATCATAAGCAAACTTCGGGACAAAACACCGCCGCCACGAGGTGGAACCTTGGTGGAACCAATCTAGGGCTCCGGAAGAGCTGTTCTGCCGGGAAACTTCCCTCCGGGAGGGGGAATCATCACCAACGATCCTCTCATCGGGAGGGGGTCAATCTTCATCAACATCTTCAACAACACCATCTCCTCTCAAACCCTAGTTCATCTCTTGTATCCAATCCTTGTATCCAAACCTCAGATTGGTACCTGTAGGTTGCTAGTAGTGCGGATTACTCCTTGTAGTTAATGCTAGTTGGTTTATTTGGTGGAAGATCGTATGTTCAGATCATTTATGCATATTAATACCCCTCTGATTATGAACATGAATATGATTTGTGAGTAGTTACGTTTGTTCCTGAGGACATGGGAGAAGTCTTGCTATAAGTAGTCATGTGAATTTGGTATTCGTTCGATATTTTGATGAGATGTATGTTGTCTTTCCTCTAGTGGTGTTATGTGAACGTCGACTACATGACATTTCACCATTATTTGGGCCTATTGGAAGGCATTGGGAAGTAATAAGTAGATTATGGGTTGCCAGAGTGACAGAAGCTTAAACCCTAGTTTATGTGTTGCTTCGTAAGGGGCTGATTTGGATCCATATGTTTCATGCTATGGTTAGATTTACCTTAATACTTCTTTTGTAGTTGCGGATGCTTGCAATAGAGGTTAATCATAAGTGGGATGCTTGTCCAAGAAACGACAGCACCCAAGCACTGGTCCACCCACATATCAAATTATCAAAGTAACGAACGCGAATCATATGAGCATGATGAAAACTAGCTTGACGATAATTCCCATGTGTCCTCGGGAGCATTTTCCTTTATATAAGAGTTTCTCCAGGCTTGTACTTTGCTACAAAAAGGATTGGGCCACCTTGCTGCACTTTATTTACTTTCATTACTTGTTACCCGTTACAAATTACCTTATCACAAAACTATCTGTTACCGATAATTTCAGTGCTTGCAGAGAATACCTTACTGAAAACCGCTCGTCATTTCCTTATGCTCCTCGTTGGGTTCGACACTCTTACTTATCGAAAGGACTACGATAGATCCCCTATACTTGTGGGTCATCAAGACTCTTTTCTGGCGCCCTTGCCGGGGAGTGAAGCGCCTTTGGTAGGTGGAATTTGGTAAGGAAAAATTTGTATATTGTGCTGAAATTTACTGTCACTTGTTACTATGGAACATAATCCTTTGAGGGGCTTGTTCGGGGTATTTTCACCCCGACCAGTAGAGCAAATAGTTGCTCCTCAACCTGCTGAACCTACTGAAAATGTTTACTTTTGAAATTCGTTCGGGTATGATAGAGAAACTGCTAGCTAATCCTTTTACAGGAGATGGAACATTGCATCCCGATTTACACCTAATCTATGTGGATGAAATTTGTGGATTATTTAAGCTTGCAGGTATGCCCGATGATGTTATCAAGAAAAAGGTCTTCCCTTTATCATTGAAGGGAGAGGCATTGACATGGTATAGGCTATGTGATGATATGGGATCATGGAACTACAAGCGATTGAAATTGGAATTTCATCAAAAGTTTTATCCTATGCATCTTGTTCATCGTGATCGTAATTATATATATAATTTTTGGCCTCGTGAAGGAGAAAGCATCGCTCAAGCTTGGGGGAGGCTTAAGTCAATGTTATATTCATGCCCCAATCATGAGCTCTCAAGAGAAATGATTATTCAAAAAATTTATGCTCGGCTTTCTCTCAATAATCGCTCCATGCTAGATACTTCTTGTACTGGTTCTTTTATGATGAAGACTATTGAATTCAAATGAGATTTATTGGAAAGAATTAAACGCAACTCTAAAGATTGGGACCCCGACGAAGGTAAAGAGTCAGGTATAACACCTATGTTTTGTCGGGTGGTAGGTGCGACATATGCCAACGGGTGGCTTATCATTGTGGGAGCCAGTAAGACGTCGCCGGTGCCTGGAAACGGGATGAGGCGAAGACATGCACGCCGGCGGATCTTACCCAGGTTCGGGGCTCTCCGTGGAGATAACACCCCTAGTCCTGCTCTGTGGGGTCTCCGCATGATCACTAGATCAGAACGAGTAGCTACAAGTGCTCCTTGAGCTGTCGGATTTGAGAGGGAGGAGGAGCAAGGCTAGCTCTCACTTTCCTCTCTGTATGGTGTGTGTAACTCTCTGAGAGACCAACCCTTTGCATGGGTGCCCTGGGGGGTTTATATAGGCCTACCCCCCGGGGGTACAATTGTAATCCGGCTGGGCGCGGGTCCCAGTCGTCAGTGTCTGTGCTCGCCGGCTTCTCCGCCGGCCATTGGGGCCCGCCGACCGGTGGGTCCCGCCGGCTGCCGGCATCTTGGTCGACAGGCCGGCCCCACCGCCTGGGGGTCCTGTCGGCGGCGGTTTACTGTAGCCTCGCCCCTGATGACGAGGGCTTTGTCGAGGTAAGCATGGCTACAGCGTGCCGCCTCGAGGGCTCTCACTGTAGCCTTACCTCGTCTTGTCTTCTTAATGTGGCACATGATTCGAGGGAGGGGGGTAGCCGGCTTCTAGGAACCGGCTACGCTCCTGGCCGACTGGGGGAGGCCGGGCCGCCTTCGTGCCTCTCTCTGGCTAAAGGGGCCCGCCGCCCGTGGGCCGTACTGGCGCCTGTCGTGGGTGACATCAGGGTCAACATGGCTACAGTGCCGCGCCGGACGGGAAATGGCTGGCCCGTACGGCGCCCTGTGGCCATGCCTGCCTCGGGATTCGGGGGTAGTGGGCTGCACTGCGGCCACGCCCCGTCTTATCGCCGTTATGTGGATGCGGTCTTGGTGGGTGTAATCGAGTCCAGCTTCTGGGAGTCGGCTCTCTTCATGGCCGGCATCTGGGAGTCGGTCCTCTTGGGGCCGGCTTCCTGGAGTCGGCCATCTCGTAGCTTTCTTGAGGAAGATTTCCGAGGCCGGGTCGCCTGCTGGTAGTCGGCCCTGGGGATAGCCGGTCGAGGGGAGGCGGCCCCGCGCTCTGTATGCTTGAAGGCTCGAATGGCCTGTTAATTCTTTGAAGAGCCAGGGGTAGTCGGTTAAGCTACCCGTGGCCATTTACTCTGACAAGTTTGATTGTGTTAAACTTTTATGGATACTGATGTTTTCCGTGAATTTAGCACTAAATATGGACTTGACTCCGAGATAGTAGCTTCTTTCTGTGAATCATTTGCTACTCATGTTGATCTCCTAAGGAGAAGTGGTTTAAATATAATCCTTCCATTGAAGAAAAATTAGTTTCCCCTATTAAACTTGAAGAAAAGACTATCACTTATAGTGATCCTATTGTTCCTACTACTTATATTGAGAAACCACCCTTTCCTGTTAGAATAAAGGATCATGCTAAAGCTTCGACTATAGTCAACAAAAGTAATATTAGGACACCCAAACCCCCTGAGCAAATTAAAGTTGAACCTAATATTGCTATGGTTAAAGATCTCTTGGCTGATAATATCGATGGGCATGTTATTTACTTCTGCGATGAAACTGCTAGAATTGATAGACCCGATACTAAAAATAAAAATAGACCTGTTGTAGGCATGCCTGTTATTTCTGTTAAAATAGGAGATCATTGCTATCATGGCTTATGTGATATGGGTGCTAGTGCGAGTGCGATACCTCATTCCTTATATCAAGAAATCATGCATGATATTGCACCCGCTGAGTTAGAAGATATATTGATGTTACAATTAAGCTTGCCAATAGAGATACTATTTCACCAGTCGGGATCGTTAGAGATATTGAAGTCTTGTGTGGGAAAGTTAAATATCCTGCTGATTTTCTTGCTCTTGCTTCCCTAGAAGATAGCTTTTTCCCATTATATTTGGTAGACCCTTCTTGAATACTGTTAATGCTAGAATAGACTGCGAAAATGATGTTGTTACCATTGGTTTAGGGGATATATCTCATGAGTTTAATTTTGCTAAATTTCGTAGACAACCTCGTGATGAGGAATTGCCTAGTAAAGATAAAATTATTGGTCTTGCTTCTATTGCCGTGCCTCCTAATGATCCTTTAGAACAATATTTGCTTGACCATGAAAATGATATGTTTATGAATGAAAGAAGGGAAATAGATGAAGTATTCTTTAAACAGGGACCTATTCTGAAACACAATTTGCCTGTTGAAATCCTAGGGGATCCTCCTCCACCCAAGGGTGATCCCGTGTTTGAGCTTAAACCATTACCTGATACTCTCAAATATGCTTATCTTGATGAAAAGTAGATATATCCTGTTATTATTAGTGCTAACCTTTCAAAGCATGAAGAAACGAAATTATTGAAAACTCTGAAGAAGCACCGTGCTGCTACTGGATATACTCTTGATGATCTTAAAGGCATTAGTCCCACTCTATGCCAACACAAAATTAAATTTGAAAAAGACGCTAAACCGATTGTGGATCGCCAACGAAGGTTAAATCCTAAGATGAAAGAAGTGGTAAGGAAAGAAATATTGAAGCTTCTTGAGGCAGGTATAATTTATCCCATTGCTGATAGTCAGTGGGTAAGTCTTGTCCATTGTGTCCCTAAGAAGGGAGGTATTATCGTTGTTCCTCATGATAAAGATGAATTGATCTCACAAAGAATTGTTACAGGTTATAGGATGGTAATTGATTTCCGCAAACTAAATAAAGCTACTAAAAAGGATCATTACCCTCTACCTTTTATTGACCAAATGCTAGAAAGATTATCCAAATATACACACTTTTGCTTTCTAGATTGCTATTCTGGTTTCTCTCAAATACCTGTGTCAATAGAGGATCAAGAAAAGACCACTTTTACTTGTCCTTTCGGTACCTTTGCTTATAGACGTATGCCTTTTGGTTTATGCAATGCACCTGCTAGTTTTCAAAGATGCATGATGGCTATATTCTCTAACTTTTGTGAAAAGATTGTTGAGGTTTTCATGGATGATTTCTCCGTTTATGGGTCTTCTTTTGATGATTTCTTAAGCAACCTTGAACGAGTTTTGCAGAGATGCAAAGAAACTAATCTTGTCTTGAATTGGGAGAAGTGCCACTTTATAGTTAATGAAGGTATTGTCTTGGGGCATAAAATTTCTGAAAGAGGTATCGAAGTTGATAAAGCTAAAGTTGATGCTATTGAAAAGATGCCGTGTCCCAAGGACATTAAAGGCATCAGAAGCTTCCTTGTTCATGCCGGTTTTTATAGGAGGTTCATTAAGGACTTCTGAAAAATCTCTAGGCCTCTGACTAATATTTTACAAAAAGGTATTCATTTTGTCTTTGATTATGATTGTGTAGAACCATTTGAAATACTTAAGAAAGCTTTGATTTCTGCACCTATTATTCAGCCACCTGATTGGAATTTACCTTTTGAAATTATGTGTGATGCTAGTGATTATGTTGTAGGTGCTGTCCTAGGACAAATAGTTGATAAGAAATTAAATGTTATTCAATATGCTAGTAAACTCTAGACAGTGCCCAGAGAAATTATGCTACTACTGGAAAAAAAATTAGCGGTTGTATTTGCTTGTGATAAGTTCAGACCTTATATTATTGATTCTAAAGTAACTGTTCACACTGATCATGCTGCTATTAAATATCTTATGGAAAAGAAAGATGCTAAACCTAGACTTATTAGATGGGTTCTCCTGCTACAATAATTTGATTTGCATATTATTGATAGAAAGGGAGCTGAGAACCCCGTTGCAGACAACTTGTCTAGGTTAGAGAATGTTCTCGATGACCCACTACCTATTGATGATAGCTTTCCTGAA
Organism: Aegilops tauschii subsp. strangulata; assembly: GCF_002575655.3. Classification (NCBI taxonomy): domain Eukaryota; kingdom Viridiplantae; phylum Streptophyta; class Magnoliopsida; order Poales; family Poaceae; genus Aegilops; species Aegilops tauschii. The sequence goes on along the minus strand of NC_053039.3, from coordinate 540,488,246 downwards.
GAACAATTAGCTGTCATAAATGCTTCTCGTACTGCTCAATGGTATACTGATTATGCTAACTACATTGTTGCTAAATTTATACCACCTAGTTTCACATACCAGCAAAAGAAAAAGTTTTTCTATGATTTAAGACATTACTTCTGGGATGAGCCACACCTTTATAAAGAAGGAGTAGATGGTGTTATTAGACGTTGTGTACCTGAGCATGAACAGGAACAGATCCTACGCAAGTGTCACTCCGAGGCTTATGGAGGACACCAGGCTGGAGTTAGAACTGCACATAAGGTATTGCAATCCGATTTTTATTGGCCTACTCTCTTCAAGGATGCCCGTTAGTTTGTCTTATCTTGCGATGAATGTCAAAGAATTGGTAATATTAGTAGACGTCAAGAAATTCCTATAAATTATTCACTTGTTATTGAACCATTTGATGTTTGGGGCTTTGATTATATGGGACCATTTCCATCCTCTAATGGGTATACACATATTTTATTTGTTGTTGATTACGTTACTAATTGGGTGGAAGCGATTCCAACTAGTAGTGCTGATCATAACACCTCTATTAAGATGCTTAAAGAAGTTATTTTTCCGAGGTTTGGAGTCCCTAGATATATAATGGCTGATGGTGGTTCACATTTTATTCATGGTGCCTTTCGTAAAATGCTTGCTAAGTATGACGTTAATCATAGAATTGCATCCCCATATCAACCACGATCTAGTGGTCAAGTAGAATTGAGCAATAGAGAGCTCAAATTAATTTTGCAAAAAGCCTGTTAATAGATCTAGAAAGAATTGTTCCAAGAAACTTGACGATGCATTATGGGCCTATAGAACTGCTATAAGAATCCTATGGGTATGTCTCCGTATAAAATGGTTTATGAAAAAACATGTCACTTACCTCTCGAACTAGAACATAAGGCATATTGGGCCATTAAAGAGCTCAATTATGATTTCAAACTTGCTGGTGAGAAGAGGTTATTTGACATTAGCTCACTTGATGAATGGAGAACCCAAGCCTATGAGAATGCCAAATTGTTTAAAGAAAAAGTTAAAAGATGGCATGACAAAAGGATACAAAAGCGTGAGTTTAATGTAGGTGATTATGTGTTGCTATTCAACTCTCCTTTAAGATTTTTTGCAGGAAAGCTTCTCTCTAAATGGGAAGGTCCATACGTTATCGAGGAGGTCTATCGTTCCAGTGCCATAAAAATCAACAACTTCGAAGGCACAAATCCGAAGGTGGTGAACGGTCAAAGAATCAAACATTATTTCTCAGGTAATCCCATAAATGTTGAAACTAATGTTATCGAAACCTTAACCCCGGAGGAATACATAAGGGACACTTTCTAGAACGTTTCAGACTCCGAAAAGGAATAGGTATGTGGTACGGTAAGTAAACCAACTCCAAAACAGTTCTAATAGCAATTTTTCTCCGTTTTGGAATATTTAAGAAAATAGGAAAATAAGAAGCAGTCCGGGAAGGACACGAGGCATCCACGAGGGTGGAGGGTGCGCCCTACCCCACTGGGCGCGCCCCCTGCCTCGTGGGCACCTCGTGCGCTCTCCGGACTCCGTTTTCTTGCACGATACCTCTTTTGGTCGGTAAAAATTCATTATATAATCTCCCGAAGGTTTTGACCCTCGTATCACGCAAATATCCTCTGTTTTTGTTTCGGTATGTTTTCTGTCAGAGTTGTTAGGGCCAAGCATCATGACGCCCCCTCCTCCAACAATATGGGCAATGATGCTTGGCTAATGAAGATAGAGTTGAAGAGAGAAGAACCCGGGGAGATCAACAAGGATGATGGGATCAAGAAGGCCATGGAGGATCAATCTCCAGCAGCGGAAGAAGAAGACATCCTTCCACCTCATCACAATCTTCTTACCCCAACTAAGATTGAGGTTTTCAAGATGATTGAGTTAGCTCATATACAAAACAAGTATCTCACACGTGAAAATATTTTGTTGAAGGAGCATATTGTCGCACTCAAAGGCATTATCCGCAACTTGGAGGATCTCCTATGCTCGATGTGTGACTATCCATCATCACCACCATCTTCTCCACCAGCAAAGGAGATATAATCACATGGGTATGGGCACTCCCCTTGGCAACTACCAAGCATGGGGGAGGTGCCCCGGTATCGTATCATGATACGTCTCCAACGTATCTATAATTTTTTATTGTTCCATGCTATATTATATTCTGTTTTGGATGATTAACGGGCTTTATTATACACTTTTATATTATTTTTGGGACTAACCTATTAACCGGAGGCCCAACCTGAATTGCTGTTTTTTTTTGCCTATTTCAGTGTTTCGCAGAAAAAGAATATCAAACGGAGTCCAAACGGAATGAAACCTTCGGGAACGTGATTTTTGGAACGAACGTGATCCAGAGGAGTTGGAGTCTACGTCAAGAAATCAACCTGGAGAGTACGAGGCAGGGGGCGCGCCTACCCCCCTGGGCGCGCCCTCCACCCTCGTGGGGCCCACGTTGCTCCACCGACGTACTTCTTCCTCCTATATATACCTACGTACCCCCAAACTATCACATACGGAGCCAAAAACCAAATTCCACCGCCGCAACCTTCTGTACCCGTGAGATCCCATCTTGGGGCCTTTTCCGGCGCTCCACCGGAGGGGGCATTGATCATGGAGGGCTTCTACATCAACACCATAGCCTCTCCGATGTTGTGTGAGTAGTTTACCTCAGACCTTCGGGTCCATAGTTATTAGCTAGATGGCTTCTTCCCTCTCTTTGGATCTCAATACAAAGTTCTCCATGATTTTTGTGGAGATCTATTCGATGTAATCTTCTTTTACGGTGTGTTTGTTGAGACCAATGAATTGTGGGTTTATGATCCAGTTTATCTATGCAAGTCTCTTCGAATTATCAGTTTGGTTTGGCCTACTAGATTGATCTTTCTTGCAATGGGAGAAGTGCTTAGCTTTGGGTTCAATCTTGTGGTGTCCTTTCCCAGTGAAAGAAGGGGCAGCAAGGCACGTATTGTATTGTTGCCATCGAGGATAAAAAGATGGGGTTTATATCATATTGCATGAGTTTATCCCTCTACATCATGTCATCTTACATAAAGCATTACTCTGTTCTTATGGACTTAATACTCTAGATGCATGCTGGATAGCGGTCGATGTCTGGAGTAATAGTAGTAGATGCAGGCAGGAGTCGGTCTACTTGTCACGGACGTGATGCCTATATACATGATCATACGTAGATATTCTCATAACTATGCTCAATTCTATCAATTGCTCGACAGTAATTCGTTCACCCACCGTAATACTTATGCTATCTTGAGAGAAGCCACTAGTGAAACCTATGGCCCCTCAGTCTATCTTCCATCATATTAATCTCCCGTCAACAAGCTATTTCTGGCATTGTTTATTTTGCTTTGTTTATTTTTAGTCTTTATCATAAAAATACCAAAAATATTATCTTATCATATCTATCAAATCTCACTCTCGTAAGTGACTGTGAAGGGATTGACGACCCCTTTATCGCGTTGGTTGCGAGGTTCTTATTTGTTTGTGTAGGTGCGTGGCACTTGAGCGCGGTCTCCTACTGGATTGATACCTTGGTTCTAAAAAACTGAGGGAAATACTTACGCCGCTTTACTGCATCACCCTTTCCACTTCAAGGAAAAACCAACGCAGTGCTCAAGAGGTAGCAAGAAGGATTTCTGGCGCCGTTGCCAGGGAGATTCGCGCCATGTCAAGTCAAGTCAAGACATACCAAGTACCCATCACAAACTCTTATCCCTCGCATTACATTATTTGCCATTTGCCTCTCGTTTTCCTCTCCCCCACTTCACCCATGCCGTTTTATTCGCCCGCTATTTTCCGCTCGTCTTCCTTTTGCCATGTCGGAATCAAAAGGGGTGGGGTTTCTCTCCCGAGTTTTAGCACTTTAGACAATCCTGCTATTCTATCTAAACTCATAAATAAAGATACTATGGAAAAATCTGCCGGAGTTATCAATGAGAGTCTTAATAATTTTGATGAAGATGATTCCGGAATTTTTCGTTACTTACTCGATGAATCTTTAGAAGATGCTTGGGATAGACTATTAAGGATCCGGGCCAGCTATGTGCCCCAATGCCAAATTGAAATTTACTTAAAGAGCTTTTTTGTTGCCCTACCTTCTTCGTTTAAGCATGTCTTAGATTCTATTTTTGAAGAAGGTTTTCTTGAAGGGGATGCCGTAGATACTTATGAAAAGATGAAGACCATAATTGGGCACCCTATGAATGAGAAAGTTGAATCTACATCTCTTTTGCTCTCCTACCAAAATGAATCTATCAAAGAGATAAAGGCTAGCTTAGATGCAAATTTCCGTTACGTGCTTAATCTTTCTTCTACCATTAATAGCCATGTGCTTTATCAAAATAGAAAGATTAATTCCATAGATAATAAGTTTTCTCTTTTCTTCCCTAAAACCAAAGATAGCAATACCTAGACCTATCCTTGCTTTTATGCCTAGCTAGGGGCGTTAAACGATAGCGCCTGTTGGGAGGCAACCCAATTTTATTTTTGTTTTTTGTTTTTTGCTTCTGTTTAGTAATAAATATTTGATCTAGCCTCTGGTTAGACTTGTTTTTATGTTTTAATTAGTGTTTGTGCCAAGTTAAACCTATAGGATCTTCTTGGATGATAGTTATTTGATCTTGCTGAAAATTCCAGAAACTTTCTGTTCATGAAAACAATTGTTAAAAATCACCAGAACGTGATAAAATATTAATTCCAATTTCTGCTGATCAATAAACAAATTGTCTAGGTATTCCTATTTTGGTAGATTTTTTTGAGTTCCAGAAGTTTGCGTTAGTTACAGATTACTACAGACTGTTCTGTTTTTGACAGATTCTGTTTTTCGTGTGTTGTTTCCCTATTTTGATGAATCTATGGCTAATAAAATAGTTTATAAACCATAGAGAAGCTGGAATACAGTAGGTTTAACACCAATATAAATAAAGAATGAGTTCATTACAGTACCTTGAAGTGGTGTTTTGTTTTCTTTCGCTAACGGAGCTCACGAGATTTTCTGTTAAGTTTTGTGTTGTGAAGTTTTCAAGTTTTGGGTAAAAGATTTGATGGATTATGGAACAAGGAGTGGCAAGAGCCTAAGCTTGGGGATGCCCATGGCACCCCAATATAATGTAAGGACACCAAAAAGCCAAAGCTTGGGGATGCCCCGGAAGGCATCCCCTCTTTCGTCTACTTCCATCGGTAACTTTACTTGGAGCTATATTTTTAGTCACCACATGATAAGTGTTTTGCTTGGAGCGTCTTGTATGATTTGATTATTTGCTTTTTAGTTTACCACAATCATCCTTTCTGTACACACCTTTTGATAGAGACACACATGATCCGGAATTTATTAGAATAATCTATGTGCTTCACTTATACCTTTTGAGCTATATAGTTTTTGCTCTAGTGCTTCACTTATATCTTTTAGAGCACGGCGGTGGATTTGTTTTATAGAAACTATTGTTCTCTCATGCTTCAATTATATTATTTTGATAGTCCTACAAAACAGCATGGTAATTTGCTTAAATTGAAAATTTAGTCCTAAAGTAATAGGCATCCAGGACCAGTAATTTTTTTCCTTATGAGTGTGTTGAATACTATGAGAAGTTTGATGCTTGATAATTGTTTTGAGATATGAAGATGGTGATATTTGAGTCATGCTAGTTGATTAGTTGTGGATTTGAGGAATACTTGTGTTAATGTTTTTGATTCCCGTAGCATGCACGTATGGTGAACCGTTATGTGATGAAGTCGGAGCATGATTTATTTATTGATTGTCTTCCTTATGAGTGGCGGTCGGGGAAGAGCGATGGTCTTTTCCTACCAATCTATCCCCCTAGGAGCATGGGCGTAGTACTTTGCTTTGATAACTTGTAGATTTTTGCAATAAGTATATGTGTTCTTTATGACTAATGTTGAGTCCATGGATTATACGCACTCTCTTCCTTCCACCATTGCTAGCCTCTCTAATACGGCGCACTTTTCGCCGGTATCATACACCCACCATATACCTTCCTCAAAACAGCCACCATACCTACCTATCATGGCATTTCCATAGCCATTCCGAGATATATTGCCATGCAACTTACCACCGTTCCGTTTACTATGACACACTTCATCATTGTCATATTGCTTTGCATGATCATGTAGTTGACATCGTATTTGTGGCAAAGCCACGGTTCATAATTCTTTCATACATGTCACTCTTGATTCATTGCATATCCCGGTACTCCGCCGGAGGCATTCACCTAGAGTCATATTTTTGTTTTAAGTATTGAGTTGTAATTGTTGAGTTGTAAGTAAATAAAAGTGTGATGATCATCATTATTAGAGCATTGTCCCAAGTGAGGAAAGGATGATGAAGACTATGATTGCCCCAGAAGTCGGGATGAGACTCCGGGCAAAAATTAAAAAAAAAGAGGCCATAAAAAAGAAGAGAAAAGGCCCAAATAAAAAAATGAGAGAAAAAGAGAGAAGGGACAATGTTACTATCCTTTTACCACACTTGTGCTTTAAAGTAGCACTATGATCTTCATGATAGAGAGTCTCCTATGATATCACTTTCATATACTAGTGGGAATTTTTCATTATAGAAATTGGCTTGTATATTCCAATTATGGGCTTCCTCAAAATGCCCTAGGTCTTTCGTGAGCTTTCATATATTTATAGCTCTAGTGCATCCGTTGCATGGCAATCCCTACTCACTCACATTGATATCTATTGATGGGCATCTCCATAGCCCGTTGATACGCCTAGTTGATGTGAGACTATCTTCTCCCTTTTGTTTTCTCCAAGACCACCATTCTATTCCACATATAGTGCTATGTCCATGGCTCACGCTCATGTATTGCGTGAAGATTGAAAAAGTTTGAGAACACCAAAAGTATGAAACAATTGCTTGGCTTGTCATCGGGGTTGTGCATGATTTAAATACTTTGTGTGGTGAACATAGAGCATAGCCAGACTATATGATTTTGTAGGGATAACTTTCTTTGGCCATGTTATTTTGAGAAGACATAATTGCTTGGTTAGTATGCTTGAAGCATTATTATTTTTATGTCAATATTAAACTTTTATATTGAATCTTTCGGATCTGAATATTCGTACCACAATTAAGAGAATTACATTGAAAATTATGCAAAGTAAGCATTCCACATCAAAAATTATGTTTTTATCATTTACCTACTCGAGGACGAGCGGGAATTAAGCTTGGGGATGCTTGATACGTCTCCAACGTATCTATAATTTTTTATTGTTCCATGCTATATTATATTCTATTTTGGATGATTAACGGGCTTTATTATACACTTTTATATTATTTTTGGGACTAACCTATTAACCAGAGGCCCAGCCCGAATTGTTGTTTTTTTGCCTATTTCAGTGTTTCGCAGAAAAAGAATATCAAACGGAGTCCAAACGGAATGAAACCTTCGGGAACGTGATTTTCGGAACGAATGTGATCCAGAGGACTTGGGGTCTACGTCAAGAAATCAACCAGGAGAGCACGAGGCAAGGGGCGCGCCTACCCCACTGGGCGCGGCCTCCACCCTCGTGGGGCCCACGTTGCTCCCCCGATGTACTTCTTCCTCCTATATATACCTACATACCCCCAAACTATCATATACGGAGCCAAAAACCTAATTCCACCGCCGCAACCTTCTGTACCCGTGAGATCCCATCTTGGGGCCTTTTTCGGCGCTCCGCCGGAGGGGGCATTGATCACGGAGGGCTTCTACATCAACACCATAGCCTCTCCGATGATGTGTGAGTAGTTAACCTCAGACCTTCGGGTCCATAGTTATTAGCTAGATGGCGTCTTCTCTCTCTTTGGATCTCAATACAATGTTCTCCATGATTCTTGTGGAGATTTATTCGATGTAATCTTCTTTTGCGGTGTGTTTGTTGAGACCGATGAATTGTGGGTTTATGATCCAGCTTATCTATGAACAATATTTGAATCTCCTCTGAATTCTTTTATGTATGATTAGTTATCTTTGCAAGTCTCTTAGAATTATCAGTTTGGTTTGGCCTACTAGATTGATCTTTCTTGTAATGGGAGAAGTGCTTAGCTTTGGGTTCAATCTTGCGGTGTCCTTTCCCAGTGACAGCAGGGGCAGCAAGGCATGTATTGTATTGTTGGCATCAAGGATAAAAAGATGGGGTTTATATCATATTACATGAGTTTATCCCTCTACATCATGTCATCTTACTTAAAGCATTACTCTGTTCTTATGAACTTAATAATCTAGATGCATGCTGGATAGCGGTCGATGTGTGGAATAATAGTAGTAGATGCAGGCAGGAGTCGGTCTACTTGTCACGGTCGTGATGCCTATATACATGATCATACCTAGATATTCTCCTAACTATGCTCAGTTCTATCAATTGCTCGACAGTAATTCGTTCACCCACCGTAATACTTATGCTATCTTGAGAGAAGCCACTAGTGAAACCTATGGTCCCCGGGTCTATCTTCCATCATATTAATCTCCCGTCAACAAGCTATTTCTGGCGCCGTTTATTTTGCTTTCTTTGTTTTTAGTCTTTATCATAAAAATACCAAAAATATTACCTTATCATATCTATCAGATCTCACTCTCGTAAGTGACCGTGAAGGGATTGACAACCCCTTTATCGTGTTGGTTGCGAGGTTCTTATTTGTTTGTGTAGGTGCGTGGGACTTGTGACACCCCAAAATTTTGACCTTGTTTTATTGATTAAAATTTTGCCAGGAAATAAAACTTTTCCATTTGTCTTGATTTGCCCTTTTGATATTATGGGTTTTTACCTCAAGTAGAAACATTCCAAAAGTATTATTGGATTTTTTATACTCTTTCTATAAAATAATTCTTTATCAGTGGATTTATTTGCATAATTGTTTTTCATAAGCTTTTTTTCTTTTAAGATGATTTTTCACAAGTTTGGAGCCTGTTTTGCACTGCAACCATTTAACAAATACCTTTAAAAATTTCACCAAAATTTGGGGATGCCATGTGATGTTTCCACATCACTTTTATGCAAAAATATCTGTTGGTTATTGGAGATTTTGAGCTCTACATCATCTTTGCAAATCTGGTCTAGTGGGTACCTTTGCACTACAACTTATTTAATTTTTTCTTTAAAATTTCTTCCAAGGGTTTGGAGATGTCAGTAGATGCATATAATTCTACTTCATGCAAAAACCCAGTATTCTTCTTTGAAAAATTTGAGTGTATCAACCTCCTTTTCATTCTGGTCCAGTTTGGTGATTTGTGCTGCAACCCTATTTTATTTTGCTCTAGTGACCCTGAGCTTTTTCCTACTTGTAGCCCTCCCTACCAAACCCTTAAGTCCAGGAGAATGGACCCATTGGAGGATCTTAAGTGCATGCAATGAGATCTTCTTCTCTCTGTCCAAAACTGTGATTTTGCAAAACTTGCACTAACAAGTTTCTGGTTCTCCCCAAGTGATCTTACCATCATCACCTACTACTAGAGAGACCCTGATCTGGAGATTTTGGCCACTCCAAGAGTTGCCTAAATGCACTTGGCATTCTGTCGAACACTTGGTGTGCACAGTCAGTTCTGGCATGTTTTCTAGTTTGCATTATGGATTTGATCCACTGACCCAGCAACCTTGTCCACTAAGCTCCTAGCCATCCCTACCCTAGTCCTGTTAATTGCCAGCCTCACTCCCGCGCTCTAGACTGCCCTGCCATTTCGTCGAGCATGTCCCGTGCGTGCTCTGGGCGCGCCCAGAGCGCACGTTTTGCACGCGCGCGCACTGAGCCGCTGCGACGCACTGCCGCCCTCGTCGCGTCCCGTCCCTGGCCCCTGCTCGCTTGCTGAACCACGCACTATGCTCGCCCACTCTCCACGCCACCTATGGCGCCCTACAGCGCCGCTGGCAGAGCTTTTGGCGGCACGCCGGCGTCGGCAGCGAGCTCTGCCATGGACGGCGCCGCCCAAACCACACCAGCGCGCCAGCTGCCCCCATGAACAGCTCGAGCTTATCCCCAAGCCCGTCGGCACGCGCTCGTCGCCGCCACGTCGCCCTGCAGCTACAGCATCGCGGTCGCCGGCGTTCTTATCCTCGGCCGCCGCGGGACCGACCTCGAGCGCCTATTTAAGGGATCCCCGAACTCGTTCAAGACCTCAGGCGACCCCAGGCTTTCCCCCTAGTTCTCCCCAAGCAGTGGATTGGCTCGGAGAGGCCATCTTCCCCAACTCCGGCCTCTTCGGCCGCCGCTACCGTCCGGTGACATTCGTTGCAACCAGCCACTCCCCCGCCCATCCAACGCCACCAATCGCTTCCCCTTGATCTTGCGGAGCTGCCCAGCGCATCAGCCTCGATCGGAGACCACCGGAGCCCAAAACTCACTTCCCTCCCGTAGCCCTCTCCGCCGCAGAGCTCGCCGCCGGCGACTCCTCCCACCACCGTCGACCCGACGACCACCGAGAGGACCGCCCCGGTCTGGCGGGCCCATCCCTACCCTCAGGTGCCCTCGAGGAGCCGCCGTTCGTCGCCGGCGATCGCCGGAGTCCCGCCCCCGTCGGGCAGAGAAGAGGAGGGAGGGGGAAGAACGGTCAAACCTGACCAGTGGGCCCCCTGGACCCACTGTCAGTGACCCGCGCGCCGCCCACTCTGGTTAAGTGAAGGCGCAGAAGTCCTGAGTACGTTTCCTCTGCTGCGAAAGCGTATTCTCTCCCGAACGTTTTCTTTTTCTGGTTTTTATTAAAAACAGGGATTTGACCAGACTTTGACCAGCTATATCTTTTAAAATAAAACTCCAAATGAGTTGATTCTTTTTCCTACCTCTCTCAAATTTCATCTAGTTTATTTTAAGATTTATTTCAAAAATATTTGGGACAACTTTTTGTACTGGTTTTGAAATATTTGTTATTTGAATATTTCTTTCAAAATAGGAAATGGAGAGGAGAGAAAGCTTTCAAAAAGTGCACCCTTTGCATACTCTTGAAGGCAAGCATTTCTGAACTCTGGCATAATATTTTGTGTGGTGTTCTGATGCGGTTACAACACCACTTTGATTGGAACATACGTTATTCTTATGCAACGGTATAGCCACATTGCATGAATGCATATTGGAGATTTTCCTTGCTGTTATAAATGGATATGCTGTGATAAAGATCATCCTCGTGGACTTTTCATGCATACCGGCAGGAAGCCGGGAGAGTCGTGGTCTTGGGTAGACATGAGCTTGTCCCTAGTTCCTCGTCGGGACGAGTGTGTCCGGTATGGCATGAGGAGGTCTGATGAGCGATGATTCTGTCGGTCTTTGGTAATGTTTTGGTTATGCTATTATTCGGAGAATACTTTGACCACCTGAGTCGGTCGTAGGTCGAGTCTTGATCAGTAACTTCCCTATTTTTTTTGTACTACCACTTGTCCCTGTCGCGGACAGGGTACGGTTCAGTAAGTTGTCAACCCCTTACCAAGGCACACACCGTACAGAGAGGCCATGGTGGAAGATACCGGGTGCATCCGGTAGGCATGCCACCTGGTCCGGGGGCATGGGTGTTTCCGGTTGGGACCGAGAGGGGGGCACCCCTTAGAGCGCGCGTATATAAATTTGATCCCATGCTACGTCGAGGTTGTAGCCTCCCCACTTAGAGTTTGGCTTGACAGGTGTTGTGGGTGATTCCAGACACCGCTAAGTTAAGCTGGTGTGTGCAGGTCAGGCGTGTTTACAATCAAAAGACCATAGGCGGAATTAGTCCCGATGGACTAAGTAAATCCGTTACTCGTGGGAAAAGAGTACACCCTCTGCAGAGGTCATATCTATTTGGATAGCCATGTTCATGAGTAAGGACTTCAGTCTGAGATGGATCTAGTAACGGTATTCGGATGGAGACACGGTTAAAATAGATCATAGTAACGGTATTCGGATGGAGACACGGCTTAACTAGACTATAGTAACGGTATTCGGATGGAGAAACGGCTGAACTAGATATTGTTTATGACTGTGGCACATATGGATTATGATCATTATTATTGTGGACTAACCATTTACCTTATTTGAATTATTGAGTATCCCTGGGACGGTTCTACCTCCTGGATACTCACTTTGATTATTCTTATATAAGCCCTTTATGTGGTGGCGCTCAGACGCCCGACTGCGGCATGTTTGTTATTTATTTATCCTTTCTAAGCCCTTTATGTGGCGTCGCTCAGACGCCCGACTGCGGCATGCGCGTTATTTATTATTCCTTTATAAGCCCTTTATGTGGTGTCGCTCAGACGCCCGACCGCGGCATGCTTGTTATTTATTATTCCTTTATAAGCCCTTTATGTGGTGTCGCTCAGACGCCCGACTGCGGCATGTTTGTTATTTATTTATTCTTATATAAGCCTTTTATGTGGTGTCGCTCAGACGTCCGACTGCGGCATGTTTGTTATTTATTTATTATTATATAAGCCCTTTATATGGTGTCGCTCAGACGCCCGACTGCGGCATGTTTGTTATTTATTTATTCTTATATAAGCCCTTTATGTGGTGTCGCTCAGACGCCCGACTGCGGCATGTTTGTTATTTATTTATTCTTATATAAGCCCTTTATGTGGTGTCGCTTAGATGCCCGACTGCGGCATGTTTGTTATTTATTTATTCTTTTTAAGCCCTTTAGGTGGTGTCGCTCAGACGCCCGACTGCGGCATTGTTAATTTACTTGCACCCTTCCGAGGAGTCATTTCAGACACTCGATCCGTGCATTCTTTTATTTTTCTTCCGTATTGCATGTCCATATTTTTCCTGCATGCGTGCATCACAGATTTTCGTTTAATTCGGGATAGACGTCATCATTATAAAATATTTTCGGAGTATGTTTTGATATATTATACCCGTGTTTTTAATGTTTGCGAGTACATTCAAACGTACTCACTGGCTTGTCCCTGGCTATTGTCTTGGCCAGATATCGCGCGTGGAGATAGCATTGCGATGTCAGCCCCGGAACCTACGCTACGATGATAGCAGCCTCGCAAAGATAGGAGTTATCCTGGTCAGCTATTCTTGTGGGAAATGGAGTCCCATAGACGCAGATGAACCACAAACCGCTTCCGCCATCAACCACTAGAAACCAAGTGTTGTACTCCTAGGCCACAATGGTCTTGTACTACATAATTTGTTCTTTGCTTGGAATTCTTGTATTATCAAGTTGGGTGCCTCATCAGCTAACAGTAATCCTGGGGCTGGTGAGCACAAAGGCCGTTTTCTGGGAAATTAATATCCCAAAAATCCGGCCGTGACAGACATGGTATCAGAGCCAGGCTGACCATTAGCTAATCCTATCTTAGCCAGGTCAATAAACCCAGGTGAACCAAACCACCAGACCTTAGCCTAACCCCGGCCAAGCTTCCCGCGTAAGATAGCCCCACAGTGACCCGACGCCTTTTCGGCGGACGGTGCCCACCTATCAGCCTAGCCCGTCGATCACACGCTAGTGACCGACACCCAACCCGTCTGATTCGCAAGCGTGCGAAGAAAGACTCCGTCCCCTTTTCCTATAAAAGGGCGCGCTAGCCTCAACCCAGCACAGCACAGCCCCTTTTCCAAAACCAAGCCACGATGCCTGGCCCCATTGTTCACAATGAGACCACAGCAACCAACCTTGGAGGTTTTGTGACCGTGCTCGCAAACCTCACCCGCCGTGCCTATGCGTTAGAGGAGCCTCCTGAATATGTTGTGTACCAAGGACCCATGTACGGTGAGAGCCATCAGTACTGGGCCACTGTGCACATCTATGGTAGGGGTCTGTCGCCAGAACGCCCCTACAGGTTCACTGGGAGGACAACTTCCTTTGAGCCACAAGCCATCCAACTGGCAGCCCGCGAAGCCATAGTTCAACTCCGGCACTTGTCGCCTAGAGTTAACTGTCGCTTGTTCTACTACTACCCCAGTCGTGACGGGTATGGTAGGCCGCCTCAGGTTGCCAACGGAGATCAGAGACAGATCCCGCACTATTGCATCTGGTGCGCTATGTAAGCGCACTAGAGCAACTGTTCGATCAGGTCACCCTTGATCTGATCGCAGCCCGAGGAGAACTGGTTCGCCGAGCCCCGGCGAGAAGAGAAGTGGAGCCCGACGCCGACAACCCAGTCGTGCTGTTTGGACACCCGATCGATCCCTTGAGGTCTGCCCCAGCCATCAACCAGAGTGCCTTGGTGTCCCCAGAAGCGCTTCGTCGCCTTTTGGGAACCCATTCCAACGGGATTGTGGCCAGCAACCCCCGTGATGGTCATCACCACTACCCCGACCCTGCAGCCCCTCAACCTCAGCCAGCTAATCCTGACGGAGAAACCCGTGGAGAAACCTCGGCATCCGCCAGGCCAGCCCACTTAGACATTAACGAAGTAGACTAAGTCACTCGAGTTGTATCGAGCCTTAGTTTTCTTACGCTTTGTAACGATGTGACCTTGTATCGCTTTTATAATATGCTGTCTGCTTGAACGCCCCTGTTTTTGGAGTAATAGCTATGCATATGTACGATGGCGTACAGTTGCGTTTTATTCGGGCGCAGCTACCAAGACCAACCCCGACGGCTCCCACAGTAATGCGTCACATTTATGTGGTATGTATATCTGTGGCTTTGACCCGAACACAGGATCGACAACCAGTTACCCTTCACCCCGGTGGGTAACCCAGCCCCAATGCTATAAAAGGCCACCTCGTGACCTTGCCGAGTACCCCTCACCTTGTGCACAACACTCACAGCCATTTCCTTGCCATGCCGACCCCCAGTATTTATCTGAGAACCCCAGACGCAACCCCGGGTAGTTTTGTTAAATTATTGTGGGACTTTACCTGCAATACCATGAGTGCCACCCATCCACCCCAGTACGAGTTGCTCAAATCGAGGATCACCTCTTCCACCTCGAAATATTGGGCAGTGGTGCACATCCCTCCCGCATACCCAAACCAAGACCCAACGGAAGTTTCATTCGTGGGAAAATCCATGCCGACTCCGCATATGGCCATAGAAGCTGCTGCATGCGAGGCACTCGCTCGTCTTCGATTCGCGGTACCCCATGCCAGCGAACGAGGATATTATTATTTTCCGAGTCGTGCAGCACCCGGAGAAGTTGCATCTTTTCTCGGTGGACGAATTGAGAGATATCCAGTACTGGCCAACCTGGCCCAGTACGTTATCGCTCAGGAGCGTTTGACTCAGCGGGTAATGGGTTATCTCCAGAGCCTCGCTGATTTAAACCCTCGGATCGCTATTGGCAGACCACTGAGGCCTGACCAGGAGAGGCGCATTCATCGACTGGTCAACCCGCTTCCCCCGATAGAAGAGGAGTGTGCCCCAGTGCCACAGACGTTTTCTCAGGACCCTGTCCTTTTGCCGTTCTCTTTGTAAACGTCACCGCTGTATTTATTATTCCAGTATTTATTTATGTGCTGTGACTTGTGCGTGTTATCCAGATATTTGTGCGACAGATCCGATTTTTTTTGGGTAGCCATGTTCATGAGTAAGGACTTCAGTCTGAGATGGATCTAGTAACGGTATTCGGATGGAGACACGGTTAAAATAGATCATAGTAACGGTATTCGGATGGAGACACGGCTTAACTAGACTATAGTAACGGTATTCGGATGGAGAAACGGCTGAACTAGATATTGTTTATGACTGTGGCACATATGGATTATGATCATTATTATTGTGGACTAACCATTTACCTTATTTGAATTATTGAGTATCCCTGGGACGGTTCTACCTCCTGGATACTCACTTTGATTATTCTTATATAAGCCCTTTATGTGGTGGCGCTCAGACGCCCGACTGCGGCATGTTTGTTATTTATTTATCCTTTCTAAGCCCTTTATGTGGCGTCGCTCAGACGCCCGACTGCGGCATGCGCGTTATTTATTATTCCTTTATAAGCCCTTTATGTGGTGTCGCTCAGACGCCCGACCGCGGCATGCTTGTTATTTATTATTCCTTTATAAGCCCTTTATGTGGTGTCGCTCAGACGCCCGACTGCGGCATGTTTGTTATTTATTTATTCTTATATAAGCCTTTTATGTGGTGTCGCTCAGACGTCCGACTGCGGCATGTTTATTATTTATTTATTATTATATAAGCCCTTTATGTGGTGTCGCTCAGACGCCCGACTGCGGCATGTTTGTTATTTATTTATTCTTATATGAGCCCTTTATGTGGTGTCGCTCAGACGCCCGACTGCGGCATGTTTGTTATTTATTTATTCTTATATAAGCCCTTTATGTGGTGTCGCTTAGATGCCCGACTGCGGCATGTTTGTTATTTATTTATTCTTTTTAAGCCCTTTAGGTGGTGTCGCTCAGACGCCCGACTGCGGCATTGTTAATTTACTTGCACCCTTCCGAGGAGTCATTTCAGACACTCGATCCGTGCATTCTTTTATTTTTCTTCCGTATTGCATGTCCATATTTTTCCTGCATGCGTGCATCACAGATTTTCGTTTAATTCGGGATAGACGTCATCATTATAAAATATTTTCGGAGTATGTTTTGATATATTATACCCGTGTTCTTAATGTTTGCGAGTACATTCAAACGTACTCACTGGCTTGTCCCTGGCTATTGTCTTGGCCAGATATCGCGCGTGGAGATAGCATTGCGATGTCAGCCCCGGAACCTACGCTACGATGATAGCAGCCTCGCAAAGATAGGAGTTATCCTGGTCAGCTATTCTTGTGGGAAATGGAGTCCCATAGACGCAGATGAACCACAAACCGCTTCCGCCATCAACCACTAGAAACCAAGTGTTGTACTCCTAGGCCACAATGGTCTTGTACTACATAATTTGTTCTTTGCTTGGAATTCTTGTATCAAGTTGGGTGCCTCATCAGCTAACAGTAATCCTGGGGCTGGTGAGCACAAAGGCCGTTTTCTGGGAAATTAATATCCCAAAAATCCGGCCGTGACAGACTTGGTATCAGAGCCAGGCTGACCATTGGCTAATCCAATCTTAGCCAGGTCAATAAACCCAGGTGAACCAAACCACCAGACCTTAGCCTAACCCCGGCCAAGCTTCCCACGTAAGATAGCCCCACAGTGACCCGACGCCTTTTCGGCGGACGGTGCCCACCTATCAGCCTAGCCCGTCGATCACACGCTAGTGACCGACACCCAACCCGTCTGATTCGCAAGCGTGCGAAGAAAGACTCCGTCCCCTTTTCCTATAAAAGGGCGCGCTAGCCTCAACCCAACACAGCACAGCCCCTTTTCCAAAACCAAGCCACGATGCCTGGCCCCATTGTTCACAATGAGACCACAGCAACCAACCTTGGAGGTTTTGTGACCGTGCTCGCAAACCTCACCCGCCGTGCCTATGCGTTAGAGGAGCCTCCTGAATATGTTGTGTACCAAGGACCCATGTACGGTGAGAGCCGTCAGTACTGGGCCACTGTGCACATCTATGGTAGGGGTCTGTCGCCAGAACGCCCCTACAGGTTCACTGGGAGGACAACTTCCTTTGAGCCACAAGCCATCCAACTGGCAGCCCGCGAAGCCATAGTTCAACTCCGGCACTTGTCGCCTAGAGTTAACTGTCGCTCGTTCTACTACTACCCCAGTCGTGATGGGTATGGTAGGCCGCCTCAGGTTGCCAACGGAGATCAGAGACAGATCCCGCACTATTGCATCTGGTGCGCTATGTAAGCGCACTAGAGCAACTGTTCGATCAGGTCACCCTTGATCTGATCGCAGCCCGAGGAGAACTGGTTCGCCGAGCCGCGACGAGAAGAGAAGTGGAGCCCGACGCCGACAACCCAGTCGTGCTGTTTGGACACCCGATCGATCCCTTGAGGTCTGCCCCAGCCAGCAACCAGAGTGCCTTGGTGTCCCCAGAAGCGCTTCGTCGCCTTTTGGGAACCCATTCCAACGGGATTGTGGCCAGCAACCCCCGTGATGGTCATCACCACTACCCCGACCCTGCAGCCCCTCAACCTCAGCCAGCTAATCCTGACGGAGAAACCCGTGGAGAAACCTCGGCATCCGCCAGGCCAGCCCACTTAGACATTAACGAAGTAGACTAAGTCACTCGAGTTGTATCGAGCCTTAGTTTTCTTACGCTTTGTAACGATGTGACCTTGTATCGCTTCTATTATATGTTGTCTGCTTGAACGCCCCTGTTTTTGGAGTAATAGCTATGCATATGTACGATGGCGTACAGTTGCGTTTTATTCGGGCGCAGCTACCAAGACCAACCCCGACGGCTCCCACAGTAATGCGTCACATTTATGTGATATGTATATCTGTGGCTTTGACCCGAACACAGGATCGACAACCAGTTACCCTTCACCCCGGTGGGTAACCCAGCCCCAATGCTATAAAAGGCCACCTCGTGACCTTGCCGAGTACCCCTCACCTTGTGCACAACACTCACAGCCATTTCCTTGCCATGCCGACCCCCAGTATTTATCTGAGAACCCCAGACGCAACCCCGGGTAGTTTTGTTAAATTATTGTGGGACTTTACCTGCAATACCATGAGTGCCACCCATCCACCCCAGTACGAGTTGCTCAAATCGAGGATCACCTCTTCAACCTCGAAATATTGGGCAGTGGTGCACATCCCTCCCGCATACCCAAACCAAGACCCAACGGAAGTTTCATTCGTGGGAAAATCCATGCCGACTCCGCATATGGCCATAGAAGCTGCTGCATGCGAGGCACTCGCTCGTCTTCGATTCGCGGTACCCCATGCCAGCGAACGAGGATATTATTATTTTCCGAGTCGTGCAGCACCCGGAGAAGTTGCATCTTTTCTCGGTGGACGAATTGAGAGATATCCAGTACTGGCCAACCTGGCCCAGTACGTTATCGCTCAGGAGCGTTTGACTCAGCGGGTAATGGGTTATCTCCAGAGCCTCGCTGATTTAAACCCTCGGATCGCTATTGGCAGACCACTGAGGCCTGACCAGGAGAGGCGCATTCATCGACTGGTCAACCCGCTTCCCCCGATAGAAGAGGAGTGTGCCCCAGTGCCACAGACGTTTTCTCAGGACCCTGTCCTTTTGCCGTTCTCTTTGTAAACGTCACCGCTGTATTTATTATTCCAGTATTTATTTATGTGCTGTGACTTGTGCGTGTTATCCAGATATTTGTGCGACAGATCCGATTTTTTTTTGGGTAGCCATGTTCATGAGTAAGGACTTCAGTCTGAGATGGATCTAGTAACGGTATTCGGATGGAGACACGGTTAAAATAGATCATAGTAACGGTATTCGGATGGAGACACGGCTTAACTAGACTATAGTAACGGTATTCGGATGGAGAAACGGCTGAACTAGATATTGTTTATGACTGTGGCACATATGGATTATGATCATTATTATTGTGGACTAACCATTTACCTTATTTGAATTATTGAGTATCCCTGGGACGGTTCTACCTCCTGGATACTCACTTTGATTATTCTTATATAAGCCCTTTATGTGGTGGCGCTCAGACGCCCGACTGCGGCATGTTTGTTATTTATTTATCCTTTCTAAGCCCTTTATGTGGCGTCGCTCAGACGCCCGACTGCGGCATGCGCGTTATTTATTATTCCTTTATAAGCCCTTTATGTGGTGTCGCTCAGACGCCCGACCGCGGCATGCTTGTTATTTATTATTCCTTTATAAGCCCTTTATGTGGTGTCGCTCAGACGCCCGACTGCGGCATGTTTGTTATTTATTTATTCTTATATAAGCCTTTTATGTGGTGTCGCTCAGACGTCCGACTGCGGCATGTTTGTTATTTATTTATTATTATATAAGCCCTTTATGTGGTGTCGCTCAGACGCCCGACTGCGGCATGTTTGTTATTTATTTATTCTTATATAAGCCCTTTATGTGGTGTCGCTCAGACGCCCGACTGCGGCATGTTTGTTATTTATTTATTCTTATATAAGCCCTTTATGTGGTGTCGCTTAGATGCCCGACTGCGGCATGTTTGTTATTTATTTATTCTTTTTAAGCCCTTTAGGTGGTGTCGCTCAGACGCCCGACTGCGGCATTGTTAATTTACTTGCACCCTTCCGAGGAGTCATTTCAGACACTCGATCCGTGCATTCTTTTATTTTTCTTCCGTATTGCATGTCCATATTTTTCCTGCATGCGTGCATCACAGATTTTCGTTTAATTCGGGATAGACGTCATCATTATAAAATATTTTCGGAGTATGTTTTGATATATTATACCCGTGTTCTTAATGTTTGCGAGTACATTCAAACGTACTCACTGGCTTGTCCCTGGCTATTGTCTTGGCCAGATATCGCGCGTGGAGATAGCATTGCGATGTCAGCCCCGGAACCTACGCTACGATGATAGCAGCCTCGCAAAGATAGGAGTTATCCTGGTCAGCTATTCTTGTGGGAAATGGAGTCCCATAGACGCAGATGAACCACAAACCGCTTCCGCCATCAACCACTAGAAACCAAGTGTTGTACTCCTAGGGCACAATGGTCTTGTACTACATAATTTGTTCTTTGCTTGGAATTCTTGTATCAAGTTGGGTGCCTCATCAGCTAACAGTAATCCTGGGGCTGGTGAGCACAAAGGCCGTTTTCTGGGAAATTAATATCCCAAAAATCCGGCCGTGACAGACTTGGTATCAGAGCCAGGCTGACCATTGGCTAATCCAATCTTAGCCAGGTCAATAAACCCAGGTGAACCAAACCACCAGACCTTAGCCTAACCCCGGCCAAGCTTCCCGCGTAAGATAGCCCCACAGTGACCCGACGCCTTTTCGGCGGACGGTGCCCACCTATCAGCCTAGCCCGTCGATCACACGCTAGTGACCGACACCCAACCCGTCTGATTCGCAAGCGTGCGAAGAAAGACTCCATCCCCTTTTCCTATAAAAGGGCGCGCTAGCCTCAACCCAGCACAGCACAGCCCCTTTTCCAAAACCAAGCCACGATGCCTGGCCCCATTGTTCACAATGAGACCACAGCAACCAACCTTGGAGGTTTTGTGACCGTGCTCGCAAACCTCACCCGCCGTGCCTATGCGTTAGAGGAGCCTCCTGAATATGTTGTGTACCAAGGACCCATGTACGGTGAGAGCCGTCAGTACTGGGCCACTGTGCACATCTGTGGTAGGGGTCTGTCGCCAGAACGCCCCTACAGGTTCACTGGGAGGACAACTTCCTTTGAGCCACAAGCCATCCAACTGGCAGCCCGCGAAGCCATAGTTCAACTCCGGCACTTGTCGCCTAGAGTTAACTGTCGCTCGTTCTACTACTACCCCAGTCGTGACGGGTATGGTAGGCCGCCTCAGGTTGCCAACGGAGATCAGAGACAGATCCCGCACTATTGCATCTGGTGCGCTATGTAAGCGCACTAGAGCAACTGTTCGATCAGGTCACCCTTGATCTGATCGCAGCCCGAGGAGAACTGGTTCGCCGAGCCCCGGCGAGAAGAGAAGTGGAGCCCGACGCCGACAACCCAGTCGTGCTGTTTGGACACCCGATCGATCCCTTGAGGTCTGCCCCAGCCATCAACCAGAGTGCCTTGGTGTCCCCAGAAGCGCTTCGTCGCCTTTTGGGAACCCATTCCAACGGGATTGTGGCCAGCAACCGCCGTGATGGTCATCACCACTACCCCGACCCTGCAGCCCCTCAACCTCAGCCAGCTAATCCTGACGGAGAAACCCGTGGAGAAACCTCGGCATCCGCCAGGCCAGCCCACTTAGACATTAACGAAGTAGACTAAGTCACTCGAGTTGTATCGAGCCTTAGTTTTCTTACGCTTTGTAACGATGTGACCTTGTATCGCTTTTATTATATGCTGTCTGCTTGAACGCCCCTGTTTTTGGAGTAATAGCTATGCATATGTACGATGGCGTACAGTTGCGTTTTATTCGGGCGCAGCTACCAAGACCAACCCCGACGGCTCCCACAGTAATGCGTCACATTTATGTGATATGTATATCTGTGGCTTTGACCCGAACACAGGATCGACAACCAGTTACCCTTCACCCCGGTGGGTAACCCAGCCCCAATGCTATAAAAGGCCACCTCGTGACCTTGCCGAGTACCCCTCACCTTGTGCACAACACTCACAGCCATTTCCTTGCCATGCCGACCCCCAGTATTTATCTGAGAACCCCAGACGCAACCCCGGGTAGTTTTGTTAAATTATTGTGGGACTTTACCTGCAATACCATGAGTGCCACCCATCCACCCCAGTACGAGTTGCTCAAATCGAGGATCACCTCTTCCACCTCGAAATATTGGGCAGTGGTGCACATCCCTCCCGCATACCCAAACCAAGACCTAACGGAAGTTTCATTCGTGGGAAAATCCATGCCGACTCCGCATATGGCCATAGAAGCTGCTGCATGCGAGGCACTCGCTCGTCTTCGATTCGCGGTACCCTATGCCAGCGAACGAGGATATTATTATTTTCCGAGTCGTGCAACACCCGGAGAAGTTGCATCTTTTCTCGGTGGACGAATTGAGAGAGATCCAGTACTGGCCAACCTGGCCCAGTACGTTATCGCTCAGGAGCGTTTGACTCAGCGGGTAATGGGTTATCTCCAGAGCCTCGCTGATTTAAACCCTCGGATCGCTATTGGCAGACCACTGAGGCCTGACCAGGAGAGGCGCATTCATCGACTGGTCAACCCGCTTCCCCCGATAGAAGAGGAGTGTGCCCCAGTGCCACAGACGTTTTCTCAGGACCCTGTCCTTTTGCTGTTCTCTTTGTAAACGTCACCGCTGTATTTATTATTCCAGTATTTATTTATGTGCTGTGACTTGTGCGTGTTATCCAGATATTTGTGCGACAGATCCGATTTTTTTTTGGGGCAGGTTACTGCTGTTATTTTGTTTTAACAAATTTTCGCTCGCGGTAAATTTTTGTGATGAGATTTCTTTCCCCGAGTCGCTGCAGCGTATATATCTTCACGACATAGATTTTTATTCGCGCAGCACCGTAACAGCAGACTCACGACCGCAACCACTCGACCCCGTGCACTTTTTGCAAAACCTCGTACACATTTTTACACCTAACTGATCACACCCGAGGACACCACAGTTTCAGTAATAGAAATTTGTGAGTGATCATTCGGGCGCGAGTTGCCCCAGCACATCGACAGCAGTTAGCACTCGATGCCGCACCTAATCCTCATGATTGCCGCCACCGCGAAGAGCTAACACTCGAGCGGCAGCATCGCGACGATCATCCAGGATCATCGCGCACAAGAGCACGGATAACCCCAGCAGCACCGCCAAGCCTCCACACATCAGGACCACATACCAGTCCGGCATCGCCTCCGCCATTAGAGCCCTGTCTCGAGCTCCTCTAGCAGCAATGGAGGAGAAGGAAGGAGGAATAGAAGCGAGGCCAGGTGTGATGGAGAAGAGAGGAGCACCGCGATCATTTTATAGCTCGAGATCGGTGTACGGTGGGCGAGGTCCACCAGCGCCACTCGTTGCCCGATCGCCGGTGTTCGGAGGCGAGCCCGCGAGCAGTGCCGACAGCGCACTGGCCCGCGAGGTGAGTGCACACTGCGCCGGCAGCTAGCACGCCGCGCACTACCGCAGTACGGCCTAGATGCCCTACGAGCTAGGCATCGCCGGTGGAGGAAGCGCGGGAGAGCACGCGAGAGAGAAGAGAGCCAGAGGTAGAAGAAGAGGCCGACAGTGGGCCCTGGGTCCACCTGTCAGCCAGAGAGAGCACTGTGCTCTCGGGTGCGACTAGCGTGTTTTAGTAATTTAGAATTTATTCTAAATTACAGTGTCCGCGTAGAAATATCTCGTTTTTCCTGACCTTGGATTTTTTTTCCACACAACGCCAGTCTACCACACTGTGGTTTTACACCACTTATTGCCCTCTCACTGTAGCCGCTTTGTTTTTGCACAGTTGAATGATTTCTTTTAGTAAGAGCAACGTTTGTTCAAAACTGCTTTTAACAAATCTCGAGGACGAGATTTTTCTTAAGGGGGGTAGTGTTGTGACACCCCAAAATTTTGACCTTGTTTTATTGATTAAAATTTTGCCAGGAAATAAAACTTTTCCATTTGTCTTGATTTGCCCTTTTGATTTTATGGGTTTTTACCTCAAGTAGAAACATTCCAAAAGTATTATTGGATTTTTTATACTCTTTCTCTAAAACAATTCTTTATCAGTGGATTTATTTGCATAATTGTTTTTCATAAGCTTTTTTCTTTTAAGATGATTTTTCACAAGTTTGGAGCCTGTTTTGCACTGCAACCATTTGACAAATACCTTTAAAAATTTCACCAAAATTTGGGGATGCCATGTGATGTTTCCACATCACTTTTATGCAAAAATATCTGTTGGTTATTGGAGATTTTGAGCTCTACATCATCTTTGCAAATCTGGTCCAGTGGGTACCTTTGCACTACAACCTATTTAAATTTTTATTTAAAAATTCTTCCAAGGGTTTGGAGATGTCAGTAGATGCATATAATACTACTTCATGCAAAAACCCAGTATTGTTCTTTGAAAAATTTGAGTGTATCAACCTCCTTTTCATTCTGGTCCAGTTTGGTGATTTGTGTTGCAACCCTATTTTATTTTGCTCTAGTGACCCTGAGCTTTTTCCTGCTTGTAGCCCTCCCTGCCAAAGCCTTAAGTCCAGTAGAATGGACCCGTTGGAGGATCTTAAGTGCATGCAATGAGATCTTCTTCTCTCTGTCCAAAACTGTGATTTTGCAAAACTTGCACTAACAAGTTTCTGGTTCTCCCCAAGTGATCTTACCATCATCACCTACTACTATAGAGACCCTGATCTGGAGATTTTGGCCACTCCAAGAGTTGCCTAAATGCACTTGGCATTATGTCGAACACTTGGTGTGCACAGTCAGTTCTGGCATGTTTTCTAGTTTGCATTATGGATTTGATCCACTGACCCAGCAACCTTGTCCACTAAGCTCCTAGCCATCCCTAGCCTAGTCCTGTTAATTGCCAGCCTCACTCCCACGCTCTAGACTGCCCTGGCATTTCGTCGAGCATGTCCCGTGCGGGCTCTGGGCGCGCCCAGAGCGCACGTTTTGCACGCGCGCGCACTGAGCCGCCGCGTCACACTGCCGCCCTCGTCGCGTCCCATCCCTGGCCCCTGCTCGCTTGCTGAACCACGCACTATGCTCGCCCACTCTCCACGCCACCTCTGGCGCCCTACAGCGCCGCTGGCAGAGCTTTTGGCGGCACGCCGGCGTCGGCAGCGAGCTCTGCCATGGACGGCGCCGCCCAAACCACACCAGCGCGCCAGCTGCCCCCATGAACAGCTCGAGCTTATCCCCAAGCCCGTCAGCACGCGCTCGTCGCCGCCACGTCGCCCTGCAGCTACAGCATCGCGGTCGCCGGCGTTCTTATCCTCGGCCGCTGCGGGACCGACCTCGAGCGCCTATTTAAGGGATCCCCGAACACGTTGAAGACCTCAGGCGACCCCAGGCTTTCCCCCTAGTTCTCCCCAAGCAGTGGATTGGGTCGGAGAGGCCATCTTCCCCAACTCCGGCCGGTTCGGCCGCCGCTACCGTCCGGTGACATTCGTTGCAACCAGCCACTCCCCAACCCATCCAACGCCACCAATCACTTCCCCTTGATCTTGCGGAGCTGCCCAGCGCATCAGCCTCGATCGGAGACCACCGGAGCCCAAAACTCACTTCCCTCCCGTAGCCCTCTCCGCCGCAGAGCTCGCCGCCGGCGACTCCTCCCACCACTGTCAACCCGACGACCACCAAGAGGACCGCCCCGGTCTGGCGGGCCCATCCCTGCCCTCAGGTGCCCTCGAGGTGACCACAGAGATTTTACCAGACTTTGACCAGCTATATCTTTTAAAATAAAACTCCAAATGAGTTGATTCTTTTTCCTACCTCTCTCAAATTTCATCTAGTTTATTTTAAGATTTATTTCAAAAATATTTGGGACAACTTTTTGTACTGGTTTTGAAATATTTGTTATTTGAATATTTCTTTCAAAATAGGAAATGGAGAGGAGAGAAAGCTTTCAAAAAGTGCACCCTTTGCATACTCTTGAAGGCAAGCATTTCTGAACTCTGGCATAATATTTTGTGTGGTGTTCTGATGCGGTTACAACACCACTTTGACTTGGAACATACGTTATTCTTATGCAACGGTATAGTCACATTGCATGAATGCATATTGGAGATTTTCCTTGCTGTTATAAATGGATATGCTGTGATAAAGATCATCCTCGTGGACTTTTCATGCATACCAGCAGGAAGCCGGGAGAGTCGTGGTCTTGGGTAGACACGAGCTTGTCCCTAGTTCCTCGTCGGGACGAGTGTGTCCGGTATGGCATGAGGAGGTCTGATGAGCGATGATTCTGTCGGTCTTTGGTAATGTTTTGGTTATGCTATTATTCAGAGAATACTTGGACCACCTGAGTCGGTCGTAGGTCGAGTCTTGATCAGTAACTTCCCTATTTGTTTTGTACTACCACTTGTCCCTGTCGCGGACAGGGTACGGTTCATTAAGTTGTCAACCCCTTCCCAAGGCACACACCGTACAGAGAGGCCATGGTGGAAGATACCGGGTGCATCCGGTAGGCATGCCACCTGGTCCGGGGGCATGGGTGTTTCCGGTTGCGACCGAGAGGGGGGCAGCCCTTAGAGCGCGCGTATATAAATTTGATCCCATGCTACGTCGAGGTTGTAGCCTCCCCACTTAGAGTTTGGCTTGACAGGTGTTGTGGGTGATTCCAGACACCGGTAAGTTAAGCTGGTGTGTGCAGGTCAGGCGTGTTTACAATCAAAAGACCATAGGCGGAATTAGTCCCGATGGACTAAGTAAATCCGTTACTCGTGGGAAAAGAGTACACCCTCTGCAGAGGTCATATCTATTTGGATAGCCATGTTCATGAGTAAGGACTTCAGTCTGAGATGGATCTAGTAACGGTATTCGGATGGAGACACGGTTAAAATAGATCATAGTAACGGTATTCGGATGGAGACACGGCTTAACAAGACTATAGTAACGGTATTCGGATGGAGAAACGGCTGAACTAGATATTGTTTATGACTGTGGCACATATGGATTATGATCATTATTATTGTGGACTAACCATTTACCTTATTTGAATTATTGAGTATCCCTGGGACGGTTCTACCTCCTGGATACTCACTGTGATTATTGTTATATAAGCCCTTTATGTGGTGTCGCTTAGACGCCCGACTGCGGCATGTTTGTTATTTATTTATCCTTTCTAAGCCCTTTATGTGGTGTCGCTCAGGCGCCCGACTGCGGCATGCGCGTTATTTATTATTCCTTTATAAGCCCTTTATGTGGTGTCGCTCAGACGCCCGACCGCGGCATGCTTGTTATTCATTATTCCTTTATAAGCCCTTTATGTGGTGTCGCTCAGACGCCCGACTGCGGCATGTTTGTTATTTATTTATTCTTATATAAGCCTTTTATGTGGTGTCGCTCAGACGCCCGACTGCGGCATGTTTGTTATTTATTTATTCTTATATAAGCCTTTTATGTGGTGTCGCTCAGACGCCCGACTGCGGCATGTTTGTTATTTATTTATTCTTTATAAGCCCTTTAGGTGGTGTCGCTCAGACGCCCGACTGCGGCATTGTTAATTTACTTGCACCCTTCCGAGGAGTCATTTCAGACACTCGATCCGTGCATTTTTTATTTTTCTTCCGTATTGCATGTCCATATTTTTCCTGCATGCGTGCATCACAGATTTTCGTTTAATTCGGGATAGACGTCATCATCATAAAATATTTTCGGAGTATGTTTTGATATATTATACCCGTGTTCTTAATATTTGCGAGTACATTCAAACGTACTCACTGGCTTGTCCCTGGCTATTGTCTTGGCCAGATATCGCGCGTGGAGATAGCATTGCGATGTCAGCCCCGGAACCTACGCTACGATGATAGCAGCCTCGCGAAGATAGGAGTTATCCTGGTCAGCTGTTCTTGTGGGAAATGGAGTCTCATAGACGCAGATGAACCACAAACCGCTTCCGCCATCAACCACTAGAAACCAAGTGTTGTACTCCTAGGCCACAATGGTCTTGTACTACATAATTTGTTCTTTGCTTGGAATTCTTGTATCAAGTTGGGTGCCTCATCAGCTAACAGTAATCCTGGGGCTGGTGAGCACAAAGGCCGCTTTCTGGGAAATTAATATCCCGAAAATCCGGCCGTGACAGGACTTGAGCGCGGTCTCCTGCTGGATTGATACCTTGGTTCTCAAAAACCGAGGGAAATACTTACGCTGCTTTACTGCACCACCCTTTCCTCTTCAAGGGAAAACCAACGCAGTGCTCAAGAGGTAGCATATCACTATCACACTCCTATCTTTATCGTTTTTCTTAGTTCGATCCTTTTGCTAATATCTTGATCTAGTAGAATAAAGTTTTAGTATGACCTAGTTTTGAGTTTAGCTTTATGATCTCTCTATGTAATCGAGTCCGTGAGCTATATATAATAAAGATTAGTGTTGAGTCAAGGGCTTTGGTTATTTTGTTATGATCTTGAGGGAATAAAAGAAAAAGAAAGAAATAAAAAGAAATAAAGAGATCATATTGATCTTATGGGGAGTAATGACTTCACAAATAAAGAGTATGATGAATAAAAGTTGTTGAGAGTTGACAAACAATGTTTTGGTCATCGTTGCAATTAATAGGGAATAATAAAGAAAGAGAGGTTCTCACATATAAATATATTATCTTGGACATCTTTTATGATTGTGCGCACTCATTAAAATATGACATGCTAAAGAGTTGATGTTGGACAAGGAAGACAACATAACGGGTTATGTTTTGTTATATCTGAAATAAAGTATATTGTCATGGATCGTCCAACATGTTGAGCTTGCCTTTCTCCCTCATGCTAGCCAATTCTTTGCACCAAGTAGAGATACTACTTGTGCTTCCAAATATCCTTAAACCCAATTTTTCCATGATTGTCCACCATACCTACCTATGGATTGAGTAAGATCCTTCAAGTAAGTTGTCATCGTTGCATGCAATAAAAATTGCTCTCTAAATATGTATGACTTATTAGTCTGGAGAAAATAAGCTTTATACGATCTTGTGATGTGGAAGAAATAAAAGCGACGGACTGCATAATAAGTTCCATATCACAAGTGGCAATATAAAGTGACGTTCTTTCGCATTAAGATTTTGTGCATCCAACCCTAAAAGCACATGAAAACCTCTGCTTCCCTCTGTGAAGGGCCTATCTTTAACTTTTATCTCCTACCTTATGCAAGAGTCATGGTGATCTTCACCTTTCCTTTTTACATTTGATCCTTTGGCAAGCACATTGTGTTGGAAAGATCCTGATATATATATCCAATTGGATGTAAGTTATCATGAACTATTATTGTTGACATTACCCTTGAGGTAAAAGGTTGGGAGCCGAAACTATAAGCCCCTATCTTTCTCTTTGTCCGATTAAAACTCCATACCCATAAGTATTGCGTGAGTGTTAGCAATTGTGAAAGACTAAATGATAGTTGAGTATGTGGACTTGCTGAAAAGCTCTAATATTGACTCTTTCTGATGTTATGATAAATTGCAACTGCTTCAATGACCGAGGTCATAGTTTGTTAGTTCTCAATGAAGTTTCTGATTCATACGTTACATTGTGAATAGATTGTTACTTGAGCATAAGAAATCATATGACAATATCTATTTATGTTGCTATTATAAGAATGATCATGATGCCCTCATGTCCGTATTTTATTTTATCGACACCTCTATCTCTAAACATGTGGACATATTTATCGTTATCGGCTTCCGCTTGAGGACAAGCGAGGTCTAAGCTTGGGGGAGTTGATACGTCCATTTTGCATCATGCTTTTATATCCATATTTATTGCATTATGGGCTGTTAGTACACATTATGTTACAATACTTATGCCTATTCTCTCTTATTTTACAAGGTTTACATGAAGAGGGAGAATGCCGGCAGCTGGAATTTTGGGCTGGAAAAGGAGCAAATATTAGAGACCTATTCTGCACAACTCCAAAAGTCCTGAAACTCCATGGAAGTCAATTTTCGAATTAATAAAAAATACTGAGCGAAGAAACTACCAGAGGGGGGCCACCCACCATCCACGGGGGTGGGGGCGCGCCCTACCCCCCTGGGCGCGCCCCCCTGCATCGTGAGCCCCTGGCAGGCCTCCGGTACCCATCTTCTGCTATATGAAGCCTTTACCCTAAAAAATCATAAGCAAGCTTTTGGGACGAAACACCGCCGCCACCAGGCGGAACCTTGGCGGAACCAATCTAGGGCTCCGGCAGAGCTATTCTGCCGGGAATCTTCCCTTCGAGAGGGGGGAATCATCACCATCGCCATCACCAACGATCCTCTCATCGGGCGGTGGTCAATCTTCATCAACATCTACCAGCACCATCTCCTCTCAAACCTTATTTCAACTCTTGTATCCAATCTTTGTTTCCAAACCTCAGATTGGTACCTGTAGGTTGCTAGTAGTGTGGATTACTCCTTGTAGTTAATGCTAGTTGGTTTATTTGGTGGAAGATCATATGTTCAGATCCTTTATGCATATTAATACCCCTCTGATTATGAACATGAATATGATTTGTGAGTAGTTATGTTTGTTCCTGAGGACATTGGAGAAGTCTTGCTATAAGTAGTCATGTGAATTTGGTAGTCGTTCGATATTTTGATGAGATGTATGTTCTCTTTCCTCTAGTGGTGTTATGTGATCGTCGACTACATGACATTTCACCATTATTTGGGCCTAGAGCAAGGCATTGGGAAGTAATAAGTAGATGATGGGTTGCTAGAGTGACAGAAGCTGAAACGCTAGTTTATGCGTTGCTTTGTAAGGGGCTGATTTGGAATCATATGTTTCATGCTATGGTTAGGTTTAGATTAATACTTCTTTTCTAGTTGCGGATGCTTGCAATAGAGGTTAATCATAAGTGGGATGCTTCTCCAAGAAAGGACAGCACCGAAGCACCGGTCCACCCACATATCAAATTATCAAAGTAACGAACACGAATCATATGAGCATGATGAAAACTAGCTTGACGATAATTCCCATGTGTCCTCGGGAGCGTTTTCCTTTATATAAGAGTTTGTCCAGGCTTGTCCTTTGCTACAAAAAGGATTGGGCCACCTTCCTGCACTTTATTTACTTTCATTACTTGTTACCCGTTACAAATTACCTTATCACAAAACTATCTGTCACCGATAATTTCAGTGCTTGCAGAGAATACCTTACTGAAAACCGCTTGTCATTTCCTTCTGCTCCTCGTTGGGTTAGACACTCTTACTTATCGAAAGGACTATGACAGATCCCCTATACTTGTGGGTCATCAGGCAACCATCATCGGCGATACCTAGTCGGGCATCTCGTTGGGCTTGGGTCCGTGAAAGAAATGATGCCATTTGTTGCAACCTGGGTCCGTACGACAAAGATGTCTTGTTGATGGACAAATAGAGGGGTTTGAAACACATGATGTTGTAGTGTCATTTGGACTGTAATGGCATATACCCTTATCATTTATGTAACCTATGTCATTTGAACCACTGAGAACTTTGTGTATTAGGTAATTATAAATAAGCTATGCTTTGTGTTTGTGTTGTATCATTTGATTTAAGTTTTGGTTTGTTCCATTTCATGTATCATGGAAAACAGGACCCGGAGGTGCAGATAGCATATGAGAAGTGTGAAGGAGAACGACGCCGTAGGATGCTGAGGGAGCTTCAAAATTGAATTAAAAGTTGTGAAGAGACAAACGCGGCTACGAGTGATCTGAACAAGTATGTGTTCTGTGAGTACCTTGAAGAGCTTGAGACAGAAAATTTGAAGATAGTTAAAGAGTTGTAGGAGAAGGAAGATGAGTGTAGATGGACTTTGGCAATGGAGATAGGGTTCTCTTTAAGCATTGATGAATTGAAGGAGGTGGACATGGAAAAGCCCGGGCAGATCATTGGATGGGCAATCAAACAAGGAGTGTCAGAGAATCCAAACCGGCGTGCTCGATGGGCCTGGTTCCGTGAGACAAAGGGTTCGATGATCCATTGGGCGGGTTCTGCCGAGTATGAACCGGAGCCTAATCGAAAGCGTGCGGAACAAATCGAACGTATGAAGACAATTAGGGCCTACTTTCCGGCTTATTAGGGGCTCCTTTCCTGGTAGATGTCATTTGAATATTTCTCGATGTAGAACACTTGTCATCTGAATATTTGGCATTTGAACCAATGCTCTAAGTCAGTTAAATTTGTGATGTTATTAATGCATTTCCATGGTATTTGACAATGTCGATTGAACTTCATGTTGATTGAATATTCGGTATTTGGACAAATGCTCTAAGTCATTTCTGAAGTCATTACATTGTATGGCTAAAAAAGAAAGTCAAAGACCGAGGGGCAAAAAAAGAAAGGCAAGGGAAGTGGCAAACCTACCGCCATAAACCATGGTTGTAGGATTACCCACCCTACCGCCGTAAACCATGGCAGTAGGATGACCAACCCTACAGCCCAATAAGGAGCCGAATTGGTTACAGGACAGGCTGGCATGGGAAGGGGACCTACCGCTAGGGACCATGGCGGTAGGTATATAAACCCTACCGCCGTAGTCTATGGCGGTAGGCTCCTGGGGTGGATAAGGTTGGGAGGGGTGACCTTTGGTCCCACCCCCACTCATTCAGCACACCCCGCACCTCACCTCCCCCCGAGCTCAAGTCATCCACCTCTCTCTTTCTACCACAAGAGCCTCTCAAATCTCTATCATTTGGTTGACATTTCTCCGGTGGATTCGTAGCACTTTCATCACCCAAGGTACCTCTCTCAGTTCCCTCATTTTGATTGGTTCAAATCTTGGTTTGTGTGCATTAGCTCATTTTATTGCAAACCCTAGTTCATCATTTTGGTGTGGTCAAATCAATTAGTATGATGCATTTAGGCTCATATTTGTTATTTGCATATGTATTATGTGCCTACAATTGTTTGTGTATCTAGATCTAGTGCTATGATTAGTGGTCATCTTTGTGGTTATGGTTAGGCTTAAGAAAATAATTAAGATCAAGATCACCTTAAACCCCTATATTCATGTAGGGATGGACATTGCAGCTATGAGTCTGGCGGTAGCGTGTGAGAAGGTTGTAGCGGAGCGACAGCTTGGTATCAAGAGGGGGCTTGAAGCATGGTTCAAGAGTAATGATGAGGCAAATGCGGCCATGATGGATTTCAACAAGTATACTTTTAGGGAGGAACCTTCTGATCTTAAGGAGAAAACAAATTCCGGAGGCTTGTGAAAGAAAAATAGAAGATACTTAATGAGCTGCATGAGATGGAATATGCTTGCAGACAATTTGTGGCAATGGAGATTGGGTTCTCTGTCAGCAAGAAGAATTCCGCGAGCTGGACTTGACAAAACCCGGATAGGTCATTGGATGGGCAATCACACAAGGCATGTCAAAGATTCGGGAATGCCGTGCTCGATGGGCCTGGTTCGGCGAAACGAAAGGTGTGTTGGAGAATTTGGTGGGATCCTCGGATTATCAACCGAAGCCTAATCTTGAGCGTGACGAACAAATTGAACGTCTTATACGTTTTAGATCTATTTTCCGTTGTAGAAAATGTATGCTCTAGCTTGAGCTTCTAGTTTGAAGTCATGTCATTCGAATCGGTAGATTTTTTAAGTCGTTTGAACAAGTGTCATTTGTGGATGTAATGAACTATGGTCAGTTATGTATGTATTTGCTACTCGATCATTTGTGGATGTCATTTGTGGATGGTTAGTTCATAGAAGTTTCTAAGAAATGCAAAGGCAAAGGGCTAAAAAAGAAAGGGAAAGGGACAGGTATTAGAAGGCAGTAGGGTGGCAAACACTACCGCCATGGATTTAGGCGGTAGGCTGGTCAACCCTACCGCCATGGACTTTGGCGGTAGACTGGACAACCCTACCACCAAAAAAGTGGCCGATTTGGTCACACGACAGGCACCAGAGCAGGCCGTAGGGTGACCAACCCTACCGCCATGGACCCTGGCGGTAGGGTGGCCAACCCTACCGCCGAAAATGTGGCCGATTTGGTCACACGATAGGGAGCAGAGCAGGCCATAGGGTGGCCAACCCTACCGCCATGGACCCTGGCGGTAGGGTGGCCAACCCTACCGCAGAACAGGGGAGTGTTTCCATTCCAGGACAGTTCGGCAACCTACCGCCATGCCCTTCGGCAGTAGGGTTTCATATCCTACCGCATAGGCTTCTGGTGGTAGGGTGCAAAGCAGAGTTTGCTCTGATTTTCTTCTTCTTCATCATTTCAGACAGGCCAAACAAACAAGTGACAGCAACAGCAGCACAACAAATGTAGTTCATGACATATTTTCATCACAAGTTTCAGAAATCAAAGACATAGTTCACGACAGGTTTCACAAATAAAGTACATAGTTCAACACAAGTTTCACAAATCAAAGACATAGTTCTTCACAGGATTCTCGAATCGAAGACATAGTTCATGACAAGTTTCTCGAAACGAAGGCCTTATTGGGTCACACGAGGCCATTTTCCTTTCTTGTCGCGTGCCTCATCCTCCTCTTGGGCTTCACGAGCCCTTGCGAGCTTTCTTGCTCTCTCCTCTTGATGAGCAATCTTCTCCTTGAGTGCCCTCTCCTCCTCACGCTTCTTTCGCTCCATCTTCTCCTTTTCACGACGCTCTTCATCCATGCCTCTCTGAAATGCTTCTTCAAACAACCACTGCCTCCTTAGCCAATCTCGATGTTGATCTTTTTCAACATCTTCTGGCACATCTTGATCTATCCATGTGAAGTACTTACAAAGTGGAGGCGGCGACTACGTATGAATAAAGAACGAATTTGGTCATTAGTAAGATAGGTTCAAGTTGTAGCAACGGTTGTATACCCTTTGAACTTCAACAACTTACTGGCGGTACATCATAGGCGTGAGCTGGACAAGGACGATCATAGGCATAGTTGGGACAAACAAAATATCTTCTTCCTTCTGTCCTTGATTTCTTGCAGTTGGTGGATACCTTAACTTTGCAAACATCTCCACACCAACATGATGGAGTTCTCATATCTCTGTCCTTCACCTTATCCAACTCGGCGTCTGTCCACTTGTTCGGCATGTCCTCGCGGTTAGCACATGGGGCCCTCGTCATGGAACCGGAAGAAGCCATGCCTATAAAGAAAAATTTGGTTGTTAGTAAAGTAAAATAACATGTATATATGCAAGAAAAACAAATAACAAGACCGAATTAAGCCAATAAATTTAAGTACCATTCACATTATTTCAACCATCCGGGTTAAGCAAGATGTCAATAGGCCTTCCTCTATCAACCCTTCTAGTCCTACGATCACCGCCACCGGCTCCTCTAAGAGTCGACCGTCCCCCATGCACTCTAATAGTGCCTCCTCGTCCACTACCGCCAAGATTCGTCCGTCCTCCATGCGCACCACTCCTACCTCCTCGTCCACTACCACTCCTACCTCCTCGTGTACCACTGGTACCTCCTCTTTGGGCACCCGTTTGACTAGTGGGAACCGGAGTGTTGGCATCGGTCCATGGCTTTTGGTGCATTTCCTAACATTGTGTCCCGGCTCGTCACACTGACCACAACTATTGATGCCCGGTGCCTCCATGAAATGGCCGCTACCAAATTGTTTCATTCCGGTGTATCCAGCTAGATCATCCATGTCACCCCTAAACCTCTTCTTTCTTCTTCTTCCCTTTGTAGGCACCATGAGTTCGGGGTCGGGGACGATGTGTGGCCCGTCATACTGAGGCCACTGTGACTGGTCGAGGAAGGGATGAAACCTAGGCGCCCATGTCAAACTCGTTCGTTCCAATGTGAACTCATGCAACCGCACGGTGGTACCATCGGATACGTTCAAGTTTCTGAACCTTGCGACGGTCATCACATGCGAGCAAGGCCAATGATACTTGTGAGGTCTCTCACACTGACACCACCGGGTCTTGAGGCGCACCTCATAAGCTACTCCACCGTACGTCATGTCGTCCCTTGTTGCGCCACCTGGCTCATCGACTTGGTTGATTTTTTCTTTTTCATTGAAACTAATGATTTGTTGATGCGAAGACTTGCGCGCTTGATGCTTCAACCAATCCTCGACTTTGAAGGGAAATTCCATTTTCTCGCCTATCCATTTGGCCGTCACCTCAGAATGCCTCAGAAAATACTCGTTGAGCTTGAAGAAGGTATATTTCACTATTGTAGTGATCGGCAAGGAACGGGCACCCTTGAGCACATTGTTGAAGCATTCCACCATGTTACTTATCATGTCTCCGTATCGGAAACCTCCTTCGTTGTAAGCACGTGACCACTTATGCTTCTCCGGAAGATGCCTTGTCAAGAATTCTCTCCCTCCTTTTTTCTTCTCCAACGCCTTGAATAGTTTATCATAGCGTCTTTGGAAGGTGTCGGTGTTGAATGCCACACAAACATGGGTAAGATCCTTGCAAAACTCCTTACTCTTGCATGCCCGGTAAAAGCTTGCCATGAAATGCCTCATGCACCAACGGTGTTGGAGCTTTGGATAGCCTGGAATGTCAACTTCTATTGCTTTGAGAATCCCATGATGACGATCCGATATGATGCACACCTCTCTTTTGGGGCCAATCACCTTCGTCCTCATATGATCCACAAACCACTCCCAATTATCATCATGCTCGGAAGGCACCAACGCAAATGCCACCGGCAACACACTGTCATTGGACGAGTGGGCCATTACTACCATCAACGTGCCCTTGTACTTTCCGGTCAAGAACGTGCCATCAATTGACAAGACGGGGCTGCAATGCCTAAATGCATTGATGCATTGCCCAAAGCTCCAAAAAGCTCAATGAAACACTCCCTCGATTGACTCGACACTATGGCGCATGCCCGGGTTCCGATGAGCAATGGCTCCCAACATTCTCAGAAGAATATTGTACGCGGCGACATAATCACCATGCAACATCCTTATAACGCTTGCCTTGGCCATCCACACCTTTCCATACTTGACCTCATACCCGATTCGTTCGAAGACCGAACTCATGAGGAACTTCACCTTCACGGTTGGATCATGGGATATCTCATTCAACAATTTGTAGCCTAGATACTCGGACGTGAGTTGGCGGTGTCCCTTGCTTCGGTCCGCTTTCTCCGGCGGTATGCACTCGTGGGTCTCCACACAACTCTTAAACTCACATTGCCCGGTTTCCTTGATCTTTCTTCCACGGACCTTCCATGGGCAACCTTCTTTGTCACATTTGATTTTGTAGTGCAGTTTTTGGTTCGAATGACCAACAACGAACGGCCTATGGTTCTGTCGGTGTACAAAAGTAGGGGTCCTTTTTGTACCCCTTTACTTGTACGCAGGCAGTCGCAGCCACACGCCTGCGGCCGTGCTCGGCGGAACAGAAGAGGAAGCAAAGGCACAAGACTACCAGAGCACCGCCAAGACAGAGGCGCGAGGAGCGAAGGGACAAGGTGGGATCCCCCCGGCAAGAGCCTTGCCGGGGCAGATTACGTAGCCCTGGCAAGAGCCTTGTCGGGGCAACTTGCCCAACACCATTAGAGCCGCCACCCTTGAACCTAAGAGTTCCGACACCATCAACAACATTGGAACCAAGGCTCGGGAGGCGCCTGCATGGTGGCATGCAGATCTTTGTGAAGACCAAGGACACACAATACTAGATGAGAACTAGAAGACGGAAACCCCGGCAAGATCCTTGCCGGGGACGCTCACAAGACCCCCGGCAAGACCCTTGCCGGCGACACCTGCAAGACCCTGACAAGACCCTTGCCGGGGACATCTGCGGGGCCGCAGTCAGGCCCCCACCTGCCAAGGCTCCACCTCCATTCCAATACAGCCAGTCAACCCGCCAACAAGGCAGGCACCTACGTGGCGACGTGCAGCTTCCAGGCCAACTCAGCAAGCACCTGCGTGGTGGCATGCAAATCTTCGTGAAGCCTCTGCCACCGCACCAACTCAGGAGCCAGCAAACCAGCATGGCGATGCGCGCCTAGTCAGCCTAGATGCGCGTCGGAGCGAGGCGAAGCGGCGGCGGACGGGACGAGCCTTCTTGCCGTCCCCGATAAAGTGTGAGGGCACGTTGGCAGCGCATTAAATGCATTTGTCCTATGGTGCCAGGCGATAGACTTGTATACAGTACAAACTTTCCACCTCCTGTGTGCCACTTTGGCGACCCCTTTGGCTATAAAAGGAGGCTCGAGGCATACTGGAGGAGGATTCAGACTTTTTGGACCCTGCACGCTTTGTAGCTAGTCCAAGAACACCAGATGAACACAAACTAGTAGGAGTAGGGTATTACGCACGACTTGCGGCCCGAACCTGGATAAATTCCCTGTGTTGATCTCCTAAACCCGCTCTTTCCACAGCCCCGCGTCCGCCAACCGTAGAAGGGATTCCCCTAATCCCGTAGGTGTCGTTCCCACCAACATCTTTGGCGTGCCAGGTAGGGGGCGCAAGCTGTGAAAATCTGGCTTGGGAGTTAGCACATCGACTTTATCATCACCATGGCCCCCAAGAAAAAGGGGATCACAATGATCGGGTCGACCGGAGCTGGCCCGTCCGCGCCAGCACGAGCAGGCAACCGGGTGGCCACGGATGGTGCCAGAGACGTGGCCCACAAGCATCCACGATACTCTGGCGATCGAAGCCAGGCGAGCGGCGTCGTTCGGGTCTGAAACGGCGAGCCGCGCGCTGCTGGGTCTGGGGGCGGGGCCGTGCTGCCAACGGGCGGCACAGCGACCTCTACGGCGCCCCAGCTGGCACCCGCGTCGTGGCCTACCCATGCTGTGCACGATGAGCAACACCGCGATGCCGGAGCCCCCGGGCACCACCGCAGGAAGAGCCCTGTGCGCCACTCTCAGGATCCAATAGGCCGGCGTGCGCACCTGGACGCCGGCGGAAGCGGCGTCCGACCACAAGACTGTGACAGAGCTCCTTCTAACTTGGTTAGAAGTCGGAGCGCATCACGGTCCACGTAGTTTTCACCGCCGCCCACGCCAGCAGAAGCGTTGGCGCGCGTGCAACTACTCCTCGACTTCCCCCTTGCTGCGGAGAAGCTCGACGAGTGGAGGGCCACCATCCGAAGCCTCATCAGCTTCGCCAACAAAGATGAGCCGCTCCCAGCAGGACCCTCATGCCGGCGTTCTGTCGAGCCGGTGCATGCCGGCAGAGGCCGGAGACGCTATGACCACGGTGCACTCTCCTCCTCCACGGTCGCGACAGCAGCCACCAGCTCGTTGGGCCGACGCCCGTGACAATGTTTCCACAGCGTCGTCCGACCCACGAACCCACTGTGACCAACATCGAGTTCTTCAAGAGTGAGCTCAAGAAGACGCTCGAACTACCATCGAGCAATGGCGGGAGGCGCGCCATCCGTCAGATCGGCGTGCGGGGCCTGCTATGGACCACCCAGCGCCGGGGGGCTCTAGCAACCTGCCCTACGACGTGGGTTGCCCGGCCTTTACCCGAGAGCTACGGCAGTTCTAGTGGCCCTCCCACCGCACGTTCAAGCCTGATGTTGGGGAAAAGTACAACGGCAAGACTCACCCGTCGGAGTTCCTCAGCATCTACACCATCGCGATGCAAGCCGCCGGGGCTCGCGACGACAAGGTGCTGGCCAACTACTTTCTGTTGGCGCTTAAGCCCAACATCATGTCGTGGTTGATGCACCTGCCAGTGGATTCCATCTCTTCCTGGTCGGATATGTGCCACGATTTTGTTGGCGCCTTTACCGGAGGCCACCAAGCTCCTAGCCAGGCAAGTGACTTGCATGTCATCCCCCAGAAGGATGGCGAGTCCGTGCGTAAGTACATACAAAGATTGAGCCGTGTGCAGTACACTATCCCAGATGTTCATCCCGCCGCTGTCATCAGTGCGTTCCATCAGAACATACGCAACCGCAAGATGCATCAAGAGCTGGCAATGAACAAGATCAAGGTAGGTAGCCGAACTTTATGTTCTGGCTGATAGATGTGCTCGGGCTAAGGAAGGAAGGAAGTACCCCGGCGAAGATGCCGGCGCGGAAACCGACTCCACTGACGAAGACACCGCCGCCCCGACAAAGAAGGATCGGCACCGTAACAGGAAGCGTAAGGGCAAGGCTATGCTTGCCGTTGAGGGATCCGGCGACTCCGGCGCCGCCAAGAAGGCCAAGGCCGACGACCCCGGCAAGGAGATTGCCGGGTGCACCGCCTGCCAGGCCTTGGCAGCTGCCGACAAGCGAGGAGGCTCTGACAATCCAGGAGGCTCCAACAAGCAGTACTGCAAGATCCATCGCACCAAGGGCCATGACCTCCAGAATTGCCGACAGGTCGAGCTGCTTGCAGAAAAGCAGAAAGCTGAATATGAAAGGCGGGACAAGGAGAAGGGCCAGGCTGGTGTTGAGGGGTCCGACAAGAAGCGCGGAGGCCAAGGAGGCCACAGTGGCAAGGATAATCAACAAGAGGGGCCCGCTCGGTGCCGCGACAAGAAGGAGGAAGATGATTATCATGACGAGGACGACGAATCTGGCGAGCACGAATTCCAGAAAGCTACAGAGGCCATGTGCGTCGACGGTGGCGCCTCGTTGCACACCTCTCACCGCCAACTGAAGTAGTGGGCACGTAAGGTCACTCCGGTAGAGCCATCGTTCGATGCCCAGAAGCCACTGAAGTGGTCCCGCACGCCCATCATTATTTTACACCGAGGATCACCCTGATCTGACAACTGCGGTCGGGTGTTTGCCGTTGTTGGTCTCACCAACAATACGGAACCTCAAGGTGACAAAAGTGTTGGTTGACGGTGGAGCTGGTCTGAATTTGATCTCACCCGCTGTGATCAAGAAGCTGCAGATTCCTGATGCAGATCTCGAGGAGACGGGCACGTTTCAAGGGGTCAACCCGGGAAGAAGTCAGCCGAAAGGTAAAATCACGCTGCCCGTTACGTTTGGGGGCGAGCTGAACTATAGGATGGAGAAGATCGTCTTTGATGTCGTCGAGATCCCATTGTCGTACAATAAGATCATTGGCTGCCCAGCGCTGGCCAAGTTCATGGCGGCATCACACTACGCCTACAACACGTTGAAGATGCCGGGGCCGCTGACCATCATCACGGTCCCCTCGACAAGAAAGACGTGCTCATCTGCACCGACCAACTCTACCGAGAGGCAGTTGCAGCAACAGACGCCAAGGCACTTGCTCCTGCCGCGGAAGCCCGGGAAGGAAGAAGGCCGGCAAGACCTCTGCCGACAAGACCCCTTCCAGTGATAGCTCTTCCGGCAAGACCTCTTGCACCCACTAGGGCAAGCGCGCCTCTTCGGAGTGCTGCGCTCCCGTTGAGGACATGCCAGAGAGCTCCACCGGCAAGAGCAAGAAGTCCAAGGCTGCACCACCAGAAACGAAGAAGGTGT
Source organism: Aegilops tauschii subsp. strangulata (assembly GCF_002575655.3). Lineage (NCBI taxonomy): Eukaryota > Viridiplantae > Streptophyta > Magnoliopsida > Poales > Poaceae > Aegilops > Aegilops tauschii. Next base: position 540,446,874 of record NC_053039.3, on the reverse strand, counting down.
CCGTTAAGGAGGACGGCACGAGCGGGGCTTTCACTATAAGCTCCACCCTCAGCAAATAGGAAAGCGCGCTCGTCGCCTTCCTACGGGCGAATGTCGATGTGTTTGCATGGGAAGCATCCGACATCCCCGGCGTTCCCAGGGAGGTGATTGAGCACCATCTTGTTGTCTGTCCTCATCCGCGACCCGTCAAGCAGAAGGTCAGGAAGCAAGCTTTGGAGTGACAAGAGTTCATCATCGAGGAGATCAGGAAGTTGGAGGCGGCAGGCCTGGTTATAGGAGTGCTCCACCCCACGTGGTTGGCCAATCCAGTGGTGGTGCGTAAGGCAAATGGGAAATGGAGGGTGTGTATTGACTACACAGATATCAATAAAGCCTATCCAAAGGATCCTTCCCCTCTGCCACGCATCGAACAGATTGTGTACTCCACTGCCGGGTGTGGCCTACTGTCATTCCTCGATGCCTATTCAGGATACCACCAGATCTTCATGGTGAAGGAAGACGAAGAAAAGACTGCGTTCATCACCCCATGTGGTACGTACTGTTTTGTATGAATGCCTTTCGGGTTGAAGAGCACTGGTTCGACGTATGCCCGAGCGGTCCAAATTGGTTTTCAGCCCCAGCTACATAGAAATATGGAAGCTTATATGGACGACATATTGGTCAAAACCAAGGACAGGGCCATGCTTGTGCAAGATCTAGAAGAAACATTTGCAAATCTGCGCAAGATCAAGCTCAACCCAGAGAAGTGTGTGTTCGGTGTCCCCTCCGGCAAACTTCTTGGGTTCTTTGTGTCTTAACGCGGAATCGAAGCAAATCCCGACAAGATTAAGGCAATCGAGCAGATTGAGGCGCCAAAACGGGTGAAAGACGTCCGTAGCCTCGCCGGCTGCGTTGCTGCCCTGAGTAGGTTCATCTCCAAATCTACTGAGCGTGCCCTCCCCTTTTTCGAAGTTTTGAAAAAGGCGGGTACAGTAAAGTGGACTCCGGAGGCAGAGGCACCGCTGCAAGATTTGAAGAGGTACCTCCTCCATGCCAATACTAGTCGCGCCTAAACCACAAAAGCAAATGCTGCTATACTTAGCAGCAACGAATCAAGTGGTCAGTGCTGCGCTAGTGGCACAGAGGGAACTTGAGGAAGAGGTAGCAGTTGCAGCAGAGCCGTCGGATGGCGGGCCAGGGCCCTCCCCGGCAAAGCCTGACGCCGGCAAGGCGGAACCCCCGGCAAGGCCCGACCCCGGCAAGGCAGAGTCTGAGCAGATGGGCGAAGTGGGACAGAAGAACAAGGTGGTGCAGCACCCCATTTATTTTGTCAATTCCCTCTTGCAGGGGGCTAGATCAAGATATTCTGGTATGCAGAAGCTACTTTTAGGCCTCCTCATGGCCTCGAGAAAGTTGCGCCACTATTTCCAAGAGCATGAGATCACCGTCGTCACCCGCCTCCCTTTGCAATGGGTTTTGCACAACCCAGATGCAACGGGGAGGATTGTGGAGGGGGCATTGGAGTTGTCAAGCTTTGGCCTCAAGATTGAAAGTACATTGACAATCATGAGCCGAGCCTTGGCAGAGTTCATAGCGAAATGGACCGCAACGCCCGACGAAGAGGTTCAAGAGACCACCCTTCTCGGCAAGGGGATGAGCCGTGAGTGGATTATGTATTTTGACTGAGCTTTCTCACTGCAAGGTGCTGGTGCCGAAGTACTACTCGTCGCACCCACCGGGGAGCGCCTCAAGTACATAGTCCAAATGCACTTTCCCTGGGAAAAATCAACGAACAACACGGCGGAGTACGAGGGATTGCTTGCCGGTCTCAGAATCGTGGCAGACCTCGGAATCAGGAAGCTCATCATTAGAGGTGATTCGCAGCTCGTCGTCAAGCAGGTTAACAAGGATTACCAGAGCCCGTTTATGGAAGCCTATGTGGATGAAGTGAGGAAGTTGGAAGAGCGTTTTGACGGGCTACAAGCAGAGCATGTTCCCCGAGCGGAGAACAGCATTGCCGACTACCTGTCAAAATGCGCTGCCCTGAAGTTGCATGTCGAACCAAGTACCTTTATGCTTCAATTAACTCAACCATCCATCGAGCCATCGGCAGGACAGAACAAGTGAAGGAAGACAGGCCCTGGCAAGTACTTTCCCGCTGAGCTCCCAAGAGCCGCCGGCGAGGACGTTGTCGAGTGCCCCAAGCTTGCTGGAGAGCAGCAACCCCCGGCAGAGCCTCGAGCTCTGGCCGTAGAGGTAGCTGCCCTTGCGGCCGAAGACGTGCCTTTAGTCCTTGCCGTCGAGCCTCAAGCTCCGGCATGGGCACAACACACCGTCCGTTTTCTCCAAACAGGGGAGCTTCCCGAGGAACAAGAAGAAGCAGAGAAAGTAGCCCGTCGGTCCAGCATGTACCAGTTTGTGGATGATGCCCTATACAGAAGGAGACCGAACGGCATGAAGTTGAAGTGCATTCCTCGAGAAGACGGACTGACGCTGTTGGCAGAGATACATGGAGGCATGTGTGGCTCCCACATAGGGTCGAGAGCCCTTGCCAGCAAAGCGTTCCGGCAAGGCTTCTTCTGGCGCACCGCCCTCTAGGATGCAACTGCCCTAGTAACCAAGTGTGAAGCATGCCAGTTCCATTCAAAGAGGATTCATCAACCAGCCCAAGCTCTTTAGACAATCCCTCTCTCCTGGCCATTTCCGATCTGGGGGCTCGACATACTGGGCCCCTTTCCCCATGCTATGGGGGGCTTTGAGTACTTGTACGTCGCGATCGACAAGTTCACAAAGTGGCCGGAAGTGGAACAAGTGAGAAAGCTGACAGCACAATCAGCCATCAAGTTCTTCAAGGGACTAGTCTGTCGTTTTGGCGTGCCGAACAGAGTCATCACCAACAACGGCACGCAGTTCACGAGTTGCACCTTCATGCAGTACATTCAAGACCTCGGCAGCAAGGTCTATCTTTGTCTTTTGCTCATCCCAGAAGTAACGGCCAGGCTGAGAGGGCGAATGCAGAAGTGCTGCGAGCCTCAAGGCCAGAACTTTTGACAAACTGCACAGGTGCGGAAGGCGCCGGGTTGATGAATTGCCAACGTTTCTTTGGTCAATCAGGACGACACCAAATCGAGCCACTGGCCAGACACCCTTCGCCCTGGTATACGGGGCGGAAGCAGTTCTCCCCGCAGAACTCATATATGGGTCACCTCGAGTGCTCGCTTATGATGAGCTTGAGCAAGAGTAGTTGCACCAAGATGATGCGATGCTCCTTGAGGAAGATCGTCTTCGGGCTGCTGTGCGAGCCGCTCGCTACCAGCAGGCCTTGCGCCGCTATCATAGCCGCAAGGTTCACGGCCGAAGCCTTGAGGAAGGCGACCTTGTTCTTCGGCGAATTCAATCCGCCAAGAATTCAAACAAGCTGACGCTAAAGTGGGAAGCCCCTTATCGGGTAATACGAGTCACAAGACCCGGCGCAGTCCACCTGGAGACCGAAGATGGCATTCCGGTGAGCAATTCCTAGAATATCGAACATCTTCGCAAGTTTTACCCCTAAGGCGCGGTAGCCGGGAGCCCCGGCAACCCCCATTTTGTACTAGCCTTGTCGGCAAGGCATGTAACCCTATGTACAGAGCTAGGCGCAGACCCTGTGCGCAGTCGGGGAGAGGAATCCCTTAGTATATATAGTTTCCTATCGATTTCCATGTTTATGTGTATACGTATATGCATGATTGTCCAGGGTACTATTCTGCTTTTTGATTCCAATAAATGTTAGTGGACCATCGAGGTTCCGTGCTCTTGCCCTCTCTTCTTTACAGCCACGGTAAGGGCGCGCGATCCCGCCAAGGACCCAGCTCCGGCAAGAAGTCGAGAAGACCGCCCAGCACAGCGATCCCCGGCAAACCAAACAGATAAAGTTTACCTCTTGCCCATTCATGTTCGTAACCTATGACTTGTGCATTGGAAAAGCTCACCGCTCTCCTTTAAAAACTCGGATGCTCCTATTTCTGGCCCGAATGCTGCTTCGCTTGGAGTGGTAGCCCTTGCTAAAAGGAGGTGGACGGGGGGCTGGACCCTTTGTCTGTAACCCGGCGGATATGATTCTCCGGTAGGCGCAGAGGGCGCCGGCAAGGCAGCTTGCCGGGAGGACTCATTTATCTACATTAAGGAGGCATTTCGCCTCTGCGCGAATGTACGTGTGCATGGGTTCCCGGCAAAGCTGGACTTTTTCATTAACATGTTGACGCAAGAACGGAGGTTACAGGACAAAAGGGTCCCCCGTGATCTCCGTTCTTGCCCCTTTCCTCCGAGGTGTGGTAGGTGAAGGCGAAAAGGAGGCGGCGGGGAACGCACCGATGGAGAGCTTGACGAGGAAGACCCTCGGCAGGGCGCGAGGCCGAGGGAGGAGGGCGGCGCGGTCAGTCGGAGTCAGCGTCCTCCCTCTTGACACCCTCGTCGTTGCTGTCGCTGTCCTCCTCGTCACTCTCGCTCGAGGAGGAGGTTTCGTCGGAGGAGGACCTCTCCACGCAACACCTAAGGCGAGTTCCCAAGTGCCGGAAGACCTTGACGGAGAGCAGACCGTTCTCCATCAATTTGAAGTGGAAGACGAGCCCCTCCGACAGGCCATGGGCACAAGCGAAGGTTTTCCATCCACGGCGGAGATACATAACGCGGGGGGTGGGGAAGTTGACATTGACCTGCATGCTACCATTCCCGCAGCCCCTCATATGCAACCTCAAAGCCTGTGGCGGCTCGAGCTCCATATCCCGAGCGAACGGGGTGGGGAGACGAAGGCGACCGCGCACTGGCTTGTGCAGCCTGATGAAGAATTCGCGGGGCTGGTCTCCGACAAGGCCCTCCATTGGGGGAGGGGCTGCTGGCGGAGGCAAGGCCGGTGTACCGCCCCGTCCTCCTCTCCCCGGAGCGCCATGGCGGTCTCGGCCTCGCCCCCTCCCTCTTCCTCTCGTGGCCGGCTCCGCCGCCACGAGCTCTTGGGAAGGAGGGGCACGCTGTCGAGCAGAGATCCCTGTCGCTGCCATCGGAGTGCTGGCGTGCCCTCTCGCCATAGCGAAAGGAAGGAAGGAGTCAAGATGGAAGGAGATAGATGTTGAAGGATTGAAGGGTGCCATCCCCCTCCCCTTCTTATAAAGGGGCAGACCCGGGGCTCGGCCGCCCCACTTAACCAATCCGGCTGCCAGGGGCGCAAGGAATCGGGACCGACCCGCTGCTCCAATCAGCGAGGACCCGGTTTCCCGCCTCACCATTAAGGCATGTGCCCTCTGCGTCCACCACCTACCATCCTTGAGGCATGAAGGACACGTGGCGAGCAGGCCAGAATCTAGAAGAACAAGTGAAGCGACTGTTTTCTACCCCGTGATCGTGGGGCGCGGGCGTCTTGAAGGCCGCGACCCGAGTCCACCTAGTAAATGAGTCGCGCCCCTGCGTCTTCCTCTTTTTAAGGGGATGGCGCGAGCCGCCTCTTTACTATACGCCACGACGCGACGCAAGCGTGCAGCACCCGCCCCACGCACGACCCCCATGTCACGCATTCAATGTGAGTCGTGGGGAAGCGCAACTAGTGAGGGAGTTACTGCGGTAAAACTCTGCCACGCAACCCCGCACACCGTTCTGGGCCTGGCCCAATAATGCTCCGCGCTTATATGTGGCCCAGGCCCAGGGGCTCCTGCCAGTGTACAAAAGTAGGGGTCCTTTTTGTACCCCTTTACTTGTACGCGGGCAGTCGCAGCCACACGCCTGTGGACGCGCTCGGCGGAACAGAAGAGGAAGCGAAGGCACAAGACTACCAGAGCAACGCCAAGGCAGAGGCGGGAGGAGCGAAGGGACAAGGTGGTCTCCCTGCGGCAAGAGCCTTGCCGGGGCAGCTTACGTAGCCCCGGCAAGAGCCTTGCCGGGGCAACTTGCCCAACACCAGCAGAGCCGCCACCCTTGAGCCTAAGAGTTCTGATACCATCAACAACATTGGAACCAAGGCTTGGAAGGCGCCTGCATGGTGGCATGCACATCTTTGTGAAGACCAAGGACACACAATACTAGATGAGAACCAGAAGACGGAAACCCCGGCAAGGTCCTTGCCGGGGACGCTCACAAGACCCCCGGTAAGACCCTTGCCGGGGACACCTGCAAGACCCCGGCAAGGCCCTTGCCGGGGACATCAGCGGGGCCGCAGCCAGGCCCCCACCTGCTAAGGCTCCACCACCGTTCCAATACAGTAGTCAACCCACCAACAAGGCAGGCACCTACGTGGCGACGTGAAGCTTGCAGGCTAACTCAGCAAGCACCTGCGTGGTGGCATGTAGATCTTCGTGAAGACTCTGCCACCACACCAACTCAGCAGCCAGCCAGCGTGGCGCTGCACGCCTAGTCAGCCTGGACGCGCGTCGGAGCGAGGCGAAGCGGCGGTTGTCGGCGTCAAAACCGGCGGACCTCGGGTAGGGGGTCACGAACTGTGCGTCTAAGGCGGATGGTAACAGGAGGCGGCGGACACAATGTTTAGCCAGGTTCGGGCCCTCTCGATGGAGGTAATACCCTACTTCTTGCTTGATTGATCTTGATGATATGAGTATTACAAGAGTTGATCTACCACGAGATTGTAGAGGCTAAACCCTAGAAGCTAGCCTACGGTATGATTGTTGTTGTCCTATGGACTAAACCCTCTGGTTTATAGAGACACCGGAGGGGGCTAGGGTTACACAGAGTCGGTTACAAGGGAGGACATCTACATATCCGTATTGCCAAGCTTGCCTTCCACGCCAAGGAGAGTCCCATCCGGACACGGGACGAAGTCTTCAATCTTGTATCTTCATAGTCCAACAGTCCGGCCAACGGATATAATCCGGCTGTCCGAGGACCCCCTAATCCAGAACTCCCTCAGTAACCCCTGAACCAGGCTTCAATGACGATGAGTCCGGCGCGCAGATTGTCTTCGGCATTGTAAGGCGGGTTCCTCCTCCGAATAGTCCATAGAAGATTTTGAACACAAAGATAGTGTCCGGCTCTACAAAACAAATTCCACATACCACCGTAGAGAGAATAATATTTCCACAAATCTAATCTGCTGACGCATTTTGCAGCATGACATCACACCACGGCCCGGACATTATTCGAACCGTTTTTTCACAACCAGCCACTGCACATATTGCGAGGTGGCTTCCTTGGCATGTCTTGTCGAAGCAGAGATTGTGTCCCCTTATCACGGGATTCTCATCAATACGGGTGTGGGTAACCCAGCCGCGCCATTAATTATGGCGCTTGGGGAATAAGCGATTTTACCAGGTAAGTGGGGAGGCGCATAGTTTCTGCCGCCCTTATAAAGGGACAAGGATTCACCCTTTTCACCCACGCCTTCTTCCTCCTTGCTCATCCATTCTCGCGCACTCGAGCTCCAGCACCCAAGTTCGCGTCTTTCTCCTAAAACCACTCCAAGTATGTCCAGAGCGGGAGGCAAGTGGATGGTCTCCTCTGTTACGGAGGAGGACATCACCAAGCTACGGGAGAGCCGGATATCTGGCCGCGGATATCGCACACCGGCTGCCAGATGAGGGGCAGATTATCCCTACTCCAGAACCTCATGAGAGGGTGGTTTTTCTTACCCACTTCGTCCGCGGACTGGGATTTCCCCTCCACCCATTTGTCCGCGGGCTCATGTTCTACTACGGGCTGGACTTTCACGATCTGGCCCCCAATTTCATCCTCAACATCTCGGCGTTTATGGTCATGTGCGAGGCCTTCCTCCGCATCAGGCCCCACTTCGGTCTGTGGCTGAAAACCTTCAATGTTAAACCGAAGGTGGTGGTCGGCCAGCAAGCGGAGTGCGGAGGAGCCATGGTGGGCAAAATGCCCAACGTCACCTGGCTCGAAGGCTCCTATGTGGAGACCATAAAGGGGTGGCAATCGGGGTGGTTCTACATCACAGAGCCGCGCAACACCAACTGGGTGGCGGCCCCCGAATTTCAATCCGGAATCCCCACGCAGCTCACCTCCTGGAAAGAGAAGGGCCTGTCCTGGGGTTCCTCGGTAGAGCTGATCGGACTCCAGACGTGCATCAAAAACATGATGAGCAAGAAAATCAAGCTCGTCAACGTGGTCCAAGTCATGCTCTTCCGCCCGATTCTCCTGTGTCAAAGACGGGCATTCAATTTGTGGGAGTTCGACCAGGCCGAGCACCAGACGCTGCGAGAGCTCTTCAACACGACGCACAAGGACGTCTGGAAGGTGCTGTTCAAGGGTGCCGAGGTACCTCCTCCCATTACCGAGGACCGCGGACTCAGCGCAAAGCGCCCTGCCAATCCGGTAAGAATTTTATATCTCATAAGATGTTCATTTTCCCCAGTTTGACCATGCGCGGGATCTAAGCCTCCACGCCATTTTCCAGGACTGGGTCAAGACAGCGGAGCAGATTGATTGTCCAGCCCCCCTGCCCGAAGATCCAGCAGATGCCCTCCTAACGGAGATGCTGGTTCCGGCGCCTTATGAGGTGCCGGAGAAGAAGGCCAAGAAGAAGGCCACGGGGACCCGGAAAGGTCTCCGGCGCCAGGTTATATCGGACTCATCGTCCGATAACACCGAGACGCACTCCTCCCGTGAAAACGAGGAGGAGGAAGAGGAAAGTTCTCCCCCACCCCCAACCGGGGGAGACAAGAAAAGGACGGCCGCCCCGTCCAGCGCGGCCGAAGGGTCCAAGAAGGGAAGAACCCTCCTTCCGGACAACTCCACCACCGCCGCCTTCAGCGAAGAGGAGTGGTTGCCCAGGGACAAGCCCCTGGCGAAGTCGTAAGTATACGGATACCATAATAATTTTTGGTATGTTTTGTTGAACTGCTTCTCATCACGCCGAACATGATTATGCAGCCCGTCCCGAGCCCATATCGACGCATCTTCATCGGATGGTTCTTTGGACCCATCGGATCTGAACAGTGATTCACTTCCGACCGCCTCCTCCCCTCGCCCTACGGACAACGTCGAAGTGTTGACTCAAAGGGCACCGAGCCGAGGGGAGGTAGTCCTGGAGGCGCCTCAAGGCGACCTTCCGGATGCTGGGCGCAAGGGGAGCAAGACTCCCATGGGCTCTGATGATGGGGGCAGCAAATTCAGCCCCCAGCCGAATACTGCGCCGGAACCTCCAGTGGTTCGGAACTCTGTCAGGCAACCCCTTGCTAAGAAGGGCAAGCCGCCTGTGCCGATGGCCTTTGTCCATCCAGAGGCATCGGACAACTTGCTGGAAGCGCTTCGCGGCGCTTCGCGGCGCTTCCATCGACAACAAACACCGCACTATCATGAGTGCGGTGGTCAAGAAGGTTCAGTCCGCCAAAAGCGGACTGGCTGAAGCCTGTGCCAGCCTCCTAACAGGATTTGAGGTAAGTAATCAAATTATAAGGAAATATGATGTCATAGACAGTAGCCCCTGATGCTCTGTTTGGCGTTCGCGAAGAAAAGCCGAATAGTGGATCAAATAATAATCGCAGGAGTCTAATCAAAATATGTCTATGTGCATATGCAGGCTTCACTGCTGGCCGCTGCCGCACGTACTGTGGAGGTCGCCGCACTGAAGCAGGACCTTGAGCGGTCCAAGGAAGAGCTCGGCCTTACCAAGAAGCAGCTCGAAGAGAACAAAGGTAAGTGATACCCCGTCTGTATATTGATAAGAAAAAACAAGGGTGGTTGCTTAGATCATAGGATCGTCATGAATTGTGCTAGGGGCCACAACCGAAGTTGCGACCCTGAAGAAGGCGATGTCCGAGGCCGAGGACAAGGCGGCCAAGGAGCGCATTGAGCGAGAAAAACAAGAGGCCCGGGTGGGCGAGGTGTAGCAAGAGCTCCAGGCTCTCGTCAAAAAACACGAGTCCTTGGTGCTTGACTCTAAGACGCGAGAGTCCGAGCTTGCGAAGGCCCTCGAAAGCGCACAACATGCCAAGGCCGAAGCCCAAAAGGCCCTCTAGGACATTGAGGCGGTTAAGAAGATAGCAGCGGGTAAGGCATTCATTATGCAAAGCAAGCATGTGAAAGAAAATTTCTTTTTACTTACCCGAGTTCGGAGCTCTCCAGGAGCGTTCGCAGATCTGCCCCGCAGTGTGTCAGATGCCGCGGAGTTCTACCGGGCCGAGGAGGGGAGCTCGACGGAGAAGTTGTTCTGGTCTCAATATACTGGGACCGAACACCCCATGCCCTTGAGCGACCAGCTGAAGCAACTGGTCGAGCTCCACAAGGCGGCCGAACAGGCCATGAAGGGTCTTATAGTCCGGATGTGGCCTGGCGATCCCCTGCCTGATAGCTACTTCGGTCTGGTTAGGCAGCTTGTGAATGCCTGCCCACGGCTTGAAGTCATAAAGCGGTCCGTCTGCATCGAGGGTGCGCGCAGGGCTTTTGCCGGGGCAAAGGTGCACTGGGCGAAGCTGGATGCCGAGAAGCTGGTGAAGGAGGGGCCGCCGGAAGGCAAGGAGCATCGCGACCCCGAGATGTATTATAACAGTGTCCTGAAGGGTTCTCGCCTTGTGGCGGAGGAATGTACTAAGGATGCTATATTTGAATGAATGTACTCATGTGATCCTGTAATATGAAACGAGTTCATTTGCGCTATGCAACGCTTGTGAATTTAAAATATTACCTTCTGTGCGGCCGTTTATAAAATCTGAGAGTTGGCCAGTCGTCGGCTTCTGTGCCCATGTAACTAGTACTAAGGTGTTCGGGATAAACCTGAGCACTCTTTATCCCAATTTTGGGTCCTTCGAGGGAGGTGTTCAGCACAATGAACCAGGCAATCGGACTATAAGGCTTTATCACTCTCACTTAGCCATAGAAGTCTACAATTTTAAATTTTGGCGAAGCCCCTAGTATTCGGAAGGCCGAATTGGGGTGCTATATACTCCTAAGTCAGGCAAGGCCGACTCCTCGCCCGAAGCGGAAAAAGTCTTTAAGGACTTGAGACCTCTCGAACAGCGACTAGCTCTCGCCTTATCATGACAGTCAGTTTTCGGCTTTCTCTACTGAGGTGCTCGTGCGGAAGAACCGGGACACAATCGCAGTAGTTCTCCCAGCGCTACCTTAGCCGATATTGCGGAACATAAGGTACCAAAACATGGGAGCCGGGCAAACCCAACTATTGACCCAAGACATGATTCGGAGCTGATGCATATAATGCTATAAGTTCGGGGTGCCGCACTGTCGAAAGTGTTCGGACTTCTCACGCCGTATTATGGGGTATACTAAAGCCCCTGGCGTACTTGGTCGTACCAGAATGTACGGGTGCAATTTGTCGTAAACAGACAAGGGGAGAAAAAAGGGGGAAGGGTAATGCAATAATAGACTAATGCTATGCATTATTATTTGAATAATACGTCGAAGCGTACTGATACAAGTAGTGCAGTAAGGAAAAAATAGGACTATTTGACATATCCTATCCAAGGGCAAGTTGCGTATGGGTATTTAAAACAGGTACTTCGATCGTTATTAGAGACCACCTGGGGATTCCCTTGTACGTCTTAGCTTCTTGCGTTCTTGGTTTTTCCTTCCCGTAGTGTGTCCAGCAATCAGACTGTCGAAGAGGGGCTTCCAGAGCGTAAGGTCCTGAAAGAGAAAAAATTATAAAGATATACAGCCCCTGAGGCGGTTGAGCCGCATTGTGGGACGTGCCCTGGTCGTGCCCCCACCTATGCCCATGGTATTTTTAGTGCATAATTATGTACGCGCGGCACAGATTTTATCGCTTGACTGGGACTAGGACGGGGGCCGAATTGCTAGGCGAGCTCTGAACGTGCCAGGCGATCCTGTTGCAGGTTGCTCCGGACTCGCTTGAAGGTATCCGGGGGCTTTATCGCCGAATTGGCGGTTTGCCTTAAAAGGCTACTTTGTGCCTCAGCTGCGAGGGCCGCGGTGTGCTCCTCCGTGCGGAGCGAGCATTCTGTGTTTCCATTGACTGTTATAACCCCACGAGGTCCTTGCATTTTGAGCTTGAGGTATGCATAATGCGGTACCGCATTGAATCTGGCAAATGCGGTTCACCGAGCAGTGCGTGATAGCCACTGCGGAATGGGACGATATCGAAGATTAACTCCTCGCTTCGGAAATTGTCCGGAGATCCGAAGACCACTTCCAGTGTGATTGAGCCCGTGCAATGGGCCTCTATACCTGGGATGACACCTTTGAAGGTGGTTTTAGTGGGTTTGATCCTCGAGGGGTCTATACCCATTTTGCCTGTTTTCCAATACGTCTCGCAGGTCCTGCGTGTTGCCCCGGGCCTTGGTATTTTTGTTTGAGTGGCGGCGGGGTGCGGGCTGGACTTTGGGCTGATATGCCTCTCTTTCTCGGCCACGAGGTGGCCGATCTGCCGCATCATACGCTGGTGATGTAGGTTTTAATGCTTCCTCCTCGAGTTGAGGTAGCAACCTGTGCTTTGGGTAACTCTTGGTTGGGCGCTCGAGTTCGTATTCCTCGGCTGCCAGGACTTCGGTCCATCTGTCCGCTAGCAGATCTTGATCAGCTCAAAGCTGTTGTTGCTTTTTCTTCAGGCTGTTTGCTGTGGCTATAAGCCGGCGCTTGAAGCGCTCCTGCTCGACGGGATCCTCAGGCACGACAAATTCTTCGTCACCGAGGCTCACTTCGTCTTTGGAGAGAGGCATGTAATTGTCATCCTCTGATTCTCCATTTGCTGCCTGTTCCGGTGGGCTAGCTTGTTCATCCTCCCGCCCGCGGTCTGGCTGGAGCGTTATTGTCTCTTGTGCCGGTATCGCTGCTTTTGCTATGGCGAGACTTAGAGCGGCGCCGCTGACGTCGGTGCTTGGGTTGCTTCTTGGAGGGATTATCCTCCGTTGTCTTATCGCCATTCCCTTCTTTGGGGGTGTCCACCATGTATATGTCATACGATGAGGTGGCAATCCAGCGCCCTGTGGGCGGTGGTTCTTGTTCGTCTCCTGCATCGTCGTCCATACCGTCGATGTCTTCGGAGCCGAAGTCGAGCATGTCGGTTAAATCGTCGACAGTGGCTACTAAGTGGGTGGTGGGTGGGGCGCGAATTTCTTCGTCGTCCACATCCCATTCTAGCCGGACATAGTTCGGCCAAGGGTCTCCTGACAGGGAGAGAGACTTCAAAGAGTTTAGTACGTCGCCAAAAGGCGAGTGCTGAAAGATATCCGCGGAGGTAAACTCCATGATCGGTGCCTAGTCGGATTTGATGGGCACGGACGCAAGCGGCTCGGAGTCCGTGGCCGAGGACAAATCCAACAGTTCGGCAACACGGGTCTCCTAGGAGGTGAAGTCAGTATTCGGCGCTATTGCCACTGAGTGTGCGGCCTCCGTGGCGGGGTCTATCCACCCGTCCACAGATGGCGCAATTTGTTCCGGGTTAAGGGCCGGAGTAGTTGCAGGTGTGATCTCCCGAACACTGTCCGACGACAGAGCTAAATCATGCTCGTCGTGATTGTGCGGCGCACCTGACATGGGCTCGAATCCGCCGAAGATCAAGTCTCCGCGGATGTTGGCAGTGTAGTTCAAGTTTCCAAATCTGACGTGATGGCCAGGGGCATAGCTTTCGATCTGCTCCAGATGGCCAAGCGAATTGGCCCGCAGTACGAAGCTGCCGAATAGGAAGATCTGTCCGGGGAGGAAAACCTCACCCTGGATCGCATCATTGCCGCTGATCGAAGGAGCCATCGAGCCTTATGGTGACGGCACAGTGGAACTCTCAATGAAAGCACCAATGTCGGTGTCAAAACCGGCGGATCTCGGGTAGGGGGTCCCGAACTGTGCGTCTAAGGCGGATGGTAACAGGAGGCGGGGGACACAATGTTTACCCAGGTTCGGGCCCTCTCAATGGAGGTAATACCCTACTTCCTGCTTGATTGATCTTGATGATATGAGTATTACAAGAGTTGATCTACCACGAGATCGTAGAGGCTAAACCCTAGAAGCTAGCCTATGGTATGATTGTTGTTGTCCTACGGACTAAACCCTCCGGTTTATATAGACACCGGAGGGGGCTAGGGTTACACAGAGTCGGTTACAAGGGAGGAGATCTACATATCCATATCTCCAAGCTTGCCTTCCACGCCAAGGAGAGTCCCATCCGGACACGGGACGAAGTCTTCAATCTTGTATCTTCATAGTCCAACAGTCCGGCCAAAGGATATAATCCGGCTGTCCGAGGACCCCCTAATCCAGGACTCCCTCAGCGGTGGACGGGGCATGCTTTCTTGTCGTCCCCGATAGAGTGTGAGGGCACGTCGGCAGCATTAAATGCGTTTTTCCTACGGTGCCAGGCGATAGACTTGTATACAGTACAAACTTTCCACCTCCTGTGTGCCACTGTGGCGACCCCTTTGGCTATAAAAGGAGGCCCGAGGCATACTGGAGGAGGATTTGGACTTTTTGGACCCTGCATGCTTTGTAGCTAGTCCAAGAACACCAAATGAACACAAACCAGCAGGAGTAGGGTACTATGCACGACTTGTGGCCCGAACCTGGATAAATTCCCTGTGTTGATCTCCTAAACTCGCTCTTTCCACAGCCCCACGTCCGCCAACCGTAGAAGGGATTCCCCGTTATCCCATAGGTTTCGTTCCCACCGACAGGTTCCCAATGGCGTAGTCACTCAACCATATCTTGAACTCTTGCAAACAACCAAACTTGATCCCTTTCTTCAAATGAGCATTCTCGTCCTCACCCGGTGGCCTTGGATCACCCATCCTCGGGCAATTTGATGGTTCGACCAAGCCCAACCTCATGCCACCATCAACAACGGCCTTGTCGACAAGAATAAGATCACGAAACAAAGAGGGTCCTCTTTCCTTGCCATTGACCTTCTTGTAGACTTGATGTTCTTGTGCCATGAATCCATCATCAACCAATTCTTCCGGTGGACCCTCATCATCTGACTCATACCTATAGTCTATAAGGGAGGTTACGGTCCATGTCTTGTTGATGCACAATGACATCCAAGTCACCAATGGGATTGTATTGAATCTCTTCTTGTTCCGCATACACATCATCTTGAGCAATAGCATCTCCATCAACATGAGCAATGGCATCTTCATCAACATGAACAATTGCATGTTCATCAACATGAGCAACGGCCTCATCTCCAACATGATCATCACCTAGAAGAACTATGGCTCTAGCATTGATGTCCTCTTCATTTGGTTGGCTACTTGGTGGTTGGCTACCCGCATTGTGGTCATAGACCACGATACCATCATGTATTGGGGAGGACACATTCTGGTTCAAGTCGAGTAGTTGCCGAGGAACTTCAACCTTTGTGTCAAATAACACAAGTGACTTGTCTTGTGATCCCTCAACTTTATCCTTATACACATCCCAATGCAATTGAGAGGTGATGTGCATACTCTTTAATCGGGACTTTACTCCCACTCCCACATCATACCTCCTAATAAGCTTCACACCATCACTTGGGTTAATCCAATTGAGGACGCTTCTCACTTTCACAACAATATCATCATAGCTTGGGCTTGTGTCAAAAACCATGGCCTCCTCCCCTTCATCGTCATTTCCATCCATGAAAGTCGCCATGTCCAAATAATGCACATTCACTAGTTTATCCATCTAAAAACACTGGAACAAAATTGAGTCATCCATGGACCGGCCATTTCATATGGATGAACTATCTAAAATATGCATAGTTTCAATCAACAACTAGTATACCTTAACCATAGCACTAACACTAACCCTAACCCTAACCTAACTAAACCCCTAACCCTAACACTTAAGCTAGCTTGCCACAACAAGGATTGACACAAATTACTTAGGCCAACCATAAATGCCCATAAATTCACAATAAATGCAAAACTAGAGGAAGAACTAGGGCTTGCAAAACTAGTTGATTCCAACAAAAGTAGATGATTTGAACCAACCAAATGAAGGGGGGATGGGAGAGATACCTTGGGTGATGCAAATGCCCCGGATCCACGGGACAAATCTCTAGCAATTGAGGGGGATCTAGTGGGTTCTTGGGTGGGGGAGAAGAGGGGGAGAGAGTTTGAGCTCGGGGAAGAAGATGAGTGGAGTGGGTGGGTGGTGAGTGGGCCCAACAAACCTTACCCTCCATGACCCTACCGCCAGAGACCTCGGTGGTAGGGTGTTGGAGCCTACCGCCAGGGCCGGCGGCGGTAGGGCCCTTTGCCACGTCAGCGCTAGTTAACGGCCAGACGGTCGTCAACGGAACCTACCGCCAGGCGTGGCGGAGGTAGCCTATGTAAAGCTACCACCCGGGGCGGCGGCGGTAGACAAAAGGGTCAAATCTCGAAAAAAATCATATCAGGGTCAAATCATGTTAAACTACACAAATAAGGGTCAAAACACGAAATTTCGCCGTAGTGGGGAGGTAATCAGAGGGAAGAGGTTCATCGGGACAGGACCCGAAAACGTTCCCACGTGCAGGTAGGGCGCACGGCTCTGATTCTTCCGCGAGCGGAGAAACAGCAACGGCCCATCAACCCAAGGAAAGCGGCCCCGTGGGAGAGGTCCCGGGAACTTTTCTCATCACGAATGGCGCAACACACCTCGGTCACCTGATTTTAACCATGACCATCCGTTAGGTAGAGAACAGAAGGTTTCTGAAGCTTTGTCTTGGTGACAAATGATTTTCCCAGTCTTTGTCACAGATCGAAGGACCGCGATTCTGGCCACCGAGTGGGCACCCAGACGGGAGTTGAAGACGACGGAGGCCCCGTGCCAAACCCGCTTTCGCGGCTTCACGAAGAGTGTGCGGGAGTCGGAGTGCCACTGCCGCAATCGAGGCTCCTCTCGCCCCGCAGAGGCCTGTTGGGTCTTGTGGGAGAGTCCTGATGGTGAGACCTTGTGTCGGGGTCTAGGGCGAGCAACGTGAATCTTTGGTAGATGATGCCCGCATTGCTTAAACCGAAGGGTCAACACCGGGAAGGGTGTCCCCCTGTTGGCCCAGCCGGTGACGTCCTCCCTTCTATGACCACGACATCTCCAGGGAGACCCACATAGTGACGTCTTTTTCCGTCAGGACCGGTCATAATTATAGGGCCCACAGGCCTGCCATGCCGCACCGGTATTCTCGGTCCATGAGAGACCGGCCACCGAAGGGTTTATAGCCTAGCGATGAGTGAGCATCTTCCCATGGTGCAGACTGGGCCATAAACTCATGCAGCCCTCGGGCCGCTTGACGGGGACTTGCACGGCTCCTTGAGGACGCCGAACGCTCGGCATGTTTGCGATACGGTCCTTCCGATAGTCGTTCGGGATGAACGGCGTCAACGACTGGAGTTCTTCGTCAGGGGCGAGCAATCGGGAAGGTCCATCGCCCCACACCGTATCGGCGCAATGGCCTGGGGGAATACTCAAAGAGACAGGGGGCATCGACCAGGATCATTGAGAATGCCCCAGCGCCCTACCTGGCGCGCCAAATGTCGGTTTTCTAAGAACCTACAAATGAGCTATGAGAACGAACTCTTCGAGAGTTTGGCCAGGGACTGAACACGTCCAACAATCTTAAGTCATGAACGAATATAGTGGATGAACTATGCGTGAACACAGAGAACTACCCAGGTTTGGGCCACCTTCTTGATGTAATACCATACTCCTGCTTTGTTTTGTATTGCAATAGTATGGAGCTACAATGTGTTTCTTGCAAGGTGAACTGATCAATATCTACTCCTCTCTTTCTGCCCAAAAGAATCGACCCCTCGTGAGGCTTCGGCCTCCCCTATTTATAGTGTGCAGGGAGGGCTTGTCAAGGGCATTGATTGGCTAGATAAATATTGCGGTAGGCTAGCATAGCTCGTGCTCCTATGGCATGGCCACCCATGGCATGCCTTGTACGTGATGATGATGATGTCCTTCCGGGGCTGCGTATTAACCCCCGGACACTCCACTTCCCCCTTCAGCATTCGCTGGTCGGCGGCAGAGTACCGCCACCATAGCGTGGTAGTCAGTAGGCGAATCTTACTAAAGAATCCCGAGGTGTCGTGGCTCACACGGACCTCCGAGAAGCGTACGCGGGAGGCCCTGACGCACATCCTTTACTCTACCACCTGGTGTCGGCACTCGTCCTTTAACCGTGGGTCGTCGTCCGCCCGCCTTGGGGATGAAGTCCTACTTCCCGGGCATATCAGCATTCCCTTCCCAGGGCGGCTTCGGAAGAGGACGTAGAGTCACTACACCACCTCATGTCCCCATGATGTTCTGGCCAGGCGCGGGGCAAAGTCCGTCGGATTCTGCTCAGCCCCTTTATGATGTCGTCCTCCACACGAAAATAGTTGGTTTGGTTTCATCCTAAGGGTCCGCTGCACCAAATCTTTAATACCCTGGTTTTATTTACACCGACAGGACCACCTACCTGAGATATGTCGGATTTAACCCCGACAACGGCCCGCCGATCGGTGTTCTCCAAGTCCGACGTGGCGTCGAACTGGGTGTCCACCGACCCGAACCTCGTATTGGCCTGGCCAGAGGATCGGTTCAGGACCACCACACAAACATCCTCCTGGCGTCGGCCACGGTTTAGCGACCAACTCTATACAATATCGTTGGCCGAGTCCGAACGCGCCGCCCTTGCCCTCACTGGCAAGGGCAAGGGCACGGGAGGGCGGCATGCGGTGGTGTCCGCAGCCGACCGACACCGCCAGGAGTACGCGGCAGAGCGTTTGCACCGCGAGCATGCAACGCCAGCCAATCAAGATTGTCGCAAGGGCGTGGATAACTTCCACCGCTTGAAGGATGACGACGGCGACAACGATGATGACGGCATCGGCGGAGGGGACGACGATGGAGGTGCCCGTGGTATCGAAGGCCATGCCTACGAGGTCACCATCCGATACCTTGTTTAGTTTAGTTTAGTTTTTGTAAATTTAGTTGAACTTATTAAATAGCATATGGTTTGCATGTAATATACGGAAACTTGCTTAAATTTTGTCCGGTTTGCATGAATTTTGTTTGTTTGTGAAATATCCGTTTGAAATGTGAGCGGACATTTGATGCACCGGGTTGGATGGCCGCCACCTTATCCGCTGTCCGCGGACACACCCGGACGAGTCCGCGGATATTTTGCGTGTCCGATTTGATGCATGGCGTTGGAGATGCCCTAAGCCATCCTGAAGATCTGAAGCCATCCTAAAGGTCTCCATAAGCATATCATTCTCCCCCGGATGAGGATTTGCGCCAGGCAAGCGCGGGGGCACTCAGGTCCCTGGTGCCTCCTTTTTATTTTGGCTTCTGATTTTCAAAGTTCTGTATCTTAAATGAAAATTCCAAATTAAGTTTTATTTTCATATTCGTGTTTCTTGTTAGTAGCGCTTTGAAATAAGATCCGTTTTAAATATATTTTGACGAATTTGAAAAAATATGTTAAGTTTCAATGTTGAAACTTAGTACGAGTGACCGATAAAAATCATTTACTTTGGGTCTACGAGCGGCAGAAAAAATACTTAGAATTATATATCTAAAACTTGTTGAAACTGGGCATTTTAGATGCAAAACCGTAAGTTTCATGGTTGAAACTTAAAGGTTTTTGAGGGACTTTGTTTTTATTGTGGCCCCGTGCGGGATTTAACTATTTTGCGAACCGCGAGGCAAATTGAGTGGGCGGCAGGGCTTGGCAGGTGAGTGCCTCCGCACTTACGTTCCCCTGTGGATTTCCTATTCTCTCCCGTGACTTCCACAATGACAATGACCCCTTCCATGATAAGTCCAAAACGTAGAAAACCAGACACACCATCCACTTTGAAATGTGGTGGAAATTTCACCAAAACGGAGCACTTGTCAGTTTGTCAGATCTACCAAAGTCAAGTTGTTTTACAGATAACTCCAAACTCCTTGGGAGGCTCCTCTTTAGTGAGCTCCCCAGCCTCCATGTACACAATCCCAACATTCTTCATAGAGGCAGTCCGATTACCAGCACTTGAGTATCTCTTTCTTTTCTCAGTACATTTTTACTATTTTCATGTATCTTGGTCAATGTGTGATCTTTCTTAGTGTGATGTGTTTGTTGCTTTCTTCACAGTTTCCCTGTGATGCCAATTTCTGTGATAACGTGATCCATCAGGCAACCTTAGATTTTGACCACGTGAGGCAAATAGTCATCCAAGAGAGGCTATGGGAGTGTGACAGGGGGCTGCTACCGATACTTTTCCTTGTTTCTCTACCAGGACGGGGGCTAAGGAGCGGCTTCCATCATGTTCCGCCTATACCAAGCCCGGCTATATATCCGTATGTATGCCTACCATATTATCACGTACTAAGCTCACAACGAACTTTTCAGTTTTCACTCGCAAATAAGCTGCGGTCATGGAGGGTTGGTTAACCTTATGTTTCATAGCCGTATCGACGTTACTGGCCGTTTGGTTTTCCGGTGGCAAGAGCAAGCCCAAGAAGCATCTGCCTCCTGGGCCATGGACTCTCCCGGTCATCGGCAGCCTCCACCACGTCCTCAGTGTCCTCCCACACCGCACCATCACGGAGCTGTGTCGCCGGCATGGGCCACTGATGCTCCTCAAGCTAGGTGAGGTTCCAACCGTGGTAGTCTCGAGCGCCGAGGCGGTGGAGCAGGTGATGAAGACCAATGACATCGCCTTCTCGTACCGGCGGACCACCGAGTTGCAGGACATCGTCGGCTTCGGCGGCAAGGGCATCATCTTCGCCCCCTACGACAACCGCTGGCGCCAGATGCGCAAGGTCTGCATCATGGAGCTCCTCAATTCCAAGCAGGTGAAGCGCATGGAAGACATCAGGGCCGAGGAGGTGGGCCGCCTCCTCCGCTCAATCATCACGGCCACAGCTGTGGGCGCTACCGTCAACATCAGCCAGAAGGCTGCGGCGCTCAGCAATGCCGTGGTGACGCGGGCGGTGTTCGGCGGCAAGTTCGCACGGCAGGAGGAGTACCTTCGCGAGATCAACCAACTCCTAGAGCTGTTGGGAGGATTCTGCCTTGTCGACCTCTTCCCGTCGTCGCGGCTGGTGCGGTGGTTCAGCACTTGCGAGCGCCGCACAAAGAAGAGCTGCGACCTCATCCAGCACATCATCACCGGGGTGCTTGACGAGCGCAAGGTGGTGCGAGCTGCCGGTGACGGCGCCTGCAGCACCGACGATGAGGACCTACTGGACGTGCTGCTCAGGCTGCAGGAAGAGGACTCGTTGGCATACCCTCTAACGACAGAGAATATAACTACCGTCTTGTTTGTGAGTATTTTCCACTCAGTCATTTCCTAACCATTTGGATGTACTATGTGATTTCTACATCATAGAGAAGCCAACATACTACTCCCTCCGTTCTTTTTTATAAAACATTTCTAATATTGAACTGTTTTAGGCATTGTTTGAAATGTTTACAACGCCTTATACAAATGAACAGAGGAAGTAACTAGGTGCCTAAGAAGAAAAGTACTCCCTCTCTCCCATAATATAAGAGACGCTACGCTCTTATATTATTGGACGGAGAGAATATTACTTACTTGATTCATCCATATATAGTTTTAGATGTAATTTTTCGCTTTGACTCGGTTGATCTTTTATCAACACATGCGAGAGGAAATAGTTATCTACATGTACATTACTCCGACCGTTTAATGGCTGCATAGGCCCAGGTGATGTGAGTATAAATGTGTTTAGACTGCTCATAGTAGGAGTAACATAAGTGATAACATAACACATATTTAGGCAAAGTTGATGTTGTGACAAGTAATTAATGAGAAAAGATAGGCATGTGGTAACATAATATGTTACTCAATCTATGAGTAACATCACACATACCAAGACAAGATGAGTCTACATCCTAATAAATAAAGTATTGTATGAAACCATAAATATGTTACTCCCTATTATAGAGGTAGTAATATAGACTAGTAATATGTTAGTCCCCACTATAGGAAGTTGAAATCATTGGTCAAGTCTTAATCTGTCAATGTAAAAGTGAGAACACATTAATCCAGGTGGCAAGCAATTCTTTTAGGAACCTTTTCACGAGGGGCGGGGTGCTATTGCAATTCATAAGGTAGAAGATAATTATTAGAGTAAAAAGTGAACAAAAACATTGGCAACGGGGATGGGACCAAAAAATATTACGTACACTGGTCGGTTAATTAGAGAAAAAGCGACTATTACAATCTAAAGTCAAGACAAAATATTAGTTCCAAAAAAAATACTAGTTGTATTAAATAATGTTTTTTAGGATCATTAAATAATGCTTTATGTCACATGCAATACTATTTTCTGAAATAACAAATTTCATTTCAATAATTTATGTGCATATAGTATTTAATTATACCACAATGTCGTTATTTTCAGGACATCTTTGCAGCTGGCACGGATACTACAGGAACCGCTTTGGAGTGGGCTATGTCAGAACTCATATGTCATCCTGAAGCTATGGCTAAGGCACAATTAGAGGTTCGAGAGGTACTGGGTCATGGCCGAGCTATCATTGGCAATAGCGATCTTGCAAAACTCCACTACCTGCGGATGGTCATCAAGGAGGTTCTTAGATTGCATCCACCTGGTGCTCTACTTCCCCGCAAGACTAGAGAGGACTGCAAAATTATGGGTTATGACATGCTTAAAGATACAAATATATACATTAATGTCTTCGCAATTTCCCGAGATCCTCGATATTGGAACAATCCTGAAGAGTTTAATCCAGGAAGGTTTGAGAACAATAACGTGGATTATAATGGGAATTCTTTTGAATTCACTCCTTTCGGAGGTGGGCGACGGCAATGCCCTGGGATAGCATTCGCCACGTCACTTTTGGAGATCACTTTAGCAAACTTTTTATATCACTTCAACTGGATGCTTCCTGGCGAAGCCAGCTCAGCGTCACTGGATATGTCTGAGAAATTTGGGTTCACCATAGGTAGAACATCTAATCTGCACCTCAAGGCTATTCCATATGTACGCTCCACTATATAGATGCACCTCAGTAGCCGTGGATGTCCGTACTTATTTCCTTATACCTATATGGATGTGCTAGAATAAAAGGAGCTCAGGGCATAATTTGCGGCATCAAATTGTTGTTCATGTTACCGTTGGCCAAAAAAATTGGAAGTAACTATCAGCCGAAATTATATTTCAAAGTTGGGAATGCATGAAAGCAACTACTATGTATCACCTTATGTGGCCAATCATGGGGATTCTATAATTAGTGATTATATGTTAAATATTACTAGTTTGTAATATTTCCATTGAATAGTCATATTCATGTGGAAATTTTCCTTTAGTTGTAAGTTATAACTATTATAAATTGTCTTCCTTGATGTTTGGTCATTGTCTCAAGCACGTTCATCATTTTGTGTGCTAGAATTGTCTTAAATATATGTTTACAAGTTAAGCTACAGTTGGACTTGTAATTAGCGAGAGTTAGAAGTTCGAGTTGGACACATGTAGCCCAAACCTAATATATAGTCACTACTGGGTAGCAAAAATAGATTAAATGAAGCTGGTAGGTTTCTAATCACTTTGAATAGAGCATTAGCAATTAGATGTAATGTATTTTTTTATCCTTTTCAATCTTTTTTAGTATCGGAAGGAAAAGAAAAGAAAAGATGGATTGGATTGAACCTCAGAGTCATGAAAAATTTGGCAATCCCTATTTTTGAAAATAGAAATTTAGATTAAAGGGGTGCCCAAGCTAAATAAGGCCTCAGAAATTAGAGCATAGAAAAAGGCGGGTCTGGCTTGTTAAATGAAAGGATTTCGAACCAAAAGCTTTGCTAATTTGATAAGGGTTATATTCTTTAATTATTTCTCTATTTTGACTACTTAATTTAATAAAAAATATTCTAATAAATTTAATTCTTCTTCTCCGGATTCAAAATAGAAGAATAAAATAATATGTAGAAGAACTAAGTTAAGTCAATCCTTTTCCATTTATGGGCATACCGTCCTGAAAAAAAGCAAAAAAAAAAATCTAAAAAACCTAAAATTTTGTGGGATCGAAGATACTCATGTGCGCAAGGTGCGTGCAAAATTTTGTGCTATTTGGACATTCCCGGAGCTCGTGGCAAGGAAAAACAGTTAATCTGTACGCTTGTGAACAGTAAATTTGAAATAAAATAGCAAGAAAATTCAAAAAAAATATGAAATTTTTTGGCATCAAAGAGGCTTGGGTGCACAAGGTGCTTGCAAGTTTTTATGCTCAAATGACATGCGAGGAGCTCTAGAAAAAAAACAAAATAGTCATTTTTTTGAAAGTTTTTTCCCGAACCAAATTTTGTTTTTTTTCTCCACGAGCTCCTACAGTGTCCAAACACAACAAATTTTTGCATGCACCTTGCGGGCCCGAGCCTCTTTGATGCCAAAAATTTTCATATTTTTTTGAATTTTCTTGCTATTTTTTTGAATTTACTGTTCATAGGCGTACATATTTACTTTTTTTTTGCCACGAGCTCCTGGAATGTCCAAACAGCATGAAAATTCGCACCCATCTTGCGAACCTGAGTATCTTTGATCCCACAAAATTTCAGATTTTTTAGATTTATTTTTGCTATTTTTTTCAGGACGATCAAAGCCCTTTGACCGAACGGTATCGACACAGAAGGGCATTTCTATAAGTGCACATAACGGTAGAGGGCCAAATTTGAGCAGGCTTCGAAATTATGGGCAAATATCAGTAGTGGGTTCCAGTTAGGGACACAGATGTAAATGACCCAATTATCTAATATGCCACGGCAAAACATATGCCGACGAGCCCATCAGCATAGATCGAGCTAAGCCGATGGCTAGCCAGAAACCGTCGACAAATATGGAGCTATGCCGACAGGGCCCGTCGGCATACATACACCATCGGTAAATAACACAGATAAACCGTCGGTCCCCGTCAGCAAAGATTAACCATCAGTAAAGATCCGATCTACGCCGATGGTGACTGACGGCATATATGCAACCATAGTCATATAGCTTATTGGCTGATGGAAGGTTGACGCCGTTAAGGCTATGCCAACAGCCCTAACGGCAGCCATCGGCATAGAATAATTATAATTTAAACATAAGTTACATGATTATAAAAATAATAACGTGATAATTAGTACATAAAAATAAAAAATGGAAAAACAAACTATGCCGACGGTACCAGTCGCATAGGTAGACATGTGGCATCTATGTCGACGGCTACCGTCGGCATAGATTTTTTTTTGAAATTTCTTTTCTGTTTTAAAAAAGGGTTGAATGTGAGTTAGCTAAACTTAAATATATGCAAATTATATATCAATTTGGGGTAGAATTTTTCATAGAGTATGAATATACACTTTTTTAAGTTTTTGAACATAGGTCCTTATACTCTGTAAAAATCACAATTAATTCGTACTTGCATTGATTTTGAAAACTTTATATGTTTTTCAATCAGAATCTGGAAAGGATTTTGTTGGTATACTATGTTTTGAAATTTGAATAAATAAAATCATTGTTGTTTCAAAAATTTCACATGACACCCTCTTGTTTTGATTTGTGTGTATATTTTTCATTCCTTGGCCAAATGAGGCAAAGTTTATATCTATTTGCATCAAAAAGTTTCAAGGATTTCAAAAATCATGTGTTTAGATTGAAATGTTTAATTATTACTTTAATGTTTTGCTGCAATAGAGAAAGCTACCCCCTAGATTTCCGAGTCAACAGGCCGAGGGTTGGGCCGCTCGGGGGCCTTCCACCAAACCTTGCACTGGGTCCTCATACATGTCTAAAAGTGTGGTGGTAGGTTCAAACACCCAATACGCTGCTTCAGAGTATGACCCCTTCACGGACGACACTACCGCCAGCACTTAGAGGGGGAAACTACGATGAGGTTGAACCCGGAGGGAATCTTGTGACAGGTTGGGCCGAAACTTTGTTTTAAAATTTTCCTATGGGCTAACCTACCACAATCAGGTGGCAAAGTCCATCGGTGGAACGCCGTCTGGTGAAAGTCAAAAGGCTAGATATAGCTGGCTCAACCAGGCGAGGGTTAGGCCACTCGGGGTCCTTCGAGGTGTAGCAATGCCACCGAATCTTGCATTGGGTCCTCTTACATGTCTGAAAGTGTGATGGTACATGTAAACACCCAAGTAGCACCGAAGTAGCATTCGACAATTTTGAAGTTCTATGAATATTCTTGAATAGTCGTAATTCGATAAATTCTTGATTTTTTTACATAGTACAAACACAGTAGATATAGGCTATGTGGTAATTTTTCATATTTTTTAGAGATGTGGAAGTATCTGAAAAAATTTCCTCTTTACAGATTGTTCTTTACTCCGATTGTTGTTATAGTTGCATTGGTTGCTGATGACCCACAAGTATAGGGGATCTATCATAGTCCTTTCGATAAGTAAGAGTGTCGAACCCAATGAGGAGCAGAAGAAAATGATAAGCGGTTTCCAGCAAGGTACTCTCTGCAAATACTGAAATAAGTGGTAACAGATAGTTTTGTGATAGGATAATTTGTAACAAGCAACAAGTAACAAAAGTAAATAAAGTGCAGCAAGGCGGCCCAATCCTTTTTGTAGCAAAGGACAAGCCTGGACAAACTCTTATATAGAGAAAAGCGCTCCCGAGGACACATGGAAATTATCGTCAAGCTAGTTTTCATCACGTTCATATGATTCGCGTTTGGTACTTTGATAATTTGATATGTGGGTAGACCGGTGCTTGGGTGCTGTTCTTACTTGAACAAGCATCCCACTTATGATTAACCTCTATTGCAAGCATCCGCAACTACAACAAAAGTATTAAGGTAAACCTAACCATAGCATGAAACATATGGATCCAAATCAGCCCCTTACGAAGCAACGAATAAACTAGGGTTTAAGCTTTTGTCACTCTAGCAACCCATCATCTACATATTACTTCCCAATGCCTTCCTCTAGGCCCAAATAATGGTGAAGTGTTATGTAGTCGATGTTCACATAACCCCACTAGAGGATAGACAACATACATCTCATCAAAATATCGAACCAATACCAAATTCACATGACTACTAATAGCAAGACTTCTCCCATGTCCTCAGGAACAAACGTAACTACTCACAAAGCATATTCATGTTCATAATCAGAGGGGTATTAATATGCATATAGGATCTGAACATATGATCTTCCACCAAATAAACCAACTAGCATCAACTACAAGGAGTAATCAACACTACTAGCTACCTACTAGTACCAATCCCGGACATGGAGACAAGAATTGGATACAAGAGATGAACTAGGGTTTTGAGAGGAGATGGTGCTGGTGAAGATGTTGATGGAGATTGCCCTCTCCCGATGAGAGGAGCGTTGGTGATGACGATGGCGATGATTTCCCCCTCCCGGAGGGAAGTGTCCCCGGCAGAACAGCTCTGCCGGAGCCCTAGATTGGTTCCGCCAAGGTTCCGCCTCGTGGCGGCGGAGTCTCGTCCCGAAATATTGCTTATGATTTTTTCCTTGACGAAAGACTTCATATAGCAGAAGATGGCCACCGGAGAGCCAACAGGGGGCCCACAAGGCAGGGGGCGCGCCCCCCACCCTCGTGGCCAGGTGGGGCCCCCTCTGACGTACTTCTTCCGCTCAATATTTTTTATTATTTCCAAAAATGACTTTCGTGGAGTTTCAGGACTTTTGGAGTTGTGCAGAATAGGTCTCTAATATTTTCTCCTTTTCCAGCCCAGAATTCCAGCTGTCGGCATTCTCCCTCCTTGTGTAAACCTTGTAAAATAATAGAGAATAGGCATAAGTATTGTGACATAACGTGTAATAACAGCCCATAATGCGATAAATATCGATATAAAAGCATGATGCAAAATGGACGTATCAACTCCCCCAAGCTTAGACCTCGCTTGTCCTCAAGCGGAAGCCGATAACGATAAATATGTCCACATGTTTAGAGGTAGAGGTGTCGATAAAATAAAATATGGACATGAGGGCATCATGATTATTCTCATAACAGCAGCATATATGGATATTGTCATATGATTTATTATGCTCAAGTAATAATCTATTCACAATGCCAAGTATGAATCAGAAACTTTATTGAGAACTAACAAACTATAATCTCAGTCATTGAAGCAATTGCAATTTATCATAACATCAGAAAGAGTCTATGTCAGAGCTTTCTAGCAAGTCCACATACTCAACTATCATTTAGTCTTTCATAATTGCTAACACTCACGTAATACTTGTGGTTACAGAGTTTTAATCGGACACAGAGAAAGATAGGGGCTTATAGTTTCGCCTCCCAACCTTTTACCTCAAGGGTAATGTCAACAATAATAACTCATACTGACTTACATCCAATTAGATATATTTATCAGGATCTTTCCAACACCCTATGCTTGCCAAAGGATAAAATGTAAAAAGGAAAGGTGAAGATCACCATGACTCTTGCATAAGGTAGAAGATAATAGTAAAAGATAGGCCCTTTGCAGAGGGAAGCAGAGGTTGCCATGCGCTTTTATGGTTGGATGCACAAAATCTTAATGCGAAAGAACGTCACTTTATATTGCCCCTTGCGATATGAACCTTTATTATGCTGTCCGTCGCTTTTATTTCTTCCACATCACAAGATCGTATAAAGCTTATTTCCTCCACACCAATCAATCATACATATTTAGAGAGCATTTTTTATTGCTTGCACCGATGACAACTTACTTGAAGGATCTTACTCAATCCATAGGTAGATATGATGGACTCTCATGGCAAAACTGGTTTAAGGGTTTTTGGAAGCACAAGTAGTATCTCTCACTACTAGGAAAAGGGCTATAGATGGAATGGACACTAATGGCGCACCAGATATGTGGTGCGCCATTGCTATGTAGCAGTGGCGCACCATGTGCTGGTGCGCCATTAGTGTGAAATACACTAATGGCGCACCAGACACACGGTGCGCCATTAGTAACAAATTTTATTTTTTTTATTTTGCCAGACATACTAATGGCGCACCAGGACATAGTGCGCCATTACTAGTTGTAACTAGTAATGGCGCACCAGGAACATAATGCGCCACTACAATATTTTTTTATTTTTTACTTTTTTGCAAAACTACTAATGGCGCACCTGGGGCAGTTGGTTGATACGTGGGACGCCGCAAAGAAAGAATATTTCCCTATGAGAGCCGCACTGCTCACGACGGTGCACGACTATCTCGGTTTCGGATATCTCGCGCGCGGGGCAGGTGGTTTCGGAGAGAAAGAATATTTCCCTCCCCCGCTCCACCGGCCGCCGCCGCCGACCCCCGGCCCACACCCTCCCCCACTCCACCGTCGCCGACGACCCACCGCACCCTCCCCCGCTCCACCGGCCGTCGCCGACGACCCCCCGCACCCTCTCCCCCGCACCCTCCCCGGCCTGCTCCACCGTCACAAATGAATGCAACTAAATTTGCAAAAAAAAGCAAATTTGATTATATTTTCAAATAACAAATTTGATGATATTTTTAAAAAAATCATTACTGTTTTTATAAAAAATATTACTGTTATGATTTAAACAAGTTTGAACATATTTAAACACAAATAAATATCAAACAACATTTTAAATGCATAAAAACAAAAATTGGGGAGCCTGGGAATCAAACCCAGGACCTCCTAGTGTGTGTGCTACGTGCTGACCAGTCGGGCTAGTGGGCGTGTTCTGGTGGAGATAGGGTTAGGTGGAATATAACCTGACCAGTCGGGCTAGTAAGTAAGACAAAATTCTAATGGCGCACCAGTGGGAGGTGGTGCCATTAGAATCGACGTACTTATGGCGCACCAGTGGGAGGTGCGCCATTAGAATCGACGTACTTATGGCGCACCAGTGGGAGGTGCGCCATTAGAATCGACGTAATTGTTCCCCTCGCCCTGTGGCCTCCCTCCCTCCCTCGCCAGATCCCCCACTCGACCCCGGCCAACCGTACGCCGCCGCCCCCTTGCTCCGCCCCCTCCGTCCGCCGCGCCTGCACGTCGTCTGCCGCTGTGGTCTTGCGCTG
Organism: Aegilops tauschii subsp. strangulata; assembly: GCF_002575655.3. Classification (NCBI taxonomy): domain Eukaryota; kingdom Viridiplantae; phylum Streptophyta; class Magnoliopsida; order Poales; family Poaceae; genus Aegilops; species Aegilops tauschii. Next base: position 540,417,012 of record NC_053039.3, on the reverse strand, counting down.
CCTCGACGCCGCCGCCCCGACCCCCGCCGGATTCCACCCCCGCCGCCCCCACCACTACAGCTCCCTCGCGCCGCCGCCCCCGCGCCCGCCGCTCCTTCGCCGCCCCGCCCCAGCACGTACGTCCCCTCCCTCCCTTCCCCCATCCCCCTAGCTTCTCCTCCTCCTCCTCTCACCACCCGTGCCTTCTTCTGCTCGGAAGGTCAAGAAGGCGGCCAAGGACGCCGACGACATCACGGGCCCCTTCCTCCGGATCGTCGCCCGCAGCCTCCTCGACGCCGGCGTCCTCTAGGTGATTCCTCCTCTCTCCTCCCCTCCTTCCCCCTAGGTTTCTCTCCCCGCCGGCGTCCTCTAGGTGATTCGAGGTGATGCCCCTCACCCCCAACATGCTGTACTGAACATGTAAAAATGCAGAACGGCAGCACTCTGCTAGTGAAAAACAAATACTGTTTCTTTGGAGCAGGAGAGGAATTCAGACTGCTGCATCAATGAGTTCCAACGACTCCCTATGGCCCATTCATTATTCAAACTACAAATTACTCATCATGGACAGCCAACAGGTGCAGTGCTCATGCACGAATGCATTGTAATTAAACATATATCCCTGAGTTAATTTACGATATAATGCTAAAGCTCAAAGGCTGGCAGCTTTCTGTTCTAGCAGCCATCAGACCTGAAAATTAAGCCCACTCAACTCCGTGCAGCAGATTCACATGATCATCTAATGATGACAAAAATCTGAGCCTCTGCAAGCTCCAATCCTGCATCAAACTTTAGGCTCGCCAAGTATTCGTTCTCTTTAGTTGTTACAGAAACCTGAGTATATATCTTGAGAAAAGTGGAGTAAGTGTGTTGCTCTACTCGTACATAACAGAAAGCGGAGGATGCTACTCCAGCAGCAACACAAATGGGCAAAAACAACAGCTCTCATTGTTCAATAATTAATAAAGGCATCAAATCTGCGTGTTCATTGTTCAAACTAACCATGGTAGGTAAACATATTCCAGAGACGTTGTATGATGCATGCTACAACTTGGTTGCAGTTTGAAACAACAAAAAAAAGGCTAGTCTGAACCCTGCTACAAACCAATGCATATATTGTACTGTATTCATTCTTGTAAACTGAACATGTTCATCTATCTATATATGCATTGTATTTTTTTCCTTTGGAAAGTAAAGTTTATTTTCTGGCTGGCTGGCATGATGGCTCATGGATACCTCAGCTGCAGCTGCAGCTGGAGCTCAATGGATGCAACCTTTGTATCTTCCTGTAGTATGGAGTATTAAATTGCCCCCTAGGGTATAAGGTTTCATTTGGATGTTCTCCCAGAACAAAATCATGACTTGTGACAATCTAAGGAAAAGGGGGGTGGCAAAACCCCTAGAGTGTGTTCATTGCAAAGAGATACAAACTGTATATCATTTATTTTTTGAATGTATTGTAGCTAGTTAAATCTGTGAAGATGTTGAAATGCTTTTCTAGGTGCCAATCGTTAACTTTGAATCTATTGCTAAGTTGTGGCTTTGCAATAAAAGATACATTCACTTGAATGCAGTGTGCTTTTTTCTTTTCCAAAGGAAAAGAAAATGTGGTGTATAACAAATGTATTATTTGGTGGAAATTGAGATATCATATTAATCATTGACAAATTGGCTTTGAACAAATAATCTTAAATCCATGCATACCTACACAATTCATCTATTTGCAATGTGATGTTGTAAGGGTACTAATTGGTCTCTTCTGCTGCTTATCAGAGATGGGGGGAAGCAGCCACCACCGCTCTGCCTCACCGGAGTACGAGTTGGATGCTTTCGAGTTCTTCAGTGTCATACTTGGGACTTCAGTATCAGCCACGAGGCAGGTATATAAAACGAGAGATCTCCCCTTCACCCATCTCATTATGATAACTCTGTTGTTTGCTACATCACTCCTTGTCCCAAATTGCAGAGGCTGCCTGACACTTTTATGAACATGCTGGGTGAAGATCCGCCACATAATGTGAAGCTCCGACAGGCCGGCGGCGGGGTTCGCAGGCTGTGGGACGTGGAGTTGGTGATCAAGGAGGGCCACATGTACTTGTGTCGTGGTTGGGACAAGTTCTACAATGCCTACGACCTGCGGACCGGGTACTTTCTTCTCTTCAAGTACGACGATGACGCCACAATGCTCATCGTGAAGGTTTTCAACACGACTATGTGTCGCATGCGCTACGCTGACGACGAAGATGCCAGTGCGTTCTGCCTCTTCTTATTCCTCTACATTTGGCTTTGTTTCACATCGATTGTTAACGGCCATTGTTGCAGTTGGACAGGCAATGGGAGCAGCTGCAGCGACACTGGCTACAGCCAAAGCAGCAGCGATTCTGGCTTTAGCGAAAGCAGCAGCGATTCTGGCAGCAGCAAAGACAGCAAGAAGGATGATCCGGACTGGAGTGGGGGAGAAGAGGAGCAGCGTGGGGATGAGGAGCTGCAGGATGACGATGGGCATCAGGCTGAGGATGACCTAGCGCTGGTGGTGGCTGACCAAGGGCAAGAGATGGTGGTGGCTGACCATGGGCAAGAGATGGTGCTGGCTGACCATGGGCAAGAGATGGTGCTGGCTGACCATGGGCAAGAGATGGTGGTGGCTGAGGATGACCTAGCGATGGTCGTGCCCGTCCTGCCTGAAGGTGGCCTCGCGATGGTGGTGGTGCCTGACAATGACCACGCACCGGTGGTGGTGCCGGCGATCCCACAGCTGGGCGACATGACCACGCCAATTGTGGTAGAAGACTACATCCCACAGCTGCCTCCACCGCCTCGCCGCTCTTGGCGCATCAGGCTGAGGAAGGAGAAGGAGAAGAACAATGAGAACTGACTATGTGAAACTTTTGTAATATGGTGTTGGATGGATAACGGTGCTGGATGAACAATGTGAAATTTTTGTAATATGTAACGATGGAACTATGTGTTGGCTATGTATGTATATATGATGAAACTTGTGTGTTGGATATGATTGTTATATGGATGCTTGTTGTATATATATGTGTTGGATATCTCATATGTGAAATAGTGACCTGAGATTAAGAAAAAAACGATTTTTTTAAATGTTACTAATGGCGCACTTCCATCTGGTGCGCCATTAGTATACCAGTTACTAATGGCGCACCTTTGGGATACTAATGGCGCACCCGTGGTGCGCCATTAGGGTACCAGATACTAATGGCGCACCTGTGGTGCGCCATTACTAAAATATTCTAGTGGCGTGGTGCTAGTGGCGCACCAGTAGTGCGCCATTAATAGGCAAAACTGGTGCGCCACTAGTAAGCCTTTTTCTAGTAGTGTCTACTTGGTGCTAAGAATTTGTCTAGCATGAGGGGGAAAGGCAAGCTCAACATGTTGGATGATCCATGACAATATACTTTATCTCAGATATAAGAAAACATAACCCATTACATTGTCTTCCTTGTCCAACATCAACACTTTAGCATGTCATGTTTTAATGAGTGCTCCCAATCATAAAAGATGTACAAGATAGTATATGTATATGTGAAACCTCTCTTTCCTTATTACTTCCTATTAATTGCAACGATGACCAAAGCTATGCTTGTCAACTCTCAACAATTTTTAATCATCACTCTTTCTATGTGAAGTCATTACTCTCGATAACATCAATATGATCTCTTTGTTTCTTTTTATTCTTTTCTCTTTTCTTTTATTCACTCAAGATCATGGCAAAATAGTCAAGCCCTTGACTCAACACTAATCTTTATTATATAGCTCACGGACTCGATTACATAGAGAGATCATAAAGCAAAACTCAAAACTAGATCATACCAAAAACTTTATTCTACTAGATCAAAATACTACTAGTGGGATCGAACTAAGAAAAATAGTAAAGATAGGAGTGTGGTTGTGATACGATACCGGGGCATCTCCCCCAAGCTTGGCAGTTGCCAAGGGGAGTGCCCATACCCATGTGATTATGTCTCCTTTGTTGGTGAAGAAGGTGGAGTTGTTGATGATGTGGGTTTGTCGTCCATCTTCCATGGCATAGGCTCACCATCATAGAAGGATGATCGAGTCTCCGGGATCCTCACATCTGCAGCCAAACTCATTCTTTTGAATCTATATTCATACTCACAGTTTTGGTTTTGCAGATCATAGATTTGGGCTTGAAGGTGCTCGATCTTCTCGTGAAGCTTGAAGATGGTCTCCCCAATGTTGTTGGCATCCAGTTTGTGGCTGTTGGTGAACTCCGCGATCATCATGTGGTTGGAGTTGAGTCCACGTTCCCCATTCCTTGGCACTTGAAAACTTGTTGCTCCATTGCTTCGAGCCTTGTCTCCACGCTTCCGGTCCCCTTCGGTCCCTCAACATCGCGGATGTGCAGCAACCCATCACGCATCTCAATGGTTTGAGGGTGTTGCAGCACCTCCGCGAGGTAAGGGTTGATGACCTTCTCGAAGAACTTGTCCTTGGGGGCGCTTGGAGACGTCATGATAATCTAGATCTGTCAGAAAAACAGCTCGAAACAAGAACAGAGGATAATTGCGTGATACAGGGGTCAAAACCTTCGGGAGATTATATAATGAATTTTTACCGACCAAAATATGTATCGTGCAAGAAAACGGAGTCCGGAGAGCACACGAGGTGCCCACGAGGTAGGGGGCGCGCCCAGGGGGTAGGGCGCGCCCTCCACCCTCATGGAGCCCTCGTGTCCTTCCTGGACTGCTTCTTATTTTTCTATTTTTCTAAATATTCCAAAACAGAGAAATATTGCCATAAAAATTGTTTTGGAGTCGGTTTACTTACCGTACCACATACCTATTCCTTTTCGGAGTCTAAAACTTTCCGGAAAGTGTCCCTTATGTATTCCTCTGGGGTTACAGTTTCAATAATATTGGTTTCAGCGTTTATAGGATTACCTGAGATATAATGTTTGATTCTTTGACCGTTTACCACCTTCGGATTTGTGCCTTCGAAGTTGTTGATTTTTATGGTACCGGAACGATAGACCTCCTCGATAACGTAAGGGCCTTCCCATTTAGAGAGAAGGTTTCCTGCAAAAAATCTTAAACGAGAGTTCTATAGCAATACATAATCACCTACATTAAACTCGCGCTTTTGTATTCTTTTGTCATGCCATCTTTTAACTTTTTCTTTAAATAACTTGGCATTCTCATAAGCTTGGGTTCTCCATTCATCAAGTGAGCTAATGTCAAATAACCTTTTCTCGCTGGCAAGTTTGAAATCATAGTTGAGCTCTTTAATAGCCCAATATGCCTTATGTTCTAGTTCGAGAGGTAAGTGACATGCTTTTCCATAAACCATTTTATACGGAGACATACCCATAGGATTTTTATATGCAGTTCTGTAGGCCCATAATGCATCATCAAGTTTCTTGGACCAATTCTTTCTAGATCTATTAACAGTCTTTTGCAAAATTAATTTGAGCTCTCTATTACTCAATTCTACTTGACCACTAGACTGTGGGTGATAAGGAGATGCAATTCTATGATTAACATCATATTTAGCAAGCATTTTACGAAAAGCACCATGAATAAAATGTGAACCACCATCAGTCATTAAATATCTAGGGACTCCAAACCTCGGAAAAATAACTTCTTTAATCATCTTGATAGAAGTGTTATGATCAGCACTACTAGTTGGAATAGCTTCTACCCACTTAGTAACGTAATCGACAGCACCTAAAATATGTGTATATCAATTAGAGGCAGGAAAAGGTCCCATAAAATAAAAGCCCCAAACATCGAATGGTTCAATAACAAGTGAATAATTCATAGGCATTTCTTGACGTCTACTAATATTACCAATTCTTTGACATTCATCACAAGATAAGACAAACTTACGGGCATCCTTGAAGAGGGTAGGCCAATAAAAACCGGATTGCGATACCTTATGTGCAGTTCTATCTCCAGCGTCGTGCCCTCCATAAGCCTCGGAGTGACACTTGCGTAGGATCTGTTCCTGTTCATGCTCAGGTACACAACGTCTAATAACACCATCTACTCCTTCTTTATAAAGATGTGGGTCATCCCAAAAGTAATGTCTCAAGTCATAGAAAAACTTTTTCTTTTGCTGGTATGTGAAACTAGGTGGTATAAATTTAGCAACAATGTAATTAGCATAATCAGCATACCATGGAGTACTACGAGAGGCATTTATGACATTTAATTGCTCGTCAGGAAAACTATCATCAATAGGTAGTGGGTCATCAAGAACATTTTCTAACCTAGACAAGTTGTCTGCAACGGGGTTCTCAGCTCCCTTTCTATCAACAATATGCAAATCAAATTCTTGTAGCAAGAGAACCCATCTAATAAGTCTAGGTTTAGCATCTTTCTTTTCCATAAGATATTTAATAGCAGCATGATCCATGTGAATAGTTACTTTAGAGTCAACAATATAAGGTCTGAACTTATCACAAGCAAATACAACTGCTAAGAATTCTTTTTCAGTAGTAGCATAATTTCTTTGAGCATTGTCCAGAGTCTTACTAGCATACTGAATAACATTTAATTTCTTATCAACTCTTTGCCCTAGAACAGCACCTACAGCATAATCACTAGCATCACACATAATTTCAAAGGGTAAATTCCAATCAGGTGGCTGAACAATAGGTGAAGAGATCAATGCTTTCTTAAGTATTTCAAATGCTTCTACACAATCATCATCAAAGACAAATGGTATATCTTTTTGTAATAAATTAGTTAGAGGCCGACAAATTTTTGAGAAGTCCTTAATGAACCTCCTATAAAATCCGGCGTGACCAAGGAAACTTCTTATACCTTTGATGTCCTTGGGACATGGCATCTTTTCAATAGCATCAACCTTGGCTTTATCAACCTCAATACATCTTTCAGAAACTTTATGCCCCAAGACAATACCTTCATTAACCATAAAGTGGCACTTTTCCCAATTCAAGACAAGGTTAGTTTCTTCACATCTCTGCAAAACTCGATCAAGATTGCTCAAGCAATCATCAAAAGAAGATCCATAGACGGAAAAGTCGTCCATGAAAACCTCACAAATCTTTTCACAAAAGTCAGAGAATATAGCCATCATGCATCTTTGAAAGGTAGCAGGTGCATTACATAAACCAAAATACATACGTCTATAAGCAAAAGTACCAAAAGGGCAAGTAAAAGTGGTCTTTGATTGATCATTGGCCGACACAGGTATTTGAGAGAAACCAGAATAACCATCTAGAAAGCAATAATGTGTATGTTTGGATAATCTTTCTAGCATTTGATCGATAAAAGGTAAGGGGTAATGATCCTTTTTAGTAGCCTTATTTAATTTGCGGAAATCAATTACCATCCTATAACATGTAATAATTCTTTGCAGAATCAATTCATCTTTATCATTAGGAACGACGGTAATACCTCCCTTCTTAGGGACACAATGGACAGGACTTACCCACTGAATATCAGCAACGGGATAAATTATACCTGCCTCAAGGAGCTTTAGTATTTCTTTTCTTACCACTTCTTTCATCTTAGGTTTCAGCCGTCGTTGATGATCACGAACTGGTTTGGCATCTTCTTCCAAATTTATTTTATGTTGACATAGAGTGGGACTAATGCCCTTAAGATCATCAATAGTATATCCAATAGCGGCACGGTGCTTCTTCAGAGTTTTCAATAGTCTCTCTTCTTCATGCTTTGAAAGGTTAGCACTAATAATAACAGGATATATCTTTTTCTCATGAAGATAAGCATATTTAAGAGTATCAGGCAACGGTTTAAGCTCAAACACGGGATCACCCTTGGGTGGAGGAGGATCCCCTAGGATTTCAACAGGCAAATTGTGTTTCAGGATGGGTTCCTGTTTAAAGAATACTTCATCTATTTCCCTTCTTTCATTCATAAACATATCATTTTCATGGTCTAGCAAATATTGTTCTAAAGGATCACTAGGAGGCACGACAATAGAAGCAAGACCAATTATTTCATCCTTACTAGGCAATTCCTCTTCACGGTGTTGTCTACTAAATTTAGAGAAATTAAATTCATGAGACATATCACCCAAACCAATATTAACAACATCCTTTTCGCAGTCTATCCTAGCATTAACAGTGTTCAAGAAGGGTCTAACAAATATAATGGGACAAAAGCTATCTTGTGGGGAACCAAGAACAAGAAAATCAGCAGGATATTTAGTTTTCCCACACAAGAATTCAACATCTCTAACAATTCCCATTGGTGATATAGTATCTCTATTGGCAAGCTTAATTGTGACATCAATAACTTCTAACTCAGTAGGTGCAATATCGTGCTTAATTTCATTGTACAAGGCAATAGGTATTGCACTAGCACTAGCACCCATATCACATAAGCCATGATAACAATGATCTCCTATTTTAACATAAATAATAGGCATGCCTACCACAGGTATATGTTTATCTTTAGCACAAGGTTTAGCAATTCTAGCAGTTTCACCGCAGAAATAAATAACATGCCCATCAATATTATCAGCCAAGAGATCTTTAACAATAGCAATATTAGGTTCAACTTTAACTTGCTCAGGAGGTGTATAAGTTCTAATATTGCTTTTACGAACCACAGTCGAAGCTTTAGCATGATCCTTTATCCTAACAGGAAAAGGTGGGTTCTCAACATAAGAAGTAGGAACAATAGGGTCATTATAAGTGATAGTCTTTTCTTCAACTTTAATAGGTGCAGCTACTTTTACTTCTATGGGAGGATGATATTTAAACCACTTCTCCTTGGGGAGATCAACATAAGTAGCAAAAGATTCACAGAATGAAGCTACTATCTCAGAGTCAAGTCCATATTTAGTGCTAAATTTACGGAAAACATCGGTATCCATAAAAGATTTAACACAATCAAACTTAGGTGTCATACCTGGCTCCTTACCTTCGTCGAGATCCCAATCTTCAGAGTTGCATTTAATTCTATCCAATAAATTCCATTTGAATTCAATAGTCTTCATCATAAAAGAGCCAGCACAAGAAGTATCGAGCATGGATTGATTATTACGAGAAAGCCGAGCATAAAAACTTTGAAGAATTATTTCTCTTGAGAGCTCATGATTGGGGCATGAATATAACATTGATTTAAGCCTCCCCCAAGCTTGAGCGATGCTTTCTCCTTCGCGAGGCCAAAAATTATATATATATATAGGATAAAATTTCTGATGAAATTCCAATTTCAATCGTTTGTAGTTCCATGACCTCGTATCATCACATAGCCTATACCATGTCGATGCATCTCCCTTCAAAGATAAAGGGAAGACCTTCTTCTTAACAACATCATCGGGTATACCTGCAAGCTTAAATAATCCACAAACTTCATCCACATATATTAGGTGCTCATCAGGATGCTTTGTTCCATCTCCTACAAAAGGATTAGCTAGCAGTTTTTCTAACATACCCGAAGGAACTTCAAAGGGAACATTTTCATTTTCAGTAGGTTCAGTAGGTTGAGGAGCAACTCTTTGCTCTACTGGTCAGAGTGAAGATACCCCGAACAAGCCCCTCAGAGGATTACTTTCCATAGTAACAAGTGACAGTAATTTTCAGCACACTATATAAAATTTTCCTTACCAAATTCCACCTACCAAAGGCGCTTCACTCCCCGGCAACGGCGCCAGAAAAGAGTCTTGATAACCCACCTATCTATCGTAGTCCTTTCGGTAAGTAAGAGTGTCGAACCCAACGAGGAGCAGAAGGAAATGATAAGCGGTTTTCAGCAAGGTACTCTCTGCAAGTACTGAAATAAGTAGTAATAGATAGTTTTGTGATAGGATAATTTGTAACGAGCAACAAGTAACAAAAGTAAATAAAGTGCAGCAAGGTGGCCCAATCCTTTTTGTAGCAAAGGACAAGCCTGGACAAACTCTTATATAGAGAAAAGCGCTCCCGAGGACACATGGGAATTATCGTCAAGCTAGTTTTCATCACGTTCATATGATTCGCGTTTGGTACTTTGATAATTTGATATGTTGGTGGACCGGTGCTTGGGTGCTATTCTTACTTGAAGAAGCATCCCGCTTATGATTAACCTCTATTGCAAGCATCCGCAACTACAACAAAAGTATTAAGGTAAACCTAACCATAGCATGAAACATATGGATCCAAATCAGCCCCTTACGAAGCAACGCATAAACTAGGGTTTAAGCTTTTGTCACTCTAGCAACCCATCATCTACTTATTACTTCCCAATGCCTTCCTCTAGGCCCAAATAATGGTGAAGTGTTATGTAGTCGACATTCACATAACCCCACTAGAGGATAGATAACATACATCTCATCAAAATATCGAACGAATACCAAATTCACATGACTACTAATAGCAAGACTTCTCCCATGTCCACAGGAACAAACGTAACTTCTCACAAAGCATATTCATGTTCATAATCAGAGGGGTATTAATATGCATATAGGATCTGAACATATGATCTTCCACCAAATAAACCAACTAGCATCAACTACAAGGAGTAATCAACACTACTAGCAACCTAGTAGTACCAATCCCGGACTTGGAGACAAGAATTGGATACAAGAGATCAACTAGGGTTTTGAGAGGAGATGGTGCTGGTGAAGATGTTGATGGAGATTGCCCTCTCCCGATGAGAGGAGCGTTGGTGATGACGATGGCGATGATTCCCCCATCCCGGAGGGAAGTGTCCCCGGCAGAACAGCTCTGCCGGAGCCCTAGATTGGTTCCGCCTCGTGGCGGCGGAGTCTCGTCCCGAAAGGTTTCTTATGATTTTTTCCTTGACGAAAGACTTCATATAGCAGAAGATGGCCACCGGAGAGCCAACAGGGGGCCCACGAGGCAGGGGGTGCGCCCCCCACCCTCGTGGCCAGGTGGGGCCCCCTCTGACGTACTTCTTCCACTCAATATTTTTTATTATTTCCAAAAATGACTTTCGTGGAGTTTCAGGACTTTTGGAGTTGTGCAGAATAGGTCTCTAATATTTGCTCCTTTTCCAGCCTAGAATTCCAGCTGCCGGCATTCTCCCTCCTTGTGTAAACCTTGTAAAATAAGAGAGAATAGGCATAAGTATTGTGACATAACGTGTAATAACAGCCCATAATGCGATAAATATCGATATAAAAGCATGATGCAAAATGGATGTATCAGTTGCTCGTGTCAGTTTGTTAAATGTTTAGATCACTGGATAGTAATTAAAAATCATGTGTTTAGTTTGAAATTTTTAATTATTACTTTGATGTTTTGCTGCAATAGAGAAAGCTACCCCCCTACATTTTTGGGTCAACAGGCCCAGGCTTAGGCCGCTCGGGGGCCTTCGGGGAGTAGTAATCCCAACAAAACTTGCACTGGGTCCTCATACATGTCTAAAAGTTTGGTCGTAGGTTCAAACACCCAACATACAGCTTCGAAGTGTGACCCCCTTCATGGACGGCATTACCGCCACCACTTGGAAGGGGAAACTACGACGGAGGTTCAACCCGGAGTGCGACCCCCTTCACAGATGGCGGTAACACTGAAGTAACGTTCGACAGTTTTGAAGTTCTATGAATATTCCTGAATAGATAGTATTCAATAAATTCTTGAATTTTTTACACAGTACAAACACGGTATCTATAGGCTATGTGGTATTTTTCAAAAAAAATTGGAGATGCGGAATTATCTGAAAAATTCCTCTTTCCAGATTGTTCTTTACTTTGATTGTTATTATAGTTGCATTGGTTGCTCATGCAGTTTGTTTAATGTTTATATCACTGGATAGTAGTTAAAAATCATGTGTTCAGATTGAAATATTTGATCATTATATTGATGCTTTGCTGCAATAGAGAAAGCTACCCCCTAGATTTCCGGGTCAATTGGTCTAGGGTTTGGCCGCTCAGGGGCCTTCGGTGGGTAGCAATCCCACAAAAACTTGCATTGGGTCCTCATACATCTTCAAAAGTGTGGTGGTAGGTTTAAACACCTAGCACGCAACTCCGAAGTGTGACCCCCTTCACGGACGGCACTACTACCAGCACTTAGAGGGGGAAACTGCGATGGAGGTTCAACCCGGAGGGAATCTTTTGATAGGTTGGGCCCAAACTTTGTTTCCAAATGTTCCTATAGGCTAACCTACCACAACCAGGTGGAAAAGTCCATTGGTGGAACACCGTCCGGGGAAAGTCAAAGGGCTAGATCACCGGGTCAACCAGGCCAGGGTTAGGCCACTCGGGGGGCCTTTTGGGTGTAGCAATGCCACCAAATCTTGCGTTGGGTCCTCTTGCATGCATGAAAGTGTGGTGGTATGTGTAAACATCCCAGACGTAGCCCCGGAGTTTGACCCCTTTCACGGACGGCGGTAACACCAAAGTAACCACTACTGCAGGTTGCTGCTAACGCGACACTACGATCAGAGACACTTCGATGAAACTGTGTGAGATGCAATAATCGCAAACGGTGGTGTAAAAGAACCATCAAAAAAGGTGCAAAACATTTGCGATGCCGGATGCATCAAACATGGCTCTGAATTTAATTGCGTGTGCGATACAGGGCATACGGTTCAGTTCAATGTATTGTTTGCGATGAGGCGGAACAAAAGAAACGGGCAGCCAGATGAAGGCGTGTGCGATATACAGCATACGGTTCACTCGGATGAACGGTTTGTGATGAGGAGGAACAATAGAAACGGGCAGCTGGATAAAGGTGTGTGCGATTGAGGGCATACACTTTAGAAGGATTAACTGTTTGCAATTAGGCAACAGAACAGAAACGGGTCAGCCAGATCAAAGTGTCTGCGATTGATGGCATACACTTCACACGGATGAACTGTTTGCGATTAGCCACAACAAACAGAAGCAGTTAGATAGATCAACGTGTGCGCGCTAGACGGGCACACACATTCGAATTAAAAGAAGCGTGCGTGATGGTAATAACAAGCGCGCACGGTTGTTGGAACAAGACGTGTGCTAACATTGCCTATTGTGGTGCACCCTATGGTGCAAACGCCATGTACGCGGCCGAGAAGGCATCCCATGTTACGCCTTCCGGGAATAGTGCCGCACTTATAACCGTCAATAAATATTGAGACTGCGTCCCATCACATTCCAAATTACTATTGGCTCGGTGGGGGAAAATGGCCACCCACCCGCCCGCCCGCCCGCCCGCCGCCACCCTAAAACCCTAGCCCACTCACCGCCGGCGATCTCCATGTCTGACTGTGGGATCACTCATCGAATCCGGCCATCGTGTTCAGCGTCGTCTGCTCCCTCTTTTGGTTGTCATCTCAATGGCGGTACATGCTTCCATGTCCCTAGGTTTGGATTTCTCTGCGGGGATGAGCATGGCGCATGAGATCGGCCGCTTGTTTCACAGCACGGTCCATCCTACGGATCGATCTGGCCACTTTGTCCTGGTGGCTTCATTTGCACGGCACTCTTTCGGTTTGGACGAGGACAATGTGGGCTTGGCACTTGAATCAGCCATTGGTGGATATTGCTCTGCTCTCAAGGTATCTCAACTGCATGATCGTGTTTTCTCTTTCAATGTTTCGTGCAAAGAAGTTGGGTTTTTTATCTTGCATCAAAGGAGTTTTGTCTGCCCGCAATTCAAATGTTACTTTCATCTTTGGGGTCATGGTGGCCCAGATTGGGAAAAAGAATTTAGGTTCTGGCAATCTGAATGTGATCAGGAGTGGACTTTGATTAGTCCCTCTAAGAGGAGAGCTAGGTTAGGATTGGAAGCCATGCAACATGCCCCAATGAAATCTTCTCTCCATACTCAATCAGCTAGATCTAAGCATTCCAAGCACATTCAATTTGCCACGTTCGTGCAATACCCAGCTAGAAAAGGTTATAATTATGGGCCTACGTCTGATGAGGTCACAACTGTCCGGGAGGCAGGCTATGTGGTCTCTGGGCATGAAGCTGTTTCTTCTACATCGTCGGCATCTTCGCCGGTAGCTGTTTCTTCTTCGTCATCGGCATCTTCGCCGCCAGCGTGCCCAGTCATTCAGTTTGGAACATTGCCGCCATCCCCGCAGGGTTTATCCCATGCATGCGACAAGTCCGGATTTTTGGGCGGTCTGTTGTTACCTGCCACGGCAAGTTTAGACTCGCCCGTATTGCATTCTGTTGCATCTTTGGACCTTGTCACGGCCCTCGGCTCTAGTGCCCAGCCCATCTGCCTATCGGATGATGAAGTTGAAAGCCCATCTTCGCCGGCGATTCAGTTTCCCTCTCAAAAAGATATTGTTGATGATCTGCAGAGTTTCGATGAGATGATTGAGGATTTAGCTGCAAGCTATTGGGACTGCTAGAATTGTTTGGGCATGCGCCACACGTCAGAGACCTGCACAAACCCGATACGGTGCAGAAATTGTTTTTGTTCTGGTCATATTAAAAAAGATTGCACCGGTCACGCTCCTGACTTATCCCTTTGGGTGCCCAAAGTCCCATCACCTAGCTTTGGAAATCGTGAGAGGAAGGAAATTTACTCTGCTTCCCTTGCCTCTTCGGTTTCCCAAGAACAAACGCCTCCCCAGCAGAAAACCCCACCTCCTGCTACTCCGCCGTCATCGCCATTGCCACACCCGCTGCCGCAAACCACATATCACCAAGCAGCATCAAGCTCTGATCCTCGCCCGCCTCCCCCAATGGCGGTGTATGAGATCGATCTGTTTCGCTTCATCCCTTCTGGCTTCGACATTGTGGATGGTGGTGCGGATCGTCTGCCGCGCACCTACTATACTCCGGCGATCCCTCCCCCCCCCCCCCCGAGCGCACGAGTAGTACATGGTGGCAATCGTTGAGCCCGTCCCCCCGGCTCATCTGGTTGGTGCTCGTCGGCAGCAGGTGCTTAACTTCTTAGTTCAGACCATGCATGTTCCTGTCCTCTCTGCTCAAACTTGGTTTCAAGGAGTTGGTTTATTCGAGATGGAAGATCCTATGGTCCGTGCCTCTTTCACTTCGCATCCGCCTTTTCCTTTGGGTTTAGATGAGGATGGCCAGGAGTTCTTCGTCAGATTTATTTTGCATAACCAGGGAGAGGGTTTCAGAGCTCTACATGGACACAGACAGGGTTGGTTGATGTTTATTGGCATACCTCTGGATTACCGTAATACACAGTGCATTGCGGATATGGTTAGTACCTTTGGTCAGTTCCACTACTGGAATAGTACAGATCGTCAGAAAGTCAGATCATTGGTTCGAGCTTCGTTCCCTGACAATGCGTTGGTTCCACGCTTGGTTGCTATTAGGGAATTTGCTAATTGGGGCGGTACTCTAGTTTCTTGGACGGCTGGCTGCTATATCCTGGATGGTGACTTTGCTGAGGCTATGATTCCAGCGGATGAGGACCCTATGCCCCTAGATGGCAACCCACATCCCATGCCAGGCGCTAATGCTCCCCCTCAGCCATTCTGGGCCATGCCGCCGTACCCTGCTTTGGGTTGGAATGCGGTGCCCCTTGGTCATGATCAAGGACACAATGACGCTCAAGGATGGGGACAGAACTTGAACAATGAAGGTGGTTCGGGGCCTTGGGAGGAAGCCAACCAGCCCGCCCATGAACCTGTATAGGACCCAATCGTACAGGACCAAAACTCCATGATCCTTAATCCATCCATGAATTCTGATGATGATGCTGACATGGAAGAGGTTCAGCAGCCTTTGGTCCATGTTCATCCAGCGGGGCCGCTCGATCCTATCAACCTGGGTATTGTCAGGGTGTTCTATGGGCCGGTGCTACCGCCAGCAATGATTTGGGAAAGATCTTTCAAGTCCTTGATGCCAGAGTTCTTAATCAAGAATATTCCAGCCTTTCTGCCAGGCCTTTGCTTGCCGCCCTTGCCTGTTAAGTTGAGCTCGCCTCTTTTGGAGCAACGCTGGCACTCCCTGGCTTTCTACAAGACTGATTTCTGCACTCAGCCACGTTCCTCTGTTGTACTTCAAGAGATACCAGATGATTCGCAGGACCCTGCCTCTCAAGCAATGGATCATTCCCAGGATGAGTTCCTGTTCACATCTGTCACCCCCTCGCCCTTGGGGAAGAGACCACGGCAAGCTCGTCGCTCCAAGCATGATGTTCAGATCGTTCAAGAGTTGACTAATTTTTCTGTCAGACGGATGACACGCAGCTGTGCAAAAAGGACTGGCATGAAGCCCACCTCTGCAGTTCCTGTGAAGCCTACTCCTCTCCATCGCCCCAAGGCCAAGAAGCTCAAGCTCGACGCGGATGCAGGCCAAGATACTCCTCTGCCACCTCCGACGTCGATCGCTACAATGCAGGCAATCGGTGCTTCACTTGGCATCGCTCCGGACGATTTATCGGTGGAGAAGCTTATGGCTCCTCCTAAACAAGCTCCACAAGACGAGGGTTCTCATGATGAGTGATTTACAGAGTTATTTGCTGGGACCAGGGAAACATCTAGTCATTTGTTCTTTTGGTTTTCTTTTGTCTTATGTCGCTCTGAACTTGTCTGATGTGGTTGTGTGTTACTCTGCGGAAGTTATACCTGAACTGTTAAGCAGCTCAGTAGGATTCTATTGTCTTATGTTAGTTATTTATGGAGACTACATCGTTTCGTAATTGGAATGTGCTGTGTTGGAATGTACGTGGTCTGAATTCTGATGCTCGCCAGCGTGATATTAGAGCTAAGATCGAGGAGAGCCACTGCTCCATAATTTGTTTACAGGAAACTAAGTGTGAGCAGTTTGACATTAGGAAGATTCGGTCCTTCTGCCCTAGGCGTTTTGATCAGTTTGCTTTCTCTCCTTCTGTGGGTGCCTCTGGTGGAATTTTGGTCATTTGGAATTCTTCTGTCTTTGAGGGGCAGCTAGTGGAGGTTCAACGCTATAGTGTTGTTGTTTCTTTCAAGTCTGTTCATAACTCAGAACGATTGACTCTGGTTTCAGTGTATGCGCCATGTGAGGGTCAACCTAGAGACGATTTTGTGAGTTGGTTATATCATCTAACTATCCCTCTGGATGAGAATTGGTTGCTCCTTGGTGATTTTAACTTCATTCGCTCTCTAGATAACAGAAATCTGCCAGGAGGTGATATAAATGACATCTTTCTCTTTAATGAAATTATTGGTCATCTTGGGCTTCTGGAACTGCCAATAAAGGGTAGAAGCTTTACTTGGTCCAATATGCAGCAAATCCCTCTCCTGGAACAGCTCGATTGGTTCTTCACAACCTCCTACTGGATCTCTCACTACCCTAATACAGTTGTCTTTCCTTTGGCTAAAACTGCATCGAATCACGTGCCATGTGTGGTTTCAATTGACACTAAAATCCCCAAGTCCAAGGTTTTTAGGTTTGAAAATTTCTGGGTGGAAATGCCAGGGTTTATGGAGTGTGTCAAGAAATCTTGGGAGGCCCCTGTGTTTTCTGACCTCTCTGCATCTGCAGTTTTAACCAGGAAATTTAAACGCCTCGAGTATGATTTGAGAGTTTGGAGTAAAAACCTCTCTTACCTTAAGAAGTTAACTGTGGATTGCAGCAACGTTATTCTCTATTTTGATAAGATGGAGGAGCTAAGACCACTCGTTAGAACTGAGTTCGATTTCAGAAAAATTGTCAAGCTTCATTATGAGCATTTGTTGAAACTCCACTATATTTATTGGAAGCAGAGGTGTACGATCAGGTATATCAAGGTGGGTGAGGAAAACTCCAAATTTTTCCATGCCATGGCATCCGAGCGCGTGAGGAAAAACTCTATAGCTAGTCTGAAAACCCCGGGGATGGATGATCCCATTTCAGATCATGATCAAATGGCGGGAATCCTCTGGGCTTCCTTCAAAAACCGAATGGGCCAGGCCCAGGACATCTCAATGGGCTACGATTTGGGCACACTCATTCAGCCTGTCCCTGGTTTGGAGGAATTGTCGCTTCCCTTCTCTGATGCTGAGATTCAAAAGGTTTTGCAGGAGCTGCCAACCGATCGGGCACCAGGGCCTGATGGTTTTAATGGCATGTTTGTCAAGCGCTGTTGGCCGATCGTCGAGAAAGATTTCTTGAGTTTGATCAAAGACTTTTATGAAGGGAAAGTTTCTTTGGAAAATATTAATGGATCTCTCATTACCCTCATCCCTAAGATGATATCTCCTGAGGGGCCGGATGATTTTAGGCCTATTTCTCTTACCAACACCTGCTTGAAGTTTCTAACCAAGTTGTTGGCTAATAGGTTGCAAAGGGTGATTTTGAATTGCATCCATAAAAACCAGTATGGCTTTCTCAAGGGTAGATCAATCCAGGACTGCCTGGCTTGGAGTTTTGAGTATATACATCAATGTAAACAGTCCAAGAGGCCTATTGTTATTCTAAAATTGGATTTTGCCAAGGCTTTTGATACAGTTAATCATGAGGTTATTTTGCTGATGCTCAAACACAAAGGTTTTGATGATAAATGGATTGGTTGGGTCAAAGAGATCCTTTCTACAGGGTCTTCTTCTGTGTTGCTCAATGGCATCCCTGGCAAGCAGTTCAAGTGCAAATGTGGGGTCAGACAAGGGGATCCTTTATCACCTCTTCTATTTGTAATAGCAGCTAACCTTTTACAATCTGTGGTTAATCAAATGCTGGCCCATGGTATCTTATCACTCCCAATCCCCACACATGACCAGGAGTTCCCTATTATACAGTATGTTGATGATACTGTTATCTTTCTGTCAGCCAGAGATGAGGAGCTGGTTGCTCTCAAGAACATGCTGCTTACCTTTCAGCAATCTACTGGTCCCAAGGTCAATTTTGCAAAGTCTTCAATGATCCCACTCAACCTTGAGGAAGGTGAAGCAATTAGGTTAGCTGCTGTGTTGGGCTGCAGGATTGGCCAACTCCCTTTTACTTATTTAGGGTTGCCCCTTGGAACCACTAGGCCCAGGATTGTTGATCTCATGCCTTTAGTGGACACTTTGGAGAGGCGTCTGACTGCTAGCTCATGTATGCTCAACCAAGGATCTCGTTTGCAGCTCCTAACTTCAGTCCTGACTTCTATGCCAATCTACTTTCTTTGTAGTTTGCAAATCCCACCTGGTATTAACAAGCAGTTGGACAGAATCTTCAGACAGTGCCTCTGGAGGGGGAGTACTGATGCTCCCAAGCAATCTTTGGCCTCTTGGGATTTAGTCTGTCGGCCAAAAGACAAAGGTGGTCTTGGGGTCATCAACTTAAACATTCAAAACAAGGGTCTTCTGCTCAAGCATTTGCATAAATTTTATAATAAGGCTGACATACCCTGGGCGTCCCTCATCTGGAACGGTTATTATGCTGATGGTGTTCCACATGCTACAACCCTAGTGGGCTCCTTTTGGTGGAGAGATATCCTCAAGCTCCACGATCCATACACAGCTATTGCCTCAGTGCACATCAACATGGGTGACTCTGCTCTGTTTTGGACTGATGCTTGGTTTATTGGTGGCTCTTCTAGACCTTTATGTTGGAGATTGTCAAGGTTATTTTCCTTTGTTAACAATGACAAGGTTTCGGTGCATGAATTCCTCATATCGCAGGATATTTTTACCATGTTCTTCTTGCCATTGTCTCATGAGGCTGCTCAGGAGTTGCAAGTGCTAGAAGATTGGATCATGGCCTTGAACAGGGACACCAACATACTAGATGTTTGGGTTTGGCCGGGCAGATCTGGTAGTTTCTCAGCCAAGAGTTTCTACACCTTGATGCACTCACATTTTCCCACAATTCAACCGTGTAAATGGTTGTGGAAAAGCAGATGCACCATGAAGATCAAAGTCTTTGGATGGTTACTTTTCTTTGACAGGCTTAACAGCAAGGACCTTCTGATCCGCAGGCACTGGAGATCCCCCCCTGGATGATAATCTTTGTGTTATCTATCATGAATTTTCATATGAGGATAGGCTGCATTTGTTCGTCAACTGTAATTTCAGTCGGAGGGTTTGGAACTACCTTTCTATTTACTGGTCAAGAGGGCCGGATATTCAGCAGTGTATCCAACATGCTAGCTCAAGCTTCGGGCATCCTTTCTTCTTCGAAGTAATGTTGACGGCAGCATGGAATATTTGGATCCTCAGGAATGGCAGAACTTTTAGAGGGGAGAGAGCTACTTTTGCTGCTTGGCGGTCTAACTTTGTACATGATCTTTCACTCCTAACTCATAGGCTCAAGGATGATACCAGCATCAAGCTTAGAGCTTGGATAAATGCTTTAGTCTAATTAGTCCATGTAGGTAGTTCTAGTCTTGTACCATAGCTTTGTAGGCTAGTTTCTTAGCTCCTGTATATACTCCTACTATTCTTTTTTGTACAGTTGTTCAATTTCAATAAAGGGCTGTGGGGCTTTGCCGCACAGTAAATATTCAAAAAAAACATTCCAAATTACTGCCACGCTATATTTAATTGCAAACTTGTTCACACCGATCAAAACCTAAACGGTTTCACACTTAGGACCGTATTAGTACTTGTTTGTAAATACTACTACTCCAAGATGACTGCACATTCCTCCTCAACTCCTCATCCACAAAAATAAACAAGTCATTCATCATCGTTCCCTTGCGTCTGCCATGGCCAGCGTGAGTTCTGGGTCGAGAGATTGCCACCAAGGAGATGCGAGCATGGAAGCAGAAGCATGAGAGATGTCCTGCCTCGCCGCGAAAGCAGTCGGCATGTCCCGCCACACGGTCGTAGCAGCACAGAGGTCCTGCCGCGTCGCCGAAGCAGCACGGAGGTCCCGCCGCGCCGTCGATGCAGTAGACTGGTCCGGCCGCACCGCAGAAGCAGAAGAGATGTCCCGCTATGCCGTGAATGCAGCAGAGATGTCCTCCCGCGCCGCGGTGGCCTGGTAAAATGTCTCGCGGGCAGGTGAGGACTCTTACAGGCGCATGCATGTGATCGTCCATAGCCAGATGGATCAGATCTCCGGCTGGGCGATGTTGCAGGACGACATGAAAGCCTCTTTTGAACAGGCTGCCGGCGTCATCGGGCAACTAAATGAGAGCAATGCGAAGCTCCTAGCCGAGTGTGACATGCTGAGGGCGAAGATCGTCGGAAGTGTGGAGTAGCAGGAGGAGACCACTTCCTTGTTGAAGAGGACTGGCGTCATCGTCGAGAAACTTATGGACGAGAATGCCATGCTGCGCATCGAGCGCAGAAGGCTGGTGGAGGAATCCGTGGATGCTCTCAAGCAGCATCTTGAGGACAAGAAAGAGCTCATCGCTGCTCGCCGCGGAGACCAGTTCCCGCGTCCTGCAGCAACGCATCAAGAAAGTAGAGATCAGCGAGTCAGATCATTGTCTTCCTTCTTCTTTTGCCCTTGTGTATTTCGGGCGTTGCCGCATGTGGCTTTTTTAATTATGTTCCTAAATATATAAGACAATTATTATCCACTGTCATCGTCCTTATATTCATCATGCTTGCTATAAGTCGCAGTTGATGCTATATAGGTCTGTCGGATCTTACATCAAGATCTGTGCAAAACTTTATTTTCAGATTTTCATTTTTCTCTCTTAAATCTCAGTCCAGTGAGACATATAGTCACGCCGTAGAACAGGGGCTCGGGCGCCATTAATGGAGACGTTGGGAGGGAAGCGGCGGGTAGAGGTCAATGGGCTCTCCTCCCGATGAGCATGTGCAGGGGTCTGATCACACGCCTCCCGTACTCAAATAGCTACCCCGCACGACACCTCCTAGCCAATAAAAAAAGGGGACGCGTGGCGGCACGTAATTGGTAAGTAGAACGCCCACGGTTTCAATAATACTTGTGTTTCCGATTTGTAACGTGACAGCACTTATTCTAAAATGACTTTGTTGATTGTTAATGTGTGCGCCTTCAGAAATCAGACAGAAAAATTACCACAGCATTTTGGTGCCATGTCATGACACCATGCCAAGTTTCATGATTTTTAGGCGTGTTTTGGATTTACAGGAATTAAAAAATCAAGTTTCTCAATCTTTCCGGCCGAGCCACGACGCCCAGATGTTTCAATTTCATTCCCTTTTCTTGCATAGGACCTAGAAATTCACCCAAGGACACACATGTGATTTTTCAACCAACTTTGGTGCACTGGAGCATGTGCTTGAAGTTCAAATTTGAATTATGCACATTAAATGCCCAGAAACTTAATTAATGTATAAAAACGGCCAAACAAACCTGAAATAATTCCAAAATTTAGCACGATACTTCTATTTGGTCTAATCTACCTCTGTAAAAAAATTAAGGCGGGAGAAGGCAGTGTACGTATGTCGTTTCACACACGGAGGTGACATGTTCCCATTCGGAACAACGAGCCTTCTTGAGAGAAGCTCCAGTTTGCAAAAAGCTTACACCAAAGCTTGTCCCAATTTGACCAAAAAATTTACCGCAGCATGTTGGTGCAATGCCATGACACCGTGCCAAGTTTCATGATTTTCAGGCGTGTTTGGATTTACAGGAATTAAAAAATCAAGTTTCTCAATCTTTTCGGCCGAGCCACGGCGCCCAGATGTTTGAATTTCATTCCCATTTCTTGCATGGGACCTAGAAATTCACCCTAGGACACACATGTGATTTTTCAACCAACTTTGGTGCACTGGAGCATGTGCTTGTAGTTCAAATTTGAATTATGCAAATTAAATGCCCAAAAACTCAATTTATGTATAAAAAAGGCCAAACGAACATGAAATAATTCCAAAATTTAGAACGACACTTCTATTTGGTCTAATATGCCTGTGTAAAAAATTAAGGCAGGAGAAGGCAGTGTACGTATGTCGTTTCGCACACGGAGGTGACACGTTCCCTCTCGGAACCACTAGCCTTTTTAAGAGAAGCTACGGTTTGCGAGAAGCTTACACCAAAGCTTGTACCAATTCGATCAAAAAAATTACCACAGCATGTTGCTGCCATGTCATGACACCGTGCCAAGTTTCATGATTTTCAAGCGTGTTTTGGATTTACAGGAATTAAAGAACCAAGTTTCTCAATCTTTCTGGCCGAGCCACGACGCCCAGATGTTTGAATTTCATTCCCATTTCTTGCATGGGACCTAGAAATTCACAAAGGACACACATGTGATTTTTCAACCAACTTTGGTGCACTGGAGCATGGGCTTGTAGTTCAAATTTGAATTATGCACATAAAATGCCCAGAAACTCAATTAATATTTATAAAAGGCCAAACGAACCCGGAATAATTCCAAAATTTAGCACGATACTTCTGTTTGGTCTAATCTGCCTGTGTAAAAAAATTAAGACGAGAGAAGGCAGTGTACGTATGTCGTTTCGCACACGGAGGTGACACGTTTCCTCTCGGAACCACGAGCATTCTTGAGAGAAGTTCCGGTTTGCAAGAAGCTTACACCAAAGCTTGTCCCAATTCGGCCAAAATAATTACCGCAGCATGTTGGTGCCATGTCATGACACCATGTCAGGTTTCATGATTTTTAGGCGTGTTTTGGATTTACAGGAATTAAAAAACCAAGTTTCTCAATCTTTCCGGCCGAGCCACGACGCCCAGATGTTTGAATTTATTCCCATTTCTTGCATGGGACCTAGAAATTCACCCAAGGACACACATGTGATTTTAGAACCAACTTTGGTGCACTGGAGCATGTGCTTGTAGTTCAAATTTGAATTATGCACATTAAATGCCCAGAAACCCAATGAATTTATAAAAAAAGGCCAAACGAACCCGGAGTAATTCCAAAATTTAACATGATACTTCTATTTGGTCTAATCTACTTGTGTAAAAAAATTAAGCCAGGAGAAGGCAGTGTACGTATGTCGTTTCGCACACGGAGGTGACATGTTCCCTCTCGGAACCACAAGCCTTCGTGAGGGAAGCTCCGGTTTGCAAGAAGCTTATACCAAAGCTTGTCCCAATTCGGCCCAAAAATTTACCACATCATGTTGGTGCCATGTCATGACACCATGCCAAGTTTCATGATTTTCAGGCGTGTTTTGGATTTACAGGAATTAAAAACCAAGTTTCTCAATCTTTCCGGCCGAGCCACGACGCCCAGATGTTTGAATTTATTCCCATTTCTTGCATGGGACCTAGAAATTCACCCAAGGACACACATGTGATTTTAGAACCAACTTTGGTGCACTGGAGCATGTGCTTGTAGTTCAAATTTGAATTATGCACATTAAATGCCGAGAAACTCAATTAATGCATAAAAATGCCAAACAAACCCGGAATAATTCCAAATTTAAACACGACACTCATGTACTAGTTGCATGTTCACTGTACGTAAATGTTCTAGCAATTCAAACACCATCCTTTCCCTTTGTAACACCATTTTGTCTTTCAAAACATAGTGAAAGATTCAGGTATACCACAAATAGTTTACTAAAAAGAATCGTGTGGGTGCGATATAAAATATCTTGGCGCACTGTCTTGTCTGGCTTACACATGAAGCTTCATCGTCTATAGTCCACCGCCCCCGCTTGAACCACGCTTGCGCGCCAGTTTCTCGCGGCACCGAGCGAATTTTTTTTGCCACCGCAGAAATATCTATGTCCCCGCCCCCTCCCTTCCACCAAAAGCCACATTTCCACTGTTCCTCCTTGCTTTCCAAGTTCAAACCTTCACTGCTGCTTACTGGCAGCTCAGCCTCCTCGCCGGCGACCCTTCTTCTTGCAGCGCAGCCTCCTCGCCTGCTACCCTTCTTCATGCAGTGCCGCCTCCTTGCCAGCAATCCTTCTTCTTGAAGCGCCGCCTCCTCGCCGGCGACCCTTCTTCTTGCTGCGCGGCCTCCTTGCCGCCGAACCTTCTTCTTGCTGTGCGACCTAGTCGATATGGTAAGTTAATCCACACCCCACCCACACCATCCTCCTCCTTCCCCGTCCCACATGGCCCGACCGACGGCACTACACCTTCCGTCGAAATCACTATCCCCTCCTCCAATTAAGCGCCGCCACAGCCATTTGGCATGCAGTATAACATGGAGCTTAGTAGCATGCGGCCGCACGTGCGCACGAGGTCGCTATGGCTGCCATGTGTACCGACCACCAGATCTTGGAGGAGCACCTCGTCTTCGAGGCCACCGTCGACACCGTCACGTGGTTGTCTACTTTAAAATACAGTTCATGTTGTTTTCTCGAGGCCACCACCAGTGCCTTCTAGTGATTTGTCCTTTGTAATGTTAATATGCAATCTGATGTTCAGTTAACAGTTTGGTCCTCTGAAATGTAATGTTCAGTTAACACTTTGGTCCAACAATTGCTACATTTCATAGTACTGTTCTCAAGCATTCTTTGTTTTGTTAAATGTCTTATCTTCCAGTACATGTTTCTATTCTGCAATGTCATGCTCAGTTAACTATTTTGGTTCATTTGGTCTGTTGTCCATTTAACTGTTTGGTTCAGTTCTGCAATTTGATTTTCATTTGTTGTGGGTACAATTTTGTATTGTTATGCATGTGAAATAAATTGAATTTGGCTGTACTCAATACATATTCTACTGATAGTATGTCAACTCTCAGTTAACCTGATCAAGATCTTCCTTATGTGTGTTGCAGGGAAACAATGGGAGACACTGCGGTTTACCATCGAGGTTTGTTCAAGCATGGTCCTTTGGCTAATAGCACATTATTGTGCAGTTGCAGGAATCATTCTAATATTTAGGTTTCTTACAATTTGGTCTTGCACATGTAGGTCCTGCTTTCAAAGGCTTAGACCCACTGTTTGACCCATTTTGCATATGGGGCAATGAGATGTCCATGAATGTCAGTCATGTCAAGAAACTCGGAAAGATTGTTAGGATGAAGAAACTTGCGACGAATAAAAGCAGATCTTTGTTTGCACAATGAAGAAGACATCAGTCAACTATATGATGGTACTAACTCTTTTACCTTGTTTTTACCCCTTGCGGCATTTCAAAATTTATAACAGTGATTTATGCATATCTTTGTTTTTAGTACTTTTCAAAGTAGTTCACCGATGATTACCTCTCAAACCACCCAGGCGAGGAAGGTATTCATTCAATACCCATGGTACAATATTGAAGTCTTGCTGAAGAGGACGAAGGTTGGGCGGGCAATTATCCTTTGCCACTGGCCTAAAGTTGCAAGGACATTCAACATCATTGAAGGCTCAATATTTGCCTTCCGCTTCTGCAGTTTCCCACATGAGATTCATCTATCTATTTACCATGTATGATGCTACTTTCCAAAGGTTTTTGATGTTGCATGTGAAACTTGGTGTTGTTTTGTAGTGGCGTTACTGAGTGCCAAAGCTATCTGATGGAATTCGATTATGAAATCTTGGTTGCTATTATACGGATATGAAATATCTAATGTGTTTTGTAAGAAATATAAATTTGATTAGTACATGGATTATCAATAATAGGCTAATTACTCTGCTTATTGGGGTTTTCTATTGCAGACGGTTACTCAGACAGCACCTTGGGCGATGAACTCAAACAACCCGCACGGTTTCTAGAAAGTAGGCGTGTTCGATCAACTAACAATCATACACGGCTTCCGGCAGAGAACTGTTTGCGTTAGGCCACGTTGCACAAACGTTTCCACACAAAAAACTGTGTGTGATATACATACGAACGGAAATGATTTTCTGGGATTCACCGTGTGGGATATACAAACGAATGGAAACATTGGGTTTCGATGCCCCGCCAGATCGCACACGAGCTCATTTTGCCCCAGCCTGTGAGCCAGGAGGGCCTGTCCCCAACGGTTTCTGGGTCATGTGGGAAGGACCCCCCTATTTCCCACACTCACTTGGCGTCGGTTCCAGATGCCGTCGCGGAAAGGTCTTAAAAACCGTTTGTATAGCACCGCGCTGTACCAATGAACGTATGACAGTTTTGAAGTTCTACGAATATTCCTGAATAGTCAGAATTTGATAAATTCTTTAATTTTTGACACAATACAAACATAGTAGCTATAGGCTATGTGGTAAAGTTTCATATTTTTTTAGAGATGCGGATGTATCTGGAAAAAAATCCTCTTTATAGATTGTTCTTTACTCCTATTGTTGTTATAGTTGCATTGGTTTCTCATGTAAGTTTGTTTAATATTTATATCACTAATATAATTAAAAATCATGTGTTTAGTTTCAAATGTGTAATTATTACTTTGATGATTTGCTACAATAGAGAAAGGTACCCTCCTAGATTTTCGGGTCAATTGGTCCAGGTTAGGCCGCTCGGGGCCTTCGGTGGGTAGTAATCCCACAAAAACTTGCATTGGGTCCTCATACATGTGCAAAAGTGTGGTGGTTGGTTTAAACACCCAACACGAAGCTCCGGAGTGTGACCCCCTTCACTGACGGCACTACCGACAGCACTTAGAGGGGGGAACTGCGACGGATGTTGAACCCGGAGGTAATCTTATGATAGGTTGGGCCCAAAATTTGTTTTAAAATGTTTCTATAGGCTAACCTACCACAACCAAGTGGAAAAGTCCATTGGTGGAACGTCGTCCGATGTAAGACAAAGGGCTAGATCGTCGGGTTAACCTAGCGAGGGTTAGGTCGCTCAAGGGTCTTCGCGGTGTAGCAATGCCACCAAATCTTGCGTTGGGTCCTCTTACATGTATGGAAGTGTGGTGGCACATGTAAACCCCAAGACGCAGCTCCAGAGTGTGACCCCCTTCACGGGCGGCACTACTGCCAGCACTTAGAGGGGAAACTGCGACAAAGGTTCAACCCGGAGAGAATCTTGTGATAGGTTGGGCCCAAAATTTGTTTCAAAATGTTTCTGTTGGCTAACCTAGCACAATCAGGTGGAAAAGTGCATTGGTCAAAGGCCGTTCTATGAATGTGAAAGGGGGCTGCTTTCCGATTCTACCTTGCCGGGGTTAGGCCGGTCCGGGGCCTTCGGAGGGTAGCTATGCCACCAAAAATTGTGTTGTGCACTAGTGGACGTACGAAAGTGTGTTGGGTGATTAAATCACCTGGTACGCTGCTCCGGAGTGACCCCTTCGTGGACGGCACCGCCGCCAGCACTTTGATGGGGGAACTGTCGCATTGGGTCAACATGCTGAAAGAAAAATACGAAAATGGTATTTGTGGAACTCCATTTGAAGCTTGTTGGACAGTATCATGGGACGGAAGTTGCCGACGGACATAAAAAATTTGGGATATTAGCACGCACAAATTTCCCGGTCGGAGTGGTAGCTGTTTTCAGTTAAACGGGCGACGGTTAGGCCGGTCCAAGGTTTTCAGGGAGATGCGGATAAATATATGGTTCAATTTATAGAAGTAATTATATCTACATAAATATATGATTATAACAAGATAACTACTAGATAAAATAAAAGAATATGCCGACGGTACCCGTCGGCATAGGTGGCCATGTGGCATCTTTAATGTGTGCTGACAGTCACCGTCGGTATACCTTGGTAACATCTTTTTTGGTTAATTGGGTCAGGCACATCCCCCTGATCCCCAATTCTTAGATATAATAGCATCACGCGCCCTGCTCCGCCGCCCAGCCGCCCTGCACCTACCTCGCCTCGGCCCCGCCCTACTCCGCCCCGGTCTCCGCCCTGTCCCTTACCCCCACTTCGTCCGTGGCCCCAGCCCCAGCGTGCTCCTCCCCGACCCCGGCCCCCGTGTCCCCTCCGACGACAGTCGCCTCCGCCGCTAGGCCCCTGCGACACCGGCCTCAAGCTCCAACGCCGCCCCGGGTGAGCTTCCCCCTTCCCAAGGTCCCCTGCTGCCGCTGTTGCATGTTCATGCTGCTTGCTGCTACTGCTGTCGTTGTTGCTCGCCGGGTTGGTCATCGTGGCTGTGTGCTACCGCTGTCGCATGGTGCTGCCAATGTTATGTGCTGCTGTTTTTTATTTGATAAGGTGTGCTCCTGCTACTAATTGCAAGTGATGAAATGACTATCTGTACTGCTGATGCTATGTGTTGTTGCTACATCATACATCATTGCAAGTGACATCTATGTTGTAGTTAAGAATTGAGATAATTTTAGTACTTCTTACATCAAGAAATGCAAATGAGCAGAATAATAGTTGTAGATAATTTTAAAATTTAAAGACCATTTTTCTATCATTGTTTAGATGTTCACGTGCCTTTTAGATACTCGAATGGGTCAGGGTAGAGTTACAAGTCTATTTTGATGCATTTTAGATACCCGGATGAGCCATGGTCCTTTGTTTTCGAGAATCTAGGCGATTTTGACGTCTCCAATAAAATATAAAAATGTTGATGCCTATTATCTTGTGAATTGTTTTTATGTTATTATTTTTGTCATCAAAGAATGCTATATAAGATGTGATGGTATAATTTTTTCTCCCGGTGGAATTTGTAGGCTCTGTGATGTCGCATCTGGCTGGAGTGATAGTCACTAGAAGCGTTGGTCCTTGCACATCCCTTTGTTGTTCGACTACTTCCTCTCCACCCAAGGGTGAGCTACGAATCCACCTCCTCCCCCTACTCTATTTAATTCATGTCACTAGATTTGGTACAAGAAATGATCAACAACAGAGTGGCTGCAGAAGACAAACATCAATGGCACTATGTTTGGTCTTCTCCCCACTTCTCCTCCAGGAAATGTACAAACTCCTCAAGGGTGATAATTCGGCTCACATTATCTTTAGGAATCTCTGGAGCACATCATGCAGACTGAGACATAAGATCTTCTATTTGGCTACTAATGCATGACAAACTCAACACCAAGAACCTTTTGCATAGGAAAAACATGTTCTTACAAGATTATAAATGTGCTCTATTCTCTGAGGGTACTAAGGAAACCCTTGTTTACCTCTTTGGGAACTGTCCTTTCTCTCTTCTATGATGGGATTATCTAACTCCCAATAAGCACAGGGGCATTTCAACCTATGATGAAATTCTGATGACTATTAGTCACCTACCAGAAGAAACTGCATTGGACATTGTGGTGATGGGTTGTTGGGGTATATGGTCAGTGAGGAATGATAAGATTTTCATGTCAGTAGCCCCTCACATCAACACCGGGAAACACTACCTTAAAGGACTCTGGACAGTTCAGCTTAGGGCAAAGCACAGAAAAGCAGAGAAACTGATTACTTGGACATAGCAACACCTCTAATTCAGACCATGAGTTTATTTCCTAGAACTAGAGTGGGTTGATGATGTAATATATGTACGCTTGTAAATATTTATTTAGTTTATGAAAATACCGCAGAACAATTGTTCTACGGTCCATATTTCAAAAAAATGCTTCTCACTAGATTTTATTTTCACGTCGAGTCGCATAACCTAGGTGTCTCCTGTCCGGAAGGGTTACATCAATAAATATGCATTCAGTTGCATATTTATAAACCTAACTCTTTCAGATTGTCCAATGTTTTCCACGGACAGCCCGAGGATGTGCAGATTGGGTATATTTTCCAATCTCTCCCCCGTTTCGAGACAGGATTCCGGCAGCGCCTCCTCGTTATTCTCTGAATGTACGTTCTCTCAGCTTTTTACCGAGACGTGTATCCGGAGGACAGCTGGGAGGTGCTTCCAAAATTCTGTCTCGGAATGAGGTAGAGCATGGACTACTCAATCTACGCATCTTCAGGTGGGATTAGGACCCTCTTTACCTATTAGAGATGTAGGTTGATTTGTTCTCGTATCTCGTGAACCCGGTAGAAAATAAAAAATTGATGCTATTAAGTTGATACGATTAATTTTAATGAAATGTTAATTTTGTTGTGTGGCTCCCAATAAAGTAGAGGATGGTTGATAATGAGTGGATGTACAATGGTCATACCAGTCCAAATTGAACAATGGCAGAGTGGGTCGCGAAAATCAATGTGTTCTTGAAGCAGATCGATCGTGATCAAAAGAGAGCTCCCCCACATTGCCCGTGCCTGATGTGGAAACCGTCATCGTCTACAGAAGTCTAAGATGACAAAACACCTTTGCAAGTTTGGGTATATGAAAAACATTACCATGCCGGTTAACTTTGTCGAGGAGGGGAGTGTTAGAGAGGACGTGATGCGACAATGCATCGATGATCATGAAGACGATGGGGTTAGAAACATGGTTGATGGTGTCCGTGTTGCAGAGACACCACATTGGACACCTTCAGAGAATGAACCGGAGGAAACCAAAAAAGGAGCTCATGCGCTTGTTGGCCTCATTAAAGAAACCTCTTTACAAGGGGGCAAAAATTTCTCAGCTGGATGCCATCTCGCAACTAGTGGCAATCAAGGCTGAGTACGTTGTAGCTTGTTAGAGTTGTGTCGAATATTGTGTACAAGTTAGGTTACAGTTGGACTCTAAGTAGTATTGTGTTTACAGGATATGGAGTCGTGTCCAAGTAGGACACTTGTATCCTAGGCCTCTTATATATAGTGAGGGTAGACACACGATGTAACCTATGCCAACATAATAGCATAGGAACGCAGGGGAAGCCGGCGGCATGTGCCGGCGTCCAGGGCGACCGGGTGCGGTATTGTAGCGGTATCATGGGGAGGAGCGCGCATAGTCAAGCCCCGGGGATGTAGCCATATCGATGAACCTCGTTAACAGATCTTGGTGTAGCGCTCGTGTGATTGCTTGGTCCTCGGTAGATTGACTGTGTGCCTCGGATTTACTCTAACAAGTGGTATCAAAGCAAGATTCAAAGAGGTCGTTGATGTTGACCTAGAGGATGGATCATCGTCAGTTTGGTGCGAAGATGGTATGCGAAGAAATCAGTATCGATGTCGATGACGGTCGATTGGCAATTCTTATGCAGAAGTCGTTGGGTCGCTGCAGTCAGACGGGATTGCAAAGAGCAAACTGAGAGCAGCAGAAAATCGCAGCAACGCAGTGGGATTAGAGTTGCGAGCAACGGTCGAATCGAAGCAGGCGGCTGTAGCAGATGTGTGGCTGTAGCAGAGCGGAAGCGCAAGGGTTCGCTAGGGCGTCCTAGATGGTTGGCTGAGCCAGGCCAATGCAGAAGCATGAGGCCCACATGCAGGCGTGCCACGTGCGTCGCGCAAGGAAGCTGCTAGAGCGTGATGTTGTTATGTTGTGTTGTACCGAGGCAACACGCGAGATTTTTCCAAAAATAGGAGGACCGAGTCCTCGTACACGACACACAGACAAGTTGGGGTAGTCTAGAGGTGAAACCCATCAGATCTCGCGGCAACTCGTGGCTCTAGCACATGGATAACACGCACCCCTGTCCATAGCTAGTTCTTTGGTGATACTCCATGATACGTCTCCAACGTATCTATAATTTCTAATTGTTCCATGCTATTATATTATCTGTTTTGGTTGTTTTATATGCATTAATATGCTATTTTATATTATTTGGAGGACTAACCTATTAACCTAGAGCCCAGTGCCAGTTCCTGTTTTTTCCTTGATTTAGAGTTTCACAGAAAAGGAATATCAAACGGAGTCCAACGGAATGAAACTTTCGCGATGATTTTTCTTGGACCAGAAGACATCCAAAGGACTTGCAGCACACCTCAGGAAAGCCACGAGGCGGCCACAAGGATGGAGGGCATGCCCAGGGGGATAGGGCGCGCCCCCACCCTTGTGGGCCCCTCGTGACTCCAGCGACCTATTTCTTCCGCCTATATATTCTCAAATATTCCAAAACCAATCAGGAGAGCCACGAAAACACTTTTCCACCGCCGCAATCTTCTGTACCCGTGAGATCCCATCCACGGGCCTTTTCCGGCGTCCTGCCGGAGGGGGATTCGATCACGGAGGGCTTCTACATCAACACCATTGCCCTTCCGATGAAGCGTGAGTAGTTTACCACAGACCTACGGGTCCATAGCTAGTAGCTAGATGGCTTATTCTCTCTCTTTGATTCTCAATACCATGTTCTCCTCGATGTTCTTGGAGATCTATTCGATGTAATACTTTTTGAGGTGTGTGTGCCGAGATCCGATGGATTTTGGATTTATGATCAGCTTATCTATGAATATTATTTGAATCTCCTCTGAATTCTTATATGCACGATTTGATATCTTTGCAAGTCTCTTCGAACTATCGATTTGGTTTGGCCAACTAGATTGGTTTTTCTTGCAATGGGAGAAGTTCTTAACTTTGGGTTCAATCTTGCGGTGTCCTTTCCCAGTGACAGTAGGGGCATCAAGGCACGTATTATATTGTTGCCATCGAGGATAAAAATATGGGGTTTACATCATATTGCTTGAGTTTATTCCTCTACATCATGTCATCTTACTTAATTCGTTACTCTGTTCTTCATGAACTTAATACTTTAGATGCAGGCAGGAGTCGGTCGATGTGTGGAGTAATAGTAGTAGATGCAGGCAGGAGTCGGTCTACTTGATACGGACGTGATGCCTATAATCATGATCATTGCCTTAGATATCGTCATAACTTTGCTACTTTTCTATCAATTGCTCGGCAGTAATTTGTTCACCCACCATAATATTTTCTATCTTGAGAGAAGCCTCTAGTGAAACCTATGGCCCCCGTGTCTACTTTCCATCATATAAGTTTCCGATCTATAATTTTAGTTTCATATTTACTTCCTTTGCAATATTTTACTTTCCATTCCATAAACAAAAAATAATACTTTACTGTTTATCCATCTCTATCAAATCTCACTTTGCAAATAACCGTGAAGGGATTGATAACCCCTTTATCGCGTTGGGTGCAAGTTGGTGTTTGTTTGTGCAGGTATTCGGTGACTTGTGCGTTGTCTCCTACTGGATTGATACCTTGGTTCCCAAAAACTGAGGGAAATACTTATTCTACTTTGCTGCATCACCCTTTCCTCTTCAAGGGAAAAACCAACGCAAGCTCAAGAAGTAGCGGGAAGAATTTCTGGCGCAGTTGAAGGGGAGATCTACGCCAAGTCAAGACATACCAAGCACCCATCATAAACTCGCATCCCTTGCATTACATTATTCGTCATTCGCCTCTCGTTTTCCTCTCCCCCATTTCTAAAACGATTTTTGAAAAGATTTGCCTTTTCTTCGCCCTCTTCCGTTCGTCTTCTTCGCTTGCCATTTGCTTGCTCGTCTGCTAGATCCGTTTGCTGTCACCATGTCTGAAACTGGGGAGGTTATCATTGAAAATCTTGAGCATAAACTTGATTCTTGCTCTTTGACTCATGAAACTGAAAAATCTCCTAATTACAAAACCAAAAAATTTCGTGTGGGGGACAGTAACATTATTGGAAAAAGTGACATCCAAGAATTATTTGATTGTACGGCATCCATGTTGTTATGCTTGCTGAGAAATTCGAAAGAAAATTTGTGCATCTCTATCCTGCTTTGCAAAAGGTGTTTTATGAACTTCCCAATATTAATCATCCAATAGCTAAAAAGATTGCCACTATTATCCTTATGCGTGAATTTGATTTTATAATACAAGAAGCTAGGGATATTTTTGCTTTCTATAAAAAGGATGTTGAACACCCTCAAATTATAGATATCCTCCATGATAAAGAAACCATGCGTAGTTTGGAATCTAGGGATTATCAATCTTATGGTGAAAATCTTAGGAGGAGAGTTCCCCATTCAGAAATCTCCCAATCTTTGTATCTTGAGGATTTTGAGGAGTTTGATTGGATTACTAGGGGAATTTATGTAGGATTTAATAGGGATTGGTTGAATAAAATGATGAAGGAACCCGTCAGAAACGAGCTACGTATTTTATATGATGATATATACGGTGATGATCCCGACTATGGGTTTATGAATGTTAAAATTACCAATCAAAGTCCCTTTCATGATTTGAGTTCATCTACTAGGAGGGAAATAAAGGAAAGGAAAGAATTCCTAAGATGAGTTTTGGAGGATTTGATGAGAAAAGAATTGCATACCGTAGATGAGAACATCTAGATCTATTCGTGTTTTGTGCCTAGCTAAGGGCGTTAAACAATAGCGCTTGTTGGGAGGCAACCCAATTTTATTTTTGTTTTTGCTTTTTAGGTTCTATTTTGCAATAAATAATTCATCTAGCCTCTGGTTAGATGTCGTTTTGAGATTTAATTAGTGTTTGTGCCAAGTAATACCTTTGGGATAGCTTACGGTGATAGTTGATTTGATCTTGCTGAAAAACAGAAACTTTTGCGCTAAGGAAAACAATTCTCATTTTTAGGAGAAGCGTGATAAAATACTGATTCTTTTTTCATAAGATTAATAAACAAATTGCTTAGGTCGTCTTGCGCGACTTAGCTTTTTGCGGCCACGCGGGAGGGTCCCATCGCGTGCAGGTTTTCCATACAAAGAGCGAGATCTTTCAAGGAAAATAACTTTATAAAAGAAAAGGGAATTACTCAAGGTTTTGCGCGACTTAGCTTTTTGCGGCCACGCAGATGATCGTTGCTACCGCGGACAGCACTAGAGTGCGGCTGATTGATGCCGCCTTCTCTTCTCGGGCCACCGCGACAAGGGAGTCGGTAGGTTGGCTCCAAAACCGGATTTTCAAAGCTTGCCTTCCCTACCTGGCACGCCAAAGATGTCGGTGGAAACGACACCTATGGGATCACGGGGAATCCCTTCTACGGTCGGCAGGCGTGGGACTGTGGAAAGAGCGGGTTTAAGAGATCAACACGGGAAATTTATCCAGGTTCGGGCCGCAAGTGATGCGTAATACCCTACTCCTGCTGTCTTGTGTTTATCTGGTGTTCTTGGACTAGCTACAAAGCGTGCAGGGTCCAAAAAGTCCGAATCCTCTCTCAGTACGCCGCGGGCCTCCTTTTATAGTCAAAGGGGCTGCCACAGTGACACACAGGAGGTGGAAAGTTGTACAGTAGTCGAGTTTATCTCTGGCACCGTAGGACAAAACGCATTAATTGCGCTACTTAGGTGTCATCTTACTTTATCGGGGACGGCAACGAGGCCCGTCCCGTCCGTCGCCGCTTCGCCTTGCTCCGACACGCGGCCAACGAGGCATGCAGTGCCATGTAGGCTGGCTGGCTGCTGAGCTGGTGTGGTGGCAGGGTCTTCACGAAGATCTGCATGCCACCACGTAGGTGCTTGACTAGTTGGCTTAGGAACCACGTACTGCCACGTGGGTACCTGCTTAGTTGGTGGCTAGGCCGCTGAGCTGGGCCAGCGACGGGGCGGCAAGGCCTTGCTGCGGTCTTGCTGATATTCCCGGCAAGGGTCTTGCCGGGGCCTCGTGGGCATCCTCGGCAAGGAGCCTCGCTGTTGTCTTGTTTTCTGGTTCCTACCTAGGCCTTGCAGGCCCTTTGTCTTCGTAAAGATCTGTATGCCACCATGGAGGCGCCTCCCGAGCCTTGGTTCCAATGTGGTTGATGGCGTCGGAACTTTTAGACTCAAGGGTGGCGGTCCCGTTGGTGTTGGGCAAGTTGCCCCAGCAAGGCTCTTGCCGGGGCGGTGAAGGCCACCCTGGCAAGGGCCTTGCCGGGGGAGTCTCACCTCGCCCCTCTGCTCTTCATGCTTCTTGTCTTGAGCACGGCTCTGGTAGTCTTGTGACTTTGCTTCCTCTTCTGCCCCGCCAAGCGCAGCTGCGGGTGCGTGGCTGCGACTGCCCGCGCACAAGTAAAGGGGTGCAAAAAGGATCCCTACTTTTGCACACCGACATTTAGTTTCCTATTTACTTCCTTTGCAATCGTTTATTTTCCATTCCATAAACCAAAAATACCAAAAATATTACTTTACCGTTATTCATCTCTATCAGATCTCACTTTGCAAATAACCGTGAAGGGATTGACAACCCCTTTATCGCATTGGGTGCAAGTTCGTGTTTGTTTGTGCAGTTATTTGGAGACTTGTGCGTTGTCTCCTACTGGATTGATACCTTGGTTCTCAAAAACTGAGGGAAATACTTACTCTACTTTCACTAGTAGAAAAAGAGGCTTCCATACGGCCCCATTAGTCCCCAAAACAATCGAACCGCGACAAAAGGGGCCTTTAGTCGCGGTTCGGGAGGAGACCCGCGACCAACTATCTGGGCCCAGCGCGCTCGGTCGACAGCTGGCGGACGGGAGGGGCTTTAGTCCCGGTTGGCCTGGCCAACTGGGACTAAAGGTCCCCGAAGGCCTTTAGTCACGGTTGGCCAGGCCAACCGGGACTAAAGGTCCCCGAAGTCCTTTAGTCGCGGTTGGCCAGGCCAACCGGGACTAAAGGCCCATCCAGCTGGCGGACGGGAGGGGCTTTAGTCCCGGTTGGCCTGGCCAACCGGGACTAAAGGTCCCCGAAGGCCTTTATTCGCGGTTGGCCAGGCCAACCGGGACTAAAGGCCCATCCCTATATATAGGACTCAGCTCACTTCACTTCACTCAGCTCACTTCACAATTTTCAGAAGGGGGTGGTGGGTTTGCTTTTGGTTCCTCCTATGCACACAAGGTGTTCGATGAAATGCCCGAGAGCCTGAAACAAACATGATATGAAGTGTCCGAGCCACACTTGAGCTTTCTCATTTATTTTTCCTCCGCGATCGCGGTTAGCAACTTGAACCTTTCATGTGTCATTGATAAAATATGCATGTGTGTAGTTCATTGTTTAATTTGTATTATTTCTAGCTAGTTAGTTTAACAAATGCATGATGGTTAATTATATACTTTATATAATAATAATGCAGATGAATCGGCAATGGATGTACGGTCCCCGACTCTCCGGCGAGTTCACTACGGGTTTGAAAGATTTCCTCGTAGTGGCAAATGCGAACAAGCAGCAAGGTTTTATTATCTGTCCATGTGCTGTCTGTAAGAATCAGAAGGGTTACTCGTCCTCAAGAGACGTTCACATGCACCTGCTTCGGCACGGTTTCATGCCAAGCTATAATTGTTGGACCAAGCATGGAGAAAGAGGGGTTAGAATGGAAGAAGATGAAGAAGGGGATGATATCGATGACAACTATCATGATCATTTCGGTGATACTTTCATGGAGGATGATGCTGAAGGTGGGGAAGGGTTAGGTGAAGGTGAAGAAGAGGCACATGATGAGCCCGCTGATGATCTTGGTCGGACCATTGCTGATGCACGGAGACGCTGCGAAACTGACAAGGATAGGGAGAATTTGGATCGCATGTTAGAGGATCACAAAAAGTCGTTGTATCCAGGATGCGATAATAGTCTGAAAAAGCTGGGCTGCACACTGGATTTGCTAAAATGGAAGGCATAGGAAGGTGTAGGTGACTCATCATTTGAAAATTTGCTGAAAATGTTGAAGAATATGTTTCCGAAGAATAACGAGTTGCCCGCTAGTACGTACGAAGCAAAGAAGGTTGTCTGCCCTCTAGGTTTAGAGGTTCTGAAGATACATGCATGCATTAACGACTGCATCCTCTACCGCGGTGAATACGAGAATTTGAATGAATGCCCTGTATGCACTGCATTGCGTTATAAGATCAGAGGCGATGACCCTAGTGACGATGTTGAGGGCGAGAAACCCAGGAAGAGGGTTCCCGCCAAGGTGATGTGGTATGCTCCTATAATACCACGGTTGAAACGTCTGTTCATGAACAAAAAGCATGCCAAGTCGTTGCGATGGCACAAAGAGGATCGTAAGTCCGACGGGGAGTTGAGACACCCCGCTGATGGAACGCAATGGAGAAAGATCGACAGAGTGTTCAAAGATTTTGCAGCTGACGCAAGGAACATAAGATTTGGTCTAAGTACTGATGGCATGAATCCTTTTGGCGAGCAGAGCTCCAGCCATAGCACCTGGCCCGTGACTCTATGCATCTACAACCTTCCTCCTTGGTTGTGCATGAAGCGGAAGTTCATTATGATGCCAGTGCTCATCCAAGGTCCAAAGCAACCCGGGAACGACATCGATGTGTACCTAAGGCCATTAGTTGATGAACTTTTACAGTTGTGGGCCAGACCTGGTGTACGTGTCTGGGATGAGCACAAAGGAGAGGAATTTGACCTACGAGCGTTGATTTTTGTAACCATCAACGATTGGCCTGCTCTCAGTAACCTTTCGGGACAGACAAATAAGGGATACAATGCATGCACGCACTGCTTACATGAGACTGAAAGTGTACGTTTGGTTAATTGTAAGAAGAACGTGTACCTGGGTCATCGTTGATTTCTTCCCCGAAATCATAACGTAAGAAAGAAAGGCAAGCATTTCAACGGCAAGGCAGATCACCGGCCGAAGCCTGCGGAACGTACTGGTGCTGAGATATTTGATATGGTCAAGGATTTGAAAGTCATCTTTGGAAAGGGTCCTGGCGGACAATCAGTTCCGCGGGGAGTTGACGGGCACGCACCCATGTGGAAGAAGAAATCTATATTTTGGGAGCTAGAATATTGGAAAGTCCTAGATGTCCGCTCTGCAATCGATGTGATGCATGTTACGAAGAATATTTGCGTGAACCTGCTAAGCTTCTTGGGCGTGTATGGGAAGACAAATGATACAAAGGAAGCACGGCAGGACCAGCAACTTTTGAAAGACCCAGATGACCGGCATCCGGAATGGTTTCAAGGTCGTGCCAGCTACGCTCTTACCAAAGAAGAGAAGGTCATTTTTTTTTTGAATGCCTGAGCAGTATGAAGGTCCCGTCTGGCTTCTCGTCGAATATAAAGGGAATAATAAACATGGCGGAGAAAAAGTTCCAAAACCTGAAGTCTCACGACTGCCACGTGATTATGACGCAATTGCTTCCGATTGCTTTGAGGGGGCTCCTACCGGAAAATGTTCGAGTAGCCATTGTGAAGCTATGTGCATTCCTCAATGCAATCTCTCAGAAGGTAATCAATCCAGAAGATCTACCACGGTTACAGAACGATGTGGTCCAATGCCTTGTCAGTTTCGAGTTGGTGTTCCCACCATCCTTCTTCGATATTATGACGCACCTCCTGCTCCACCTAGTCGAAGAGATTTCCATTCTCGGTCCTGTATTTCTACACAATATGTTCCCCTTTGAGAGGTTCATGGGAGTATTAAAGAAATATGTTCGTAACCGTGCTAGGCCAGAAGGAAGCATCGTCAAGGGCTATGGAAATGAGGAGGTAATTGAGTTCTGTATTGACTATGTTCCTGACCTTAAGCCGATTGGTATTCCTCAATCGCGGCACGAGGGGAGACTAAGTGGAAAAGGCAAGATCGGAAGGAAATCCACGATATGTATGGACGGTCATTCTATGACTGAAGCACACCACACAGTTCTGCAAAATTCCAGCTTTGTGGCTCCGTACTTCGAGCAACACAAGAATATTTTACGCTCGGACAACCCGGGGAAGCCTGAATCCTGGATTAGAAAGGCCCACATGGAGACTTTCGGCAGTTGGTTGCGAAAACATTTAATGAATGACAATGATGTTGGAGATCAGCTGTACATGTTGGCCAAGAAACCATCTTCGACTATAACGATTTTCCAAGGGTACGAGATAAATGGGAATACATTTTACACCATCGCCCAAGATAAAAAGAGCACCAACCAAAACAGTGGTGTCCGCTTTGATGCAGCAACCGAGAATGGGCGAAAGGTCACATATTATGGTTACATAGAGGAGATATGGGAACTTGACTATGGACCCTCCTTTAAGGTCCCTTTGTTCCGGTGCAAATGGTTCAAGCTAACAGGAGGTGGGGTAAAGGTGGACGAGCAATACGGAATGACAATGGTGGATTTCAACAATCTTGGTTACCTTGACGAACCATTCGTCCTTGCCAAAGATGTCGCTCAGGTTTTTTATTTGAAGGACATGAGTAGCAAACCGAGGAAACGGAAAGATAAGAAAACGATCAGTACATCATGCGATGATCCAAAGCGCCACATTGTTCTTTCAGGGAAAAGAAACATCGTGGGAGTGGAGGACAAGACAGACATGTCAGAAGATTATAATATGTTTGGTGAAATTCCGCCCTTCAAAGTAAACACTGACCCAAGCATTAAGTTAAATGATGAGGATGCTCCATGGATACGGCACAATCGTAAGCAAGCAGGGACACAAGGGAAGAATTGATGTGTAATAATTTATTGTACCAAACTTTGTATTTGGTCGATGAACTGAATGATGTATCAAACCTTTTGTCAAACCTTCAAGGGATCGATGAACTGAATTTTTTGATATATTATTTGTATTTTTAAGATTTTCAAATGAATTATTTTTATTTTTCTGATTTTTTGATATATAATTGTATTTTTAAGATTTTAAAATGAATTAGTTTTATTTTTCTGATTTTTTTGATATATAATTGTATTTTTAAGATTTTAAAATGAATTAGAAACAAAATAATATAAACTTTAATAAAATATATAAGTACAAACAAAATAAAATAAATTTTAAAAACATAAATAAAATTTATGACACTAAAATTATCAAAGTATTTTCTGTTCAAAACATTATAAGCAACCTCTAGTATTTTTGAAACTAAAATTATATAAAATTGATTCAACTAAAAATATCGAAGTATTTTCTGTTCAAAATCATTGAAAGCTAAAAGAATTTTCATAAAGAACTTTTTTTCTTAGAAACTTTAATAGAAAAAATAATTATCATAAAGTAAAATAAATAAGTAATTAGAAACAAAATAAAATAAAATAAATAAGTTTTTTGTTGTAAGTAGAAACAAAACAAAATAAATAAAGCAAAAAAGAAAACAAAAAACAGGCAAAAATAAAAAATATGCCACCTACTGGGCCACCACGGCGTGAATACGACTAGAAAACCATCGATGGGCCAGGATTCAGGCCCGCAGAAGGCCCAGTAGGCCCATCAGGCATAGCAGTCACAATTAGGCCCGTAAGCCTGCAATGGAGAGGAGCTCAAGAGGGGAGCGGCAGTGGGGCTTATAAACCACTGCGCGCCCCTCTCAACTAGCGAGGTGGGACTAAACTAGCGAGGGGAGCAGCAGTGGTAGTAGCACAATGCCTTTAGTCGTGGTTGGGGAGGCGGACCGCGACTAAAGGGTACCCTTTAGTCGCGGTTGTTGTCCCCAACCGCGACTAAAGGGTCTTTCTGCGCGGGAACGAAAGCGGCGCCAAAACCCTTTAGTCCCGGTTGGGGAGGAGGACCGCGACTAAAGGTACCCTTTAGTCGCGGTTGGTGTGGCCAACCGCGACTAAAGGGTACCTTTAGTCGCGGTCCGCCTCCCCAACCGGGACTAAAGGTACGTCTATATATACTGCACTTAGCAGTTTCCGCCACTTCCCATTCTCCTCTCTCGACGCCGAAGGCCTGCCTCGACGCCGATCGCCGCCCGACGCCCTGCCCCGACGCCGAAGCCCTGCCCCGACGCCGACGCCGACGCCGAAGCCCTGCGCGCCGCCGACCCCGTCCCCAGTGAGCGCCGCCGCCGCCCGTGCCCTGCCCTTAGCGCTCCGCCGCCGCCGCAGCGTGCCCGTGGCCCTTGCCCGCCCTTGCCCGCCGCCCGCTGCCCCTGCCTGCCGTCCTCCGCGCGCCGGCAGAAGAAGAAGGAAGAAGAAAAAGGAAGAAGAAGAAAGAAAGAAAAAGGAAAAAGGAAGAAGAAGAAAGAAGGAAGAAGAAAACAAAAGAAAAACAGGAGAAAAACAAGAAAAAGGAAGAAAAAAGGAAAAAGGAAGAAAAAAAAGAAAACAAAAGAAAAAGGAAGAAGAAAGCAAAAAAGAAAACAAAAGAAAACACAAGAAAAACAAACAGAAGAAAAAAGGAAAAAGGAAAAAAGGAAACAAAAGAATACACAAGAAAAACAAACAGAAGAAAAAAGGAAAAAGGAAAAAAGGAAGAAAAAAACAAAAGAAAACAAAAGAAAACAGAAGAAAAAGGAAGAAGAAAAAAATGAAAACCAAATGAAAACCAAAAGAAAGAAGAAAGAAAAAAGAAGAAGAAAAAAATGAAAGCACAATGAAAGAAGAAAGAAAAAGGAAGAAGAAAAAAAGAAGAAGAAAGGAAGAAGAAGAAAGGAAGAAGAAGAAAGAAAGAAGAAAGAAAAAGGAAGAAGAAAAAAGGAAGAAGAAAAAAAGAAGAAAGAAAAAGGAAGAAGAAAAAAGGAAGAAGAAAGAAAAAGGAAGAAGAAAAAAAAGAAAACAAAACAAAAGAAACCAAATGAAAACCAAAAAGAAAGAAGAAAGAAAACCAAATGAAAACCAAAAGAAAGAAGAAAAAAAAGGAAGAAGAAAAAAAGAAAGAAGAAAGAAAGAAGAAAAAGGAAGAAGAAAAAAAGGAAGAAGAAAGAAAAAGGAAGAAGAAAAAAAGAAGAAAGAAAAAGGAAGAAGAAAAAAAGAAGAAAGAAAAAGGAAGAAGAAAAAAATGAAAACCAAATGAAAACCAAAAGAAAGAAGAAAGAAAAAGGAAGAAGAAAAAAAGAAGAAGAAAGGAAGAAGAAGAAAGAAAGAAGAAAGAAAAAGGAAGAAGAAGAAAGAAAGAAGAAAGAGGAAGAAGAAAGGAAGAAAAAGAAAAAAAACAAGAAAAAAGGAAGAAGAAAGAACCAAATGAAAACCAAAAAGAAAAACAAAGAAAACAAAACAAAATACTTGGCAGTGCTCAATAATCTTATTTTTTAATTCCTCCTCCTGTATGTCCCCTTAATCTTATTTTTTAATTCCTTTATACTTAAAGAATTTTTACTACATGCAGGAGTGACATATGGCGGATGATAGAGCCGAGCAGCTTAGGGATCCGGAGGCTGAACGTTATCTAATGGGCATCATCAACAACGAGATTCCTTATGTGCCGGGCTCAGAATATGAGCAAGAAGAGGATGTAGTCTCTTCTTTTCTGAACCTTGAAGGTGGAACAGAGATTGTCGATGATCAAGAAGGTGAAGGAACGGACATTGTCGACGGAGGTCAACCGTCAACAAACGACGATCTCGAATTGCAAGTAGCAACCACCTCCGGCGAGGTATATATATACATTGAGCCTCTCGTGATACAAACTTACTGAAATGTGAATACATATGTATTAACGCGCGCGACTCTCTTTCTTTTTTTAGCCCTCCGGATCGAGTACGACAAAGCGTGGCAAATCCAAGGCGATGAAAACAGGAGAAACATATGCCATTGAGTTTGTCAGTGAAACCGGCAAGCCCCTACAGCACACCTCAAAGTTTATCAACCAATGCGGAGTCGTTGTTAGAGACAACGTCCCGATCACCGTCCAGGAATGGAAGGAGCCAAAGAAGGCACGTATTGGTTTCAGTTTTGTCGACAAGAGAACGAAAAAGGATTGCTGGAGAAAGCTTATGGAACATTTCATTCTACCTCCAGAATACAACAAAGTCGATGAATTCGGTAACGAGGTTCCGGGTGGACGTCAGAGGAGGAGGCTAGTTAAAGAGTTCGCTCTTCAGAAGATGGGCGAAGCATTCCGGAACTTCAAGAAAAATTTAACCCGTGACTATGTCAACAAGGGCAAGACTCCGGATTTCAATGGACAACATGAGAAACTGAAAGATGATTGGCCAGAATTTGTGAGGCAAAAGCAATCGGAGCATTTCAAGGAAATATCGAAAAAAAATAAGGATAATGCGAGTAAGAAAAAGTTCCATCATATTATGGGGCCAGGAGGATACCGCCTTTCGGAGCCTAGGTGGCAGAAGATGGAGGAGGACCTGAGGGTGCGAGGAATCCCTCTAGGTACAGAGGGATGGGACCCAAGGGCCAAAAGCTGGTGGTACGGGCATGGGGGATCGCTAGACCCAGAGACAGGGGTGTGTGTTCACCGGCAGAGACAGTTTGCTCCCACCCAAGCCCTTATTGACGCAATGACCCAAGCTCAAGAGGGCTTGATCAAGTTCAACAGAGAGAAAGACGCACTGACAACAGCCCTCGGGAATGATGAACACGGAGGACGTGTACGAGGCAAAGGCAAAGTTCCGTGGAAAGTAGGGTTTTCCCAGGACAATGACCCGTACTGTTACAGAAGCCGTAAGAGAAAGACGGACCGGGATGCAGATCTTATGACGAAGTTTGCATCGGAACTCCATGAGTTGAAGCAGACCGTGCATGAACTAGTAAAAGAAAAATCGGCTGCAGGGCCGCATGAAGATCATGAAGCGGATCGCGGAAGCCAGCAGCGGAGAAGCAGCGTGGCTTCCACGGATGCCCCGCCTGGTGCTAGTGCACCGATGATCGAGATTCGTGCACCGGAGCCTCACTACCCCGTGGATGATGTAAAGGAGATGAAAGAATGTGATCTGCATTATCCCGTGAGGAACGTTTCCACGAAGGTAGCTAGCGGAAGTGCTTTACCCTGTACACCTGGAGCACTCCACCACAAC
Source organism: Aegilops tauschii subsp. strangulata (assembly GCF_002575655.3). Taxonomy (NCBI): domain Eukaryota; kingdom Viridiplantae; phylum Streptophyta; class Magnoliopsida; order Poales; family Poaceae; genus Aegilops; species Aegilops tauschii. The sequence goes on along the minus strand of NC_053039.3, from coordinate 540,372,085 downwards.
AACCCCATTGCATATGGCTATGCTCGTGTCACAGTGGAAGACATAGTCCAAGGGTTTGAGGACCTGGAGATTGACAAACCTACACCCGAAGGGGAGAGAAGACTTGGAGATGTCAAGCGCCAGTTCATTCTATAGAAAAAAGAAGTACATAGTGTTTCCAGGCGAGGCGCCAAGGCTAGCAAGTCCACCCCCCTCCGATGGTGGTGGTAGTGGTGGTGGCGGTGGTGGTGGTGGTCGTGGTCGTGGTGGTTCACCTACACCTCCTTCACGCCATTCGACGTCGTCCCCCGATCCACAACCTCCGGCGGGTATGACGCCCCCCAATCCTCCTCCGGCGGGTACGACGCCCCCCAATCCACCTCCGGCGAAGAAGCAGAAGCAGGCGGACAGCAAGGAAACCCGCTCCTGGACTATTAACCCGGACCCTTATGTACCTAAGACCACAAGGGTACCGGAGCCATCACTGAAGCCTCTCCTCCCAAGGCCTGGGGAACTTAGTGAAGTTGAAACCAAATTGGCCGCGTCTGCTGATTATGAGAAATGGAAGGCGGATATGAAGGCGATAAAAGAGCCTGAGCCCAAGCAAGTATTCACTGAGAAGCAAAAGAAGTGGGCTAAGGATTTTTTGACGACACCGTCCCAAGCCGAGCTGAATATGCCTGACGACTATGGACATGAACTTCGTAGGCAAGCAAAAATATTGAAGGAGGAGAAAGAAGAAAGTAAAAAAAGCGGGAAACAAGTTGACTAGCTCGGGATGCAGAAGAAACAATCGATCCCCCCGCTCATAGTGAAAGCCGGTCCGGAAGAGGACCCCGAGATCATAGCAGCTGCGGCAGCACTTGGATTGACTGTAGCGAGTGCCATGAAACAAGCGTCCGAGATGGGTTTGACTCTTCGTGCCTTCTTAGGCCTTGAGGATGCGCCAGTATGTGAGATAGCATTACAATATGTGCGGAATGGGCCTCTCGTCGAGCCTGCGCGGGAGAAGAGTCTACCGCCACAAATGCGAAATCTGCTACGTTGGTACAAGCAATTCATAACATGGGCCGACAAAGAATATATTTATGCGGATGTTACAGAGGAGCATCACACCAAACGGTACTCTGTACAAGTTCATATGAGTGAATTGTTCCAGCTGTTCAATCTGCGCGACCTCGACAAATCTATGCTGAGTTGCTACGTTCTGTAAGTGATTTATTTCTACCTCATCTCGTTCTTCATTGCCTGCACTATATATATATATATATATATATATATATATATATATATATATATATATATATATATTGTCCTAACTATATTGTTGCGTACGCTATTATGCAGATTGAAGATTTGGGAATGCAAAATAAGAAACATCCATGATGTTGGGTTCATTGACCCACATATCGTTAATGGACATGTGTTACAATATCACCCCGAAGACGTGGAGAAAGACTTGTACAAGTTTCTTAGAAAGCATCAACTCAAAAGTCATATTCTATTTCCTTACCATTTTGGGTGAGTGTTTCTCTAACTTCACACCTCCAGAGTTCTAATCATGGACTCTATGGATTCGGATCCAAAGCGTTGGGCCGACATGAGAAAAATGCTGCAAAAGTAATTATTTTCAATCATTTGAGCTCTATATCGATCGGTCTCTTTCGTTCATTTCCTAATATCAAGTAACTAATAACTCCCTTGTTCATTTAATTTTCTTTGCCCTGTAGGGTTTGGAGACGGTTCTCAGAAGAAATTGTCGGTGAATTCAAACATGAGCTAGATTTCAGAAGGTTAGTTAATGTGGATAAGCAGCCACCGGGGACCAATCTATGTGGATACTATGTTTGTGAGAACATCCGGAGACTAACCTCTGAGCGGAAGGTATCGGATAGCGTGCGGAACACGACGGATAACTTGCGGAGGAGGCTTAGTCCAGAAGCTCGCTTCCGACCAATTCAAGATGAATTAGCAGGATTTTTCTTCAGGGAAGTCATCAATCCTAAAGGAGAACACTATACCGAGGACGCAGACATTTATATGCATACCCGAGATTGAAACTTGTTCGAAGTTGTATATGGTCCTCCATCCTAATTGTGTATGGAAACTTGTTTGAAGTTGTATATGGTCACCCGAGATTGAATATATATTATATATTCCTCTTGAATTCTTCTTGTTTGAAATTTCATATGCATGTATATAGTATCGTAGAATATGGGTACTGAAACTTCATCAAAATTAAAACAAAACACAAAATAAAATATAAAAGAAATAAAACACTACAAATTAAAAAGAAACCAGGTTTAGGGGGGCTAAAACCCTAAACCTGCGGACGAGGCCTTTAGTCCCGGTTAGCCACCATAACCGGGACTAAAGGTCCTCCGCCCCGACGGACCCCTGGCGGCCACGTGGACGGGCCTTTAGTCCCGGTCAGCCACGAGAACCGGGACTAAAGCCTTTAGTCGCGGTTCGTAAGTGGCGCGACTAAAGGGGGGGTCTTTAGTCGCGCATATTTAGTCCCGGTTGCACAGCCGGGACTAAAGGCTGTTGCGAACCGGGACTAAAGGGCTTTTTTCTACCAGTGTTTCCTGCATCACCCTTTCCTCTTCATGGGAAAAACCAATGCAAACTCATGAAGTAGCACTCCAATCCTTCAGGTCTCTCTTAACGGAGTCCTCCCATGTCAAATTCGGTCTACCCCGACCTCTTTTGACATTCTCTGCTCGCTTTAGCCGTCCGCTATGCACTAGAGCTTCTGAAGGCCTGCGCTGAATACACGACGCATAGACATATTGAAAAAAAATCCATCAATGATACAACATCGGATTAGCGGAAGGCTTTAGCAAAGTTTCCATCGGGTCATGCGTTTGGCAGTAGAAAGACCAGCAACGCAGCAGTACAATGGATCTGGCTAAGCATCGAGGAGCAAAGGACCTTCCGTAAGTAGTAAGTTCAATCAAGTTCCAGTCTAGTATTTTGCTACTTGTACACGGGAAGGATATTAGTGACTTCGGGCTTTGCTAGACGTACACGGACATACTCAAATATTGTGTTCACGATAGTTTACAGTTGGACTCTGAGTAGTATTGTGTTTAGATATGATATAGAGTCGTGTACTAGTAGGACACTAGCATCCTATGCCTCTTATATATAGCGAGGATAGACACATGATGTAACCTATGCCAATATAATAGCACAGGAACGCAGGGGAAGCCGGTGGCATGTGATGGCGTCCAGGACGACCGGGTGTGGTATTGTAGCGGTGTCATGGTCAGGCCCCAGGGATGTAGCTATATCAGTGAACCTCATTAACAAATCTCGGTGTCGTGCTCGTGTGATTTCTTGGCCTCGGTTGATCGACTATGTGCCTCGGATTTATTCTAACAAGTGGTATCAGAGCAAGGTTACGAAGAGGTTGCGGTTTGTTGATCTAGAGGTATGGAACAATCGTGGTACAGATTAATTCATCGGATTGGATAGTGATCATCAGCGGAATCAAAGAGTTGCGGGCGGTGTGTATCGGCAAGATCGGTTGCCGTGGGAAACAGTCGTGAAGAGCAGCCGGATCGGAAGATGGGTTGAAATCGGAATTGATTCAGTCCATGAAATTGATGGGGTGCAGCAGCAGAAGTCCTTGAAGCGTGCAGCAGATGCGTGGGACCTCCTATACGCCGCTTACTGCGGCAAGTAGTCGTGGTTTCGCATAGGAGGCTTCTCACCTGGGCCGGCCCATTCGGTTTACTTCGCAGGATGAAAATATGGCAAAAATAAAAAGCGCTGGGGAATCGAACCCGCGACCTGCTACAGAGGCTTGCGATGCACTAGCCACTGCGACACGCGAGCTGCTGCATAAAGATCTGCAGCGCAAAGATAAAAGAAACTAACGACAGCTGCAAAAAGTAAAACCAGATCACGAAATTACAGAAAATATGTTGGCGAAGGATTGGATACAAGAGCTCAGTCAAGACAACCACGTCCATAACCAATGTACTAACTAAGGTTACGTCATTTTTTGAATATTTGCACGAATTTTGAAAACTATAGCAACTTTCTGAATATGCGACAGATTTTGAAAACAAGAACAATTTTTGAAATCCACAGACATTTATAATTTGTGAATGAAAACGATACATGCAAACATTTTTTGGATTTATAAACCAATTTCAAACATTAATATTTTTTAAATATGTGAATAAATTTTGAAAAGGAAAATATTTTTTAAATTTGTGAACAAAATTTGTAAACAGGAATATTTTTTTAAATTCGCAAACTTTTTCCAATTAGTGAAACAAATTTAACCATGTGAACAAATTTTGGAAATGGTTTTTTGAAATACTTTTCTGGGTTTTTGAACAAAATTGAAAAGGTGAATTTTCGAAAAATTTTGTAAGTATGAAAAAATTTCGAATTTGTGAACAAAATTTTAAATCATGAACATATTCTGAATTTTTAGAACAAATTTGGAAATGGAGAACAATTCTGAAAATCAGAAACAAATTTCAAGCTCGGACGATTTTTTAGTACGTGAACAAAAATTTGAAAGGAAGAACATTTTTTGAATTTGTGAATAAGTTTTCAAAAGAGAAACATTTGTGAAAAAAATTTGAATCGTGAATATTTTTTGAATGTCCGAACATATTCTGATAAGAGGCACATTTTTTGAAAATCTAAACAAAGTTTGAAATTTCTTTAAAAAATAAAGAATAAAAGTAAATTTGAGAAAGGTAAAAATGAAAAAAAGGAACATTTTTGAAAAATGGTGAAAACTTTGAAAGAAAAACATTCCAAACACTCCTTGTAAAACAAGAAGAATTTTTGAAATGCCCAAACAATTTTTAAAAAATGCGAATATTTTTAAAATTTATGAACCATTGTTTTATACACAAACTTTTTTAAAATTTTGAACGTTTTGTAGAAACACGAACAAATTTTGACATTTTCGAACAATTTTCAAAAGAAAAAAACAGAAAAAGGGAAAGAAAACAGAAAAAGGGAAAGAAAGAAGAAAAAGAAACAAAAAACAAAAACAAAAGAAAACCATAAAACAGGCATAAAAAATAAAAATAAAACTGGTTCAGGGAGCCTTCTGCAAGGTTCCCAAAACCGGCTGCCTCGCTGTGGGGAAGTGGGCCAGCCCAATTCTCGCGCTCGGGGGATCGCCTGTGGGAAAGCTTGACATTCTAACGCAGTTAGCGTCAAATAGGATTTTTCCCAGACACGTGGCAGGCGCCCTAGGCGGTTCAGCGCACGCAGGCGTGCGTGGCTCGCGAGGAGAGGCCCAGCGGCCATGCGATGGCTAGCCCACGCGGGGGCTGGCCGAGAAGGTGCGGGAGCAGTAGAGGCCCATGCTCTGAGGGTAGGCCGCAGGCCAGGCCCAGTTGCTGGGGGCAGTGCTCACTTTTGGTGGCCTGTGCAGTAGGCACACGTGCGGTTTCCAAGCGAACGAAGGATGAGCCGAAGGGATGCTGAGACTTGAGATTTGTTGAGAAAAAAGGCAACCTGCATATGGTATGAACGTCGCTTGTGGAAATGCAATTCGGCTCCCAGGTCCAGATGATCCTGGAATCTACACCACACACGCACCCTGGGATCCGTGCTCAGGTGTGTATTCCTAAAGATGGCAATGGGTAGGGTATGGGGCGGGTAGAGCAATACCATACCCATACCCGTGTAGTTAATGGATACAAAATTCAACTGATACCCATACCCATTGGTACCCAATGGGTAGATCACAAAGTACACAAGTTATTCACGATTATACATTCATTGATAGCACATTTGACAAAAAAAATTATCTCAACTCAATAACAGATAGATGAGTACATGTGAATTATCTCAATTCAAATTGACAATTGGTGATAACTTTATGTTCAAAAGTTCACGACACATTTCACGGATAAAGTCCACATGTCAGGCTAAACGGGTATGGTATGGGTATATCCATGGGTACAAGGCTATACCCGTGCCCTACCCATGACTTAGCGGGTAGGGTATGGGTACTACCCATGAGTATAAAATCATGCCCATACGCTGCCCATGCGGGTACGGTATCCGCGGGTACCCGTACCCATGGGTAAAATTGCCATCCTTATGTATTCCATATTGTATTCAAGTGGCACCGATTGACCAGCTGGCCCACACACTGCATGTATTCAGTGACGCCGTTATCAGCCTGGTGGTACAGATGGAGGTGTTCGTTGGCCCAGACGGCTGGCCCAAGATGTACCACCGTGACAAAACAATGTTCAACAGTCCCCACTCTCCTGGTTTAAAATTCGGTGTCCAATAGCTACAGTCGCAGCATGTGCACATCCAACAGTGTCCAGCCAACACTGGTTTTATTTTTTACAGCAACGACTTAAAAAACCTAGCCTATTAAGAAATTACTAATGCGATCTTGGGTGGTTTACTTCTCCAATAATACCACACATACAACTAATCTAATATTGGGGTGTTGTTCAACTGTGAAAAACAATTATATTTAAAAAAAGAATTCTGCACCCAGATATCAAGGTGCAATTTGAAGCTTGACAGCGCCTAGATTTGTGCAAGTATTCTTCATGTGCCCGGTGACGCCACAATTGCTGCATTTGGCTTCCTTCATTTCTTCGGCAAGTTGCCTCTTTCCGGAGAGGTGGTCTTCTTGTGCCCTTTGCCTCTACAGATGCTGCAAAATCGAGTTCTCTTATTCAGTGCTTCGTATGGTGCTTTCTCGGCTGTTGGTCGGCCGCCCCGCTTCTTTGTGTGCCGAGACCAGCTAGTGTATCTTCTTGCACTTGTTGCCCACCATCACCCTCATCTAGTATCCTTTCATTGCCCTTGTGTGCTGCACTTGATGGCCTGTCTTCCAATGCATGCTAGCCCATCTCACTGATCTTCAATTTCGGAAAGGGCACTTGCAATTTTCAACACAGGCAATAATAGCAGTGCACTAAGTACTCTAAATATTTAGATTCTCAAAACTAAATTATAAAAAGAATAACTGAACCTATCATGCAGGAAGAAATTAAACACGCAAAAACCTAATAATTTAATAGCACTTGCCATTGAAATTCAGAACCAATCAAAACAGAAATTATTTAGCACCTAGCATAAAATTTCAGTAGATGTACTAATCATTTACACAGCACTAACGATTGCAAAGAACTGAAATGTTTTGCAATCTGTCAGCCTTAAAATCAGAGAGCTTACTACTAACTTATGATGGAATCGAGCAGTACAAGAGATAATCAAAAAGGAACCCGCAGCCGTGCTGACTCTCTTTCCTCTATCTTGACATTGCTGGACCTCCACGGAGGCCCTGTGGCACTTCTATCCACGGCGGTGCGGCACAAGAGAGAACGAGCTCACCGAGAGTCGAATGTTAGCCCAATAGCAGGCTACGCCACATGCTTACCCAACTTATCTGAATTCCCCCTAATCCTTTACTCTAGTGCGCCAATTCTTTCCAGGCATGGCGTTCTGTCCAGTGGATGGTTCTCTACTCTTGCCCTGCGACCAAAAACAATTCATGAACTGTCAGATAATAGCCAAATAACAAAAATTGATACACCAATCAGTAAAAAAAAGTCATTCATGGACGGTCTCAATCTAAAATTTACACCCGCTTTCCGTATAATTCACTTTCAAAACTATTTATGTTATACTTATGGTAAAAATCCTCCTATGCCCACTAACTAAACTATAAAAAAACAGGAGTTCACAAATCTTTTCAAATGAGGCAGGGACATGACACCAGTTCATCATAATGACCAAATTACGCCTTCACTCTAGTTCTGAACAATCCCTAGTCGGAGCATTTTTTCAAATCAGAATATACGGCTGAATACCTTCTAGTCCAACTTGGGGCTTGCAGATCCATGTTGCGAGTAGACTGAGCGGATGCTGCATCATCACTCTCAGCACGCTTTCAATTAGAGCCAACTGATCTCCATTTACGGGGCCTTTAGTGACTCCATGCTCAATGACATCTGCGCTACCCCCCTCGCTCTGGCTGAAAGCAGACGACACGGCGCCACCACCAGCCGCCACACTCGGTTGTGCCTTGTAGGGGGGCAACACTCCCAATCTGCCCCGACAAGGTGCACCCAGAATCTCACTGCTCCTCGACTCCTCGTTGGCCGCCTCCCCCCGTTCCCCACGGGACCCGTTTGCCGATTCTTCATCTGCACCAAGTCCGGCTCCAAACATACCACCGATGTGAGCTACCACGCTCCCTGCCTCCTCCGGGAAGATGGGTAACCTGCATCCACTACGCCCATCTAAGATGGAATCTACAAGCCTGAAACTTTCTTTCTGGGGGAGAAAGGTGTTACCTGTCGACCGGATCGATTGGAAAATCCATCGCCATGGTGCGGCTCAGCTGCTCCTAGATAACTTCCACCGACGCAAGTATACACGAACCCTGCGAGCTCACCGCCGCCGCCGCTTCCACACGCTCTGGTTTTCGCCCCCGATTCCCCATTCGTGAAACAATGGACCGGTGGTGGATGAGGATGCATTCATTTGGACACATCTGATTTGTGGGTTCATGTGAGGCACTGTACCGTGCTGTAGACACCGTTGTGCTCTAGGTATAGGAGGCCCACGCTAACAGCAGTTAACGGCGCCGTCCGCGCCCGTTTGCTTCCGTCCTCTGACACCACACGTACAGGACGTCTGCCACTGCGTATTCCTTGTTTCTCCTGTCCAGTAGAAGAAATCAATAATGCGCCGCACAGATCGCGATGCAAACATAGACGGCACAGATAGCAGGATCAACTGCACCCGGGAGCCAAAATGCCTCCCTTTTTCTTTTGGAGGTGTTGCTATTCACACCCGGGGTTCTACCAGGAGATGACAAGTTGGCGACATGCGCATAAGGTTCAGAGGAGCCTGGAGCGCGTGTTGTGCGAGATCATGCATACACGTGTCATTAAGCAAGGCACAAAGATGTGGCGGGCGAAAACGACGCAGTGTGGACCATGATTGCAGTCGGATAAATACGACTGGGTCAGACTGGACAGTTTGACGGATCCATAGAGATGTCGGTCAAAGCAGAAGATGGCGGTGATTTCAGCAACGACGACATAGGAGCATGATGCTGATGGTGACCGACTTATGGGGCGTGGAAACACGTGGTGCAAGCCTGATGGCTTGTGCGGCTTTGAAAAGACTATGACACAGGGTTGATTCAAGGTAGTGTGCACACAAGACAGCTTGAAGTCGACGGGGCATGTGAGTAGCATGGCACAGCTACATGGAGTCATGCTGAAGGTGGAGCTAGAGTCTGATGGACGACTTCACTCTGTGTTGATGAAGGGGCTACGGTGTAAGTGCATGGAGAATCGCAGCCTATTTCAGCCGGATAGCGAGAGACACGTGGGTTGGACTGCATACCAATGGTCTGATGGAGACGTGATACTCGGCATCGATCGGTGATGATCGGTGGTTCTTTGTAGTAGGGGTTTGAGTGGTGTGGGTATGCGGCCCTAGAGACTCGACCAGGACAGCAGAGGCTTGACGCGGTGGTAGTGGCGAGGCGTGCGGTAAGCACGGGACACAACTGTAACAAATTCCACCTTGGTGAATATTCTCCACCACCTTGAATTCGCCAATGCGTCAAACTTCCATGTATATTGGACTAGAACTTATCCCATGAATACTGCCGCTACTCCATATGACTCCACCTGCAACTTTTAGTCCCTTCTTTTCTTGACCACAGTCAACACTCGAGCAAAATTAAGTTCCTTGTTGCTCTAGTTTGTGCTCCCAACTTTCATAGTATCCATTCAACGCCATCACACACTGATCACTGGCCTGCGTGAAAGTGAACGACTCACATATTGGGTGTCACACATAAGAGTTACCTGAACTCAACATCACCGCTCCTTTCTTGGCCTGGGATTTATTCTAACATAGCCGAGCTTGCTTTGAAGCATTTTTGGGAGTGTGAAGTAATAGCCTCCCTGAGGATCATGAACTGCTGAAAAGCAGGTACGAGACGAAGAAAATCATGAAGGTGCTCTATGGATTATGAGAAGATACATGTTTGTCCCAAGAATTTCCTTTTGTTTAGAAACGAGTATGTGGATGACAAGTACTGTAGGGAGTGCGGTTCCTCTAGGTATATTGAGGTGGACAGTGATGATGGTCAGAATAAGGAGCTAGCCATCCCCGTAAAGGTTCTTCGGTACCTCCTTTTCATAGAAATACTACAACGTCTTTTCATCACCGAGGAGTCTGCCAAAATGATTAAGTGGCACAAGGATGGGAAGAGGTACCATCTAGATAAGATAGTACATCCATCGAAGGGCGAGGCATGGAAGGCATTCGATAGGGAATACCCCGATGAAGCTGCATAGGCTGGGAATGTAAGAATTGCGATATCAGGCGATGAGTTCAATCCATATGGTATGTCTACTAATCCATACAGCTACTAGCGTGTGTTTGTTATTCCGCTCAATCTCCCTCCCGACGTCAAGACCATGTTCCTCATGCTGATCATTCCGGGGCCTGAATACCCGAGGAAGAATTTGAATGTGTTCATGCAGCCATTGGTGGACGATTTGCACCATTCTGGGTACTTCCCGAGGTTGACATACGACTGACATTTGCAGAGAAACTTTTTGATGAAATTTTGGTTGCAGTATTGCATGCGTCACTTTCCCGACTATGCTCTTTTCTACGGATGGTCTACAAGTGGGAAGATGACATGCCCAGTGTGCATGTAGGCTCTACGTTTTATTTGGCTGAAGAAGGGTGGCAAGTACGTTGCCTTTGACCTGCATCGGCAATTTCTCTGCCGACCATGAATACAGGGAAGACAAAAAGAACATCACGAAAGGTCAGGTTGTCCATGAAGTAAAGCAGATTCCAATGTTTTCGGGTGAAGATGTTCTCACTCAGCTAAATGCTTTTGAGACTAAAGGCAAAGGCAAAAGCAAAGAGGGTAAAGCATACATGCCAACGGTTAAACCGTCGGCATATATGAGCCAGGTGGCAGCGTATGGTGCGTCCACATTTACGTACGGCACTTGACGGTCGCGCCGTCAATTTTTTTTTTTACCGACGGTTTTCCTATGCCGACGGTTAGGGGAGGTATAGCTTGGGATTTTTTTGGTGTGTTGAATGTTTGTTAAACAACTGGATACTTGGTCAATTAAGATTTAACAAAGTCTCAATCAGGTGCAGAACCGTCAAGCACATTAAGATTAGTGCATAGGGGAGGCTCTCTCTAGTTCTTTTTTCTCGCAGTGTGCCAATGCGTAGCTAGTAGGTAGCCTATACGCTAGGGCCATATCTCCCTTATTGCGAGATATATGCACCTCACGTCTCGTATGGGCGGGCACAACGAACGTGTTTCAGTCAGCACACTTTGCTTGCTCGGTCGATGTAGGTTATTTCTTCTTCTTCTTTGCTGTCCATTGGCAGGACTTGTCTGGTTTTTATTGTTTTCCCCTTCTTTTTGTGTTTTCTTTGTGGTTTTTCATCTGTTTTCATTAGTTTTTTTCTTTTCTTTTTGTATGTGTTTTCTTTATTGTTTTTGTTGGTATTCTTCTGCTTTCATTATTTTTCCGTTCTTTCTTTCCTTTTTTCGTGTTTTCCTTCTTGGTTTTCATCGTTCTTCTTACATTTCCCCCTTTTTTATTTTTATGTGTTCTTTCTTTTTGCTTTTCTTCGGTTTTTATTTGTTCCCTTCTTTATTTTTCTGTGGTTTTCTTTTTGGCTTTCATCAGTTTCACCGGGTTTCATTATTTATTTTCTTTTTTATCTCTTATGTGTGTTTTCTTCACGGTTTTCATTAGTTTCTTAAATTTTCTGTGTTTTTCTTTACCCCTTCACCCATTTTCTTAGGCTTCTTTTATTTCTATCTTTTTTTACGATTTTCTATGGGTTCCATCATTTTTTTATAATGCATGTTGTACTTTTTCATATCCATGTGGAATATTTTTTTGAAACCAGTTGAAAATTTTCAAATACATGTTTTGAAGTTTTTTGAATATACGTTAAACATTTTCCAAATACACATGAGACATTTTTAGAATGGTAGAAAACATTTTTTAATTATGTAAAAAATGTTTATGTTGTAAAAAAATTATTTCAAACCCATGTTTGAACAGTTTTTCGAATACATGTTAAACATTTCAAAATACAAATTGAACTGTTTTTTTTAATATGTCATAGGTACAATTTTAACAAACGGATTATATTAATTAAAAAATTAACATCAAGGAGATGTCAATTACATCTGGCCTCTACAACAGTATGATATCAAAAGCTAGTTAAGATATCGAGAATGAACATGGCAAAAAAACTAAAGCAAACATCTGCAGCAATCATCATGTTGTACACGCAACATGCATACCATGCCGGCGATTTCTTCTTTTCGAGACAACAAATTGGAGTGTCCATCTTTTTGAAGAGGGTATGAGTATTACATTGCACCATGTGGGCTATGACGAAGCTAGGCAGAGAATCATGAAGGGGCCATGAAGATTTTTTTTACATTGTGTAATCATTTTTTAGAAATATCACAAATATTTTTTACAAACTTGTAGACATTCTTTATAAAACGTCATAATTTTTTTTTGAATGATGCGAAACATTTTTTAAAACTCCATGAACATTTTGTACATTGGATAGACATCTTTTTAAATGTCACAATTAATTTTAGTGGTAAAACATTTTTATTAAAACAATGAGGACATTTTTTACATTGTATATATAAGTTTTTTTGAATGGAACAAACATTTTTTAAAATTATGTGAATATATTTTTGCATTTTATTAACATTTTTAAGAAATATACGAATATATTTGTAAGGAGCAATTAAAGTTTTTCGCACGCTAGGAAGCCAACATTTACTCCCACGCCGGGCCGGCCCATTTATGGTGTCTTTCCTTCCTCTCGCATAGAGCAACTAATCAGCAAGTACTCCTTTGAGAGCTCCCGTAAGCGTCACTTTTGGTGGGCTGGGAGCGTGTCACTTGGCATCTTCTCAGTCGCAGCCACGAGTCACGCTCAGGGCGCTCCCTCTGAACTGTTTTTCTCTTTATTTTTCTGCACGCGTTTTCGGGTTTTAGATGATTTTTTTGCCTTTTCCCCATTTTTTCATAGATTTTGAGCCAAAGAAAATCACGCAGAAATACATATTTTTTCCTTCCATGAGAGACACGTATTTGTTTCTGCAAGAGACAAAGTGCCTCTCAGAAAAGGACAAAAATGAGTTTTCTTTGAGTGCGGCGATTTGGCTCCCGGGCTCAGATGAGCCCGGGCCAAATGAAAAAATCGAAAAAAATAGAAAAAAAATTCAAAAAATTCCAAAAACAATTCGGGTGGTAGATAATTAGGTGCGTGAGGTTCGCTGCAAAATGCAACTCGTTTGGAAATTTGAGCAAGTCTGTGCAAAAAAGACAAAATCGGGGTCTGTGAAAAAGTTTACTGTTCACAAACTGTTTTGACCCGATTTGTCTTTTTTGCCGAGGCCTACTCAGATGTCCAAATGGGTTGAATTTTGGAGCGGACCTCATGCATCAACTTATCTACCACCCGAATTTTTTTTTGATTTTTTTGAATTTTTCTAGTATTTTTTTTGAATTTTTTGCTTATCAGGTGCAGATGAGCCCGGGCTCCAGGATGAATTATCCGTTTTCTTTTCTTTTTCTTCCACGAGAGGCATGGATTAACTTCTCGTGGTGTACGAATTTCCTTCCGCGAGAAAGTGCCTCTCAAAAAAGAAAAGAAAAAACACATTTTCTTTTTCTTCTCCTTCTACGAGAGGCACGACTGTGCCTCTCGTCGAGGCATGGGTTTGCTTCCGTGAGAGGCACAGTCGTGCCTCTCGAAAAAGGAAATAAACGTGTTTTTTTTCCTTCCACGAAATGCATGGATTTACTTCTCATGCAGACACGAATTTGCTTTCACGAGAGGCATAGTCGTACCTCTTGAAAAAGAGAAAAACCACGTCATGAGAGTCGCGGATTTAATTTCTTGTGGAGCCAGGGATTTGCTTCCGCGAGAGGCACAGTCAGAAAGGGAAAAAATGTGTTTAATATTTTTCCTTTCTCGGGAGACACAGATTTACTTCTCGTGGAGGTGGGATTTGCTTATGCGAGCTCTCGGAAAAGGAAAAACATGATTTTTTTTCTTTTTTCTTCCATGAGATGTACGGATTCGCTTCCGCGAGAGGCACGATCGTGCCTCTTCGAAAACGGGGAAAAAGTGCTCTTGGTTCGATTTTTTCGTCCTTTTTTCGTGAAAAAAAGTTTGTCCAAATATATCAACATGGGATTTAGTTTTGAAGATCTCGACTTGGAGGAATCCAACGATGAAAACGTTCGAGATTTAGATGCGTTGTTTCAGAGATAAAAGTTTTAAATAAATGAATCTACGAATAAGGGAAAAAAAACTCACATGTTACAACAAGTGACATGCATGGACTGCACCACTTGTTGCAACCTGAGGTGGGAGACATCTTTACAAAGAGTACAATTTAATTAGTAATCTTGGAGTGAAGAACACGTCCTTTTTTGGGGCCGTTGTATCTCAAGGTATTTTCGTCTGGGCTGCGTTATTTCGTGGAAGCTATATTTTGCATTAAGCGAGTTGAAAGATCTCTCGCTGAAAGACTTCTTTGTATCTAGTAGCAACTCGGCCGGCCCAGCTTTTTATTTTTCGAAAGCTGCCACGCGAATTCGCTCGCTCGCGAGCAGTCGCTTCGCTGGTTCAACTCTGTTTTTCTTTTCGTTTTTTCTTTTCTTCTTCGGTTTTTTATTTTTCTTTTTCTTTTCACCTATTTTTTCGCTGTATTCATGGGTTTCTCTGATTTTTCAGTTTTCTTTGTTCCTCCATTGATTTTCTTTGCTTCTTTCTCGGTTCTCACCGGCATTTGGGATTTTATTGGTTTTAGTGACTTTCTTTATCGGGATTCGTTGGTATTTTGCTTTTCTGGATTTCTTTCTTTGTTTCTTTCTAGGTTTCAGTTGTTTTTCTTTTTGTTTTACTTTTTTATTTTCCTGGTTTCACTATTTTGGCATTGGTTTCTTCGCTTTTTTTCATTTCTTTTTTCCCTTTCAGTTTTATTGCCTTTCTTCATTTTTTTGTCAAGTTTTCATTGGTTTTTTGTTCAACATGTGTTACCTTTTCTAGTACACATTCAACATTTTTCTTGTATATCGGAAAAATATATTTATATACACCTTTAATGTTCTGAAATACATGATTATAATTTTTTATATTTTTTTAGTCTAATTTTTTCAATACACATTCTTTTTTTATATATATCCAATACATTTTTCTAATACACGTTTGCATCTTTGAAATACAAGATGAATATTTTTTGAATATATGGTCAACTGATTTCCTAAATGAATTTAAATGTTTTCAAAATGCTTCATTAACATTTTTCAAGTACAAGATTAACATTTTTCAATACATGGTCTAACTTTTTATACATATTTAATATATTTTAATGCTTGATTATCATTTCCAAGTACAAAATTAACACTTTTGGAATACATGGTAAATATTTTTCTATTCAAAGTTAATTTTTTAGAATGCTTGATTAAAGTTTTTTGAATGCATGGTCAACATATTTTCTATACATTGAACATTTTTTAAATTGTTGATTAACATTTTTCAAATATAAGATTAACATATTTTTAATACATGGTCAACATTTTTTTACACACATTTAATATTTTTCAAATGCTTGATTGACATTTCTTTTCCAATGCTAGATTAACATTGTTTCTAAATAGATTATCAAATTTTTCCACACACATTATAGTTTTGGATACATTTTTCATGTATATGAGAAACATTTTTTATGTACATTAGCATTTATCAAATGCTCGGATAACATTTTTCCAAGCGTTTTGATGTAAATTTTTTGTAATATATTTATTTAGAATATTTGGAAGTATAAACTAAAGTAAAAAAACCTGAAAAAACAAATGTGAAAGAAAGAGGTTGTGGCTCCCGCGTGCCTGGACCGGACCATCTTGCGGTCGACTTCACGCGAGAGACCGTACGTCTCGCGTGAAGCGAGACATAGGGGCACCCGCATTGTTTTTGCATTCTAGGGGAGGCAGTACTTATCCCCCGGCACCATCCTCAATAAGCCCAACTTCCCTGTTTTCCCTTTTGTTTTCCTCTTTCATTTTTCTATGAACAACAGGTTTCATCTCTTTTTGTTAAATTTTGGCATCCTTTTGTTTATGCAACTTTTAAAGACTTATACTTGTTTTTTTAATGTTTTTATTTTTTATTTTGCTAAATGTCTGTTGGGTGAGATTTAGTTATGTCTTACTTGACGTGATTGCTAGCTGATCTTGGCTTTACGATTCGAGCACACTACAAAGTAACGGGGGTTTTGTTCTTCCTTTTTTATAGTATTCCTCCGTGTCATGTGAAAGTTAGATTCTTGTTTTCAGCATGGGTTTTTTTGCAAAAAGAATTCACGCGGCAGTTGCATGTCCATCCTTGACCCACGACTTGTCGTAAGGGCATCTCCAACGCGTTATGTCAAAACAAACACAACAAATTTCCTCAGACATGTTTTCACGTATCCACAGACAGTGATAGGGGAGCCGGTCATCCAACGCATGCATAAAAAACATATCAAATCTCGACAGCAGGGTGGGCTAGACGGACCTAAAGGAAAAATCAAATGGGCTGTGAGGACATGTGTCCAACTGACAGTGGACCAAGTTGAATGTACGGACTCCCCGAAAGCTCCCCCATGTTTGGTTCAGGTTTGTGGTAATTTGGACATTTGGACTGGTCCGCAGACGTTTAATGCGCGATGTTGGAGGGCAAAACGTGTACGGGCAACGCGGATCGGACATTGAGGGGGTTGCGTTGGAGATGCCCTATCTTGACTGCAAATACAAGTGGCACAACACGTCTGCAATTGGTGGATTTTTTTTCCAGAACTGTGATGATTTTTATAGCAAATTCAGAATCTATACGTCCTTATGCAAGATAATCAAAAGTGGTGCCCTGTCGGCCTCCAGTTGGCGGAAGAGGAGGTCTTCGGCCTGATGTTGCCCGAAGTGGACTCTTCAGCCTCCCGTTGGCCAAAGAGTGCCCCAACTGGGCCGAAAAGGACTCTTTGGTCAGCAGTAGGCCGAAGAGAACTCTTTGGTCAACCATAGGCCGAAGAGTCTTTGGGCCCCACCTTTTCACGTGAATGGTAGGCCGAAGTTGCATGGATGCGCTCTTCTGCTTATGGTAGGCCGAAATAGTTTTATTTTATTTATTATGACTTACGAATATTGTGCAACCATTTCCCATCTTAGACATTTAAAAAAATTGCGCAATCCTTTTAGTCAATATTTTCCCGCCAACTCTTTCCCTCCATATGTTCCCGCCACCCCTTTCCCGCCAACCTGTTCCCGCCAACCCGTTGTTCACGCCATAAGTTCCCGCCAACCCTTTCCCTCCATACCGCGGTCATTCTTTCCCGCCATTTTCTCCTCTCTACCTATAAAACCCCCTTCACACAGAGGTGGATAAGCAGTCCAGTGTAGTGTAGTCGAGATGTCCGATTATCCTTTTGATCGTAGTTTTCACCCTGGGATGAGCAAGTGTCTTCTGAAGCTAGCCACTGGTTTCAGGATGGACAATAGGATAGTTCCATGGGACGAACTCATCGGTAGTGACACCATAATGAATGAGTTGGCTCACGCATTACGTAGGTCTGGGTGGCCTGAAAGGACCTATGAGGACGTACGTAAAGAACTTCTTAGGTTGCATGAAAGGTGGAAGAAGGTAGTGCAGCCGAAGAGTGAAACTTTCAGAAGGACTGCATCAAAGCATACATATTTATGGACTGCTGACAGCGAAGACGAAGATGATATGTTCACGCCAAGCACCAACGTCAAGAGTACCGCACCGTCGAAGGGCAAGAGTAGTGTCGCATCGTCGTAGGGCAAGAGTGCTGCATCGACGGAGGGCAAGAGGACCGCAACGTCGAAGGGCAAGAGGGCTGCATCGACGGAGGGCAAGAGTACCGCGGGGTCGAAGGGCAAGAGGGTTGCATCAACGGAGGATGATGATGATAACTTCATGTAGTATGTAAGCTGTATTTTTTAAGTTCAGCCCTACCGTTTAATTCAGATGTACTTCTATCTTAATTATCGGTTGCAGTCTCTTTGAAAATGTAACTGGAATAAAAATGCGAATTAATAGTAATATGTCTCTCGCATACATAAAATGATATATATCTCCTAATAAGCTAGAAGGAAGTGCGATAGTAACACATACATGAAGCATGTCTCATACATAGATAATGACTCACGCATTAGAAAAGTCTGAAACTAACATAGATAATGACTCATACATAGATAACCATATCACTGCTGGGGACGACGGCGAATCTGGGCCTTCCTCGGGCGAGAATCGTAAGGCGATAAGCGCTGAGGCGGTGGGCGAGGCTCACGGAAACCATGACCATAGATAACCTCATCTGTCACTGTCTGTGTCTCCTGCATTAGTGGTGCTGGTGGTGGAGTGTGAAACACTGTCTGAGAGAAGTCATAAGTGTTTGCAGCTTGGTCATCGTCATCGCCATAGCCCTCTAAGCCACATCCAGCACAAGTAAGTATTGGTGACTGCACTGAATGCATGAACTGTTGCGACTGGTTGCCTACCGTAGTATCGTAAAACATGTAAAATTAATTTGTGATCCTACAATGTTTAAAAGAATGTACAAAGTAGCAGTGTTACCTAGTTCCATTTGATGAGACCAGGAAGAGGTCCCTGGTTGAGAAGGAGATGGCTGATTCCAGGAAGAGCTCCCTGGTTGTGAAGGAGATGGCTGGTGCACGGAGTGGCGTGGTTGCTGCACGGAGTGTCGTGGTTCTGATCGCTGCATAGAGTGTCGTGGTTCTGAATGCTGCACAGAGGGACATGGGGGACGATGTGCCGGATGAGGAACGGCAACATCTGTAGATCGTCTACATGTAAGAGATGCGTAAATCCCTCTTGACTTCTCATCCATACGCCTAAACCATGAGAGGTGCTCTGGCTGTGGGATAGTATCCCCTCTCTCAACCTGCTGCATTAAATCGGAAACCTCCTCTCGCACCTGGACTGTCAAGTCAGTCTGTACATGAAGAGTTAACCCATTGTGTATGATAAGGTTATGATAAAACTACACATGTGAGAACCATGGCACGTACCGCGTGGTGTCTTGTTCCCACAACAGAGGTAGTTGGGTACATATCGCTGGTGAGAGGGGCTTTAATCTGATTAGGAGCAATTGATGGAACCAAGTAGATCCTCGTTGTATGCCGGTAAGTTTGTAAATACAACCCGAAATTGTCCCAGTCAAAGGACCGAACCTCATTCCAGATATTTGTCGGCGCCGTAGTCCATTCTTGAACGTAAGGGCTAATGCTCTAAAGCCAAACAGCCATGGACTTGTTTCCTCCTACGCGACTGTACCTAAGATTGACATGCGCGTAAGGGTCAGCTATATTCTGAATGTAGTGCTGACAACTTTAATAGTATTACTTACTTGTGAACATAGTCTGGTATCCATGGAATATCTGGAATTGCAAGCTCTTTACATAGACCGAATTGTCTCATCACCCTATGAAGAGCCATCTCCTCAACCGTCACGTCAAACACCAACTTGGCCTTAGTCATCCAATAGTGCCGATCTCTAGTGCATAAGGCTGATATCCCAACTGGATACCTGAATGTTATAGTCTGATACGAGTATGGATCCCAGATAACTTGATCCTCGTGCAAACTATCAAACTGCACCGTGAAGGACGGGTAGCAGCCCTTCACCTGGGTATGTGCAAACTGTCTCTATACATGACAACAAATATACATTAGTAATACAAATATACATGACAACAAATATACATGACAGTAAAAATGATCGAAAGAATTACATAATTTAAAAGTACATCTCTCCGTGCCCAAACAACTTTTTTTTAGAAAGCTCTACCAGCGAGAAAAAGTGTTTGGCCCGAGCCAACCCATAGTAGGCAAGTCACCGATAGCAGGCACGTAAGCCCCAGTTATGTCCTCCAACCCAAACGGTGTGTCAATGGAGACATAGGGTCGTCCAATAGGGAATCTCTCGTATGACCAGAGCTGCAACAATAGTGGACACCAACCAGACCTGATTTTCTAGACTTCAACAAGCAACCTTTGCACAGGCCTTTGTACGTAACTGCTAACACGACAGAACCAAAACTCCTCTGCACAATGTCCGCAGGGCAACGTGCGTCAGCTATCTCTCGTGCAATACCGATGAGTCGTGCATCAACGGTGGTCACGTGGTTCTCCGTGAACATCGTCTTGCCGAACAACCACAGACTATATGCCTCTAGGGATCGATCAATCTGTGCCTCTGACAAATCTACTGTGGGGTATCCTAATGAGACAATCTACATAGAAAACATACGATTGTGTCAAGGATGTACTAATGGTAACTAGAAAAACAACATAGTCGTCTGGCCATGAAGGTTACCTGAAACTGGCTCAACCACCTAAAACGAGGCCCGTGAGGATCATCGTCTAAGCCCATAGCAGTTGGCACCGCAGCTAGAAAACGGGCCTGCATATTTGCTAGCCAGCCAGGTTCTGCCTCTAAAGGACCTATGGCATCATCGGCCAAAGGTAATCCAAACAAGTAGGAGACATCCTGTAAAGTAGGCGTCATCTCTCCCCAGGGAAAGTGAAAGGTATGTGTCTCTGGTCTCCATCTATCTACTAAGAAGGTAAGGAGTGACCTGTCGTAAGAGAATCGTTTCACTTGCCTCTTGCGCAACTGCATTGGTTCACCTTCCTCATCCAAGTTCGGATGGTCAACCCACTCATCCAATGTACCCTCAACCAGCCGTGCCAAGGGTAGAAGTCCAGTCCAACTTAACCAACAAAACAAAGACAATGTAGCATTAAAAGTAAGTCATCATATGTTTCAATACCTATGTCAAACATGTAAGGCATTATATGTATCAATACCTATCAACCAATGAAGGGTGTATCATCCAGTTAGTCTTTGGGGTGCGAGTGGCCAAAACGTCTAAGTTCTTGCCCGCTTGCATAAGTGCAGCCCGTGACCTCTATCAATAGTACCATGAAGCAACGGATACAAAGACATATCTACAATCAAAACATAGTCCAGACGACATTACAAATTGAAACATAGTTCAGACATACAAAGTAAAACATAGTCCAGACGGCATTACAAATTGAAACATAGTTCAGACATACAAAGTAAAACATAGTCCAGACGACATTACAAATTAAAACATAGTTCAGACATACAAAGTAAAACATAGTCCAGGCGACGGTACAAATTAAAACATAGTTCAGACATACAAAGTAAAACATAGTCCAGACGACATTACAAATTAAAACATAGTTCAGACGAAATTACAAATTAAAACATTGTCCGCCACATTATATAGCTTGTGAGTTATTTCTTCCTCGTCCTCCCCTTCGGTCTCGACTGCCACGACCAAGTCCTCCTCTTGCTCCTGTTGGTGCAGTCATCGATGTGGAAGCACTCGTCGATGTGGAAGCACCATCTTTGTTCAGGTCGGGACAATATTTCATCCTATGCCCATAAGCCGCGCATAGCAAACATTGTCTGGTTGCTCCACCAGCTTCAGATTGGTCCATATCATTTCGGATTCGACGGGCCTTACATCGACCCCTGCTTGTATGCCGAAGTTCTGGATCTGGGATATATATATACTCTCTCACTATCGTTAACCTTGTTGAAATTGCCGACGACTCTAAACCCTGTCATCACACCGGTCCATGTGTTGAGTACAACCTCTTTTAAGTAGTATGGGGACACAAATGAGATGGCGTCCAACTTAATCTGGCCACAGGCATCCAACACATGTGAGCAAGGCAGGTGAACAACTTTGGTTTGTTGCATGTACACTCACATGTTGGATAAAATTCCGTTCCAATTTTTACCTCATGCGTCTTCACCTCATTCGCATAACCAAAACCATCGGTAGGTAGCTGAACCTCATACCTCCTTTCCTAATTACCGACGAGTCTCACAGCGTGCTTCTTTGCTCTCTCTATCTTCTTTGCCATGTACTCCATGACACGGATACAGTAAGGTGTGTTCTGATTATCTATAATATGCTTATTTGCTAACTCGTGCCGGTCTTTGAAATATCTCAAAGTGCCATGGAATACAGCCTCGACAATAGCTATGAGTGGCAATGCTCTATTCCCTCTGAGTACAAAGTTATACACCTC
This sequence comes from Aegilops tauschii subsp. strangulata, assembly GCF_002575655.3. Lineage (NCBI taxonomy): Eukaryota > Viridiplantae > Streptophyta > Magnoliopsida > Poales > Poaceae > Aegilops > Aegilops tauschii. The sequence continues at coordinate 540,349,876 of NC_053039.3, read as the reverse complement.
TGCAAGGTTGGTTGTCATGTGGCCATACCTAGCTCCATGGGTGTCATGCAGCAAAGACCAATTCACGGGAGGCTCTTTCTCTATCCACTCTGAAAAATCCTTTATTGCCCTCCCCTTCTTTCTCCTAGTATTAGGAGGGTCAATTGTTGGCAAGTCACAAAGACCAACTGGCTCCTCTAGCTCCGCCATGAGTGTTGCTAATTGTTGCTGATCTTTTTCCATTTTCTTCCTGGCACGGACCTGATTCTTAGTAAACTCATCAAGTTTTGACCAAATAAATTGGTATTTACACTCTTGGTTCTGCTTGCATAATTTTTTGAACAAGTTCATCAACCGCTTATTCTTGAACTGTGAGAAAACGTTAGCCCCAAGATGGCGCATGCACCACCGGCTCTGCAAATCCTTCCAAGGTGTTGGTTCGTCTACTGTTGGATTCCTTAATGTCTTCACAGCCTTCAATATACCAGCATGCCTATCATGAATGACACACACGTTTGGTCGGTCCTTCACGATGGCAATTTTCACTTGCCGAAAGAACCATACCTAGCTCGGGAAGTTCTCACCCTCTACAAATGCCATGGCAAGTGGGATGATTTGATTATTCCCATCCACACCAATGGCAGTCAGGATTTGCCCTTTGTATTGACCAGTCAGGAATGTACCATCCACAAACATCACAGGAGGACAATGTCGGAAAGCTTCGATGCACATAGCGAAAGAGAAGAATACTCGTTTCAACACCTTGAAACCTGGTATACTCAGCAACCTTGTGTGTTGTATGTCAACATAATTGCCGGGATTCCTCTCCCTCAGTACGTCCAGGAAACGGACAACATTATCATATGAGTCGAAGAACGTCCCAAACCTTTCCTCCATAGCCTTCTGCTTAGCCCTCCAAGCCTTCCCATAAGGAATGTTATAATTCCATCTGACCTTAACTGCTGCTTGGATGTGTTTTGCTTCCATATATTTCTTCTCCACTATCTCAGTATACATGAGTTGCACAATGATAGTTGAAGTCAGGTTTGGATGACAAACCAACAGGTTTTTCCTCACACAATTATGTGGAACCACATTGGTGACAACCTAGTGGATGTTATACTTCGGCACGTGCTCGTGCACCTTCGCAGGACAACCTGTTTCAACACACTTCACGGTATAGTTTGTTGGATTTGATATGTGTGTCCGGAAAACCCTCTGCATAGACATAGCCCACTTTATCACCGCATACTTCAATTTTTTCTTTGTATCAAACATAGCCCCTAACTGTACTTGGTTCAGATTATATTGTCATGGAGTCTCATGGCCATCATTGACAGTAAGGCATGTGGATATGTCCTGATCCCATGCAGAAGGAATCGGTAAATCCACTTCATCCTCGGAATTTTCAGAATCCAGATCCTCCGCAAATCCATCCTCGTCCTCTTCCTCCATGACCTCTGCATTTCATTGCCTTTCTCATCCCCATCAGCAACACCAGAACCAGCTAATATTATCGACTGAATACTCTGCCCAGTATCATGACCACAAACATTGTTGAAAGTGCGTTATATCGACTAGAGCGGGGGTGAATAGGCGATTTTTTTCAAATTCGTCACTGAGGAGATTCAAGGTGAGGAATGTCCTAAGTCACGAACAACTAGCAGCGGAATAAGTACTCAGATGCAAGCGTAACAGAGTAGTGACACGGTCACCATGATGAAATGAAAACAAGCACAGAGTACAGGAAGCGTATAAACAAGATAAGCAGGCTAAAGACAAAGTGACTAAAGAATTAGGATTGAGGAAATTGAGAAAGTCTTCAGTCAAAGTCTTCAAACAATAATGATCAAGTACTTCAACACAAGAATAAGGAAATGAAAGTGTTGAGGAAATAGAACCAGTAGCTTGGTGAAGACGATGATTTGGTAGACCAGTTCCAACTGTTGTGATAGTCGTACGTCTGGTTGGAGCGGCTAGGTATTTAAACCTGAGGACACGCAGTCCCGGACACACAGTCCTCACCGTATTCTCCTTGAGCTAAGATCACACAGACCTCGCCCAATCACTCATGGTAAGTCTTCAGGTGACTTCCAAACCTTCACAGACTCGGTCACTCGGCGATCCACAATTCCTCTTGGATGCTCTAGGCCATGACGCCTAACCGTCTGGAGGGTGCACAGTCCTCAAAGGTAAAAAGCGTCAGTTCCACACAGGAACAATCTCTTAAGTGATGCTCAATCACTTTGGGTTTGTAGGTGTTTGGGTTTGGGTTTTTCCTCACTTGATGATTTTCGCTCAAAGTCCCCGGAGGATGGGATGCTCTAAATGACAAGTGTCAGTTTCTCTCGGAGCAGCCAACCAACTAGTGGTTGTAGGGGGCGGCTATTTATAGCCTAGGGAGCAGCCCGACATGATAAGACATAAATGCCCTTCAATGTTATAACCGTTAGGTGGGTAGATATTTTGGGACAGCTAGCGCATAGCACAGCAACGGTCAGATATTTGAGTATCAAATTCCTCAGGGCTATCATGATCCTCACTTGTAGGCAATCCGCACTGGCAAATGCCTAACTCTCAGTCAGAACAAATTACTCACAGAATAGAAGATCTTCGTCTCTGTCACTGAAGAAATTGACTGAACTGTATGAGGTTTCCAATGGCTTCACTCAAAAGGATTGGGTAGGTGTAGGATTTTGAGATGAGCATCACTTGGAAACTTTTCCTTAGTTTTACCTCGACCCCCTTTAACAGTACGGTGTTTCCTATGACTCAAGAAAAAGAAAATGAAACTACGAAAACAAAAGTCTTCACGCTTCATATTCCTTGCATGAATATCAAGTCTTCATGGTCACACGAATTTCCTCATTTTCCAAATGTTCAAGAAAACCAAAGTCTTCAGCTAAAGACATTCATTTTTAGGGGTTGACTTTCATCATAAGTATCAAACTCCTCATAGATTTATAGACCTGTGTACACTCATAAACTCATTAGTCCCTTAACCTATAAGTCTTCAATACACCAAAATCACTAAGGGGCACTAGATGCACTTACAATCTCCCCCTTTTTGGTGATTGATGACAATATAGGTTAAGTTCTCAACGGAGATAAACATATGAAGTGTAAATACTGATATCGAGGAATTTAATTGCAAGATATAGAAGAACTCGCCCTGAAGATGTGCATATTTTTGGAATTTGCTTTGAATAGCAAATGCACATTGTCGAGTAGAATCATGGAGATATCCCCCTATATCTTGTAATTCATACACGCATTTAACATATGATATGTGAGAATTTGAAATGCATGATGAAATACAGCGTTTGATGAAATTCAGCATGTCTGCATTAACGTACTTGAGGAAATAGCATGCAGAAAACAGAGCAAAAGTATCAGACCACCATAGGACTTAAGTTTACAACTCGATCAACAAACACTTCAGAAGAGCGAGAGTTGTAACTTAACAAAAACGCCCATATATATAAGACCCGCTTGAATACTAACTCAAATTTCTCCCCCTTTGTCATCGAATGACCAAAAGGGACAAAAAATGAGGACTAACGCCCCTGAAGAATATCATCAAGATGTCGATGAGGAGTGCGAACGTTGTTGGGGTCATCCGTTGGAGTAGGGCCTACCGCGGTGTCATTCAAGCCTTCAGCTTCATCCGTCTCGCGCGATGAGGAATATGAGCTGGCGACCAGGTGAGGAACTTTGAACTTATTGAATTTCTTCGAAGGTGGTTGAGACCAGTCAAAGTCCTCTTGGAAGTTCATCTCCTTGAGATCTTCAGCGCTGTAGAGGTTAGACAGAATAGCCCAAGTGCGGTCAAAGACTGCATGCAGGTAGTAGTGTTTCTTCTTCACAGTATTTTGAGTGACTGTCATGTTCTGAAGAATTGCACCAAATTGACGCTTGACCCACTTGTGATTTCTATCAACTTTCCGATGTACGCTGAGGAGAAGCTCACGATCAGTCATCACACGTGGATCAGTGGCTTGAGGATATTGCTTTGAAGCTTTTGCGGCAGTATCATGTGTGGCAGAGTCATCGTTGGTGGAATAGGATGTAGCTTTGCGAAACTGTCCATCCAATGGACGAGTGCCTTCATCAATGACAGCAGCTTTGCCCTTCTCATCAGCTGAGGAAATAGTGCTTTTGAGGACTTCAATTGGCGGCAAGTAGCTGAGATGATTTTGAAAGTCAGCCTTATAATGAATTGAAGACCTTGATCTGATGAACTTCATGATCCAGGGAGCGTAAGGCTTCAACTCAAAAGGTGACAGAGCAGCATTGGCCAAGGTCCTCATGAAGAAATCGTGATAGTTGATAGGAATACCATGAATGATATTGAATAGCAGATTCTTCATTATGCCAACAACCTCTTCATCATCAGAGTTGTGGCCCTTGATCGGACTGAGGGTTTTGGTATAGTCCTTGGCACATAAAGCAATTCCTTGACGAGGAATGTGGTCCTTGGAGCTTGGCCAGGCTTCAAAGGCTTCAGCACTTGCATCAGATGATTTGAAAGTTCTGTTTCTGCATAGGTAAGTGTTGCACCTTCAGTGGGAGGACTGATTGGGATGGCATGAAGCAATTCAAAGGCTGGAGCTTTGTAATGAGTGTTTTCGGTCATCAAGTCGAGCACCCATGAATTCACATCTTCAACATTGCCAGTGATGTGCAGTGTGGCATAGAACTGAAGAATGAGTTCTTCATTCCAATCGCAGATGTCAGTGCAGAAGTATGTAGCCCAGCGTCATGAAGAACACTGAGGACTGGGTTGAAGCATGGAAGAGACTCCATATCCACATGAGGAATTTGCTCATGGTCAAAAATCTTGTCCTTATCAAACAGCAGTGAGGAATAGAAATTCATTTGACTGGTCGTCCAAAAACGCTTGTGACGAAGTCGAGCAGAGTCATAAGGATTGTAGTCAGAGAAGAAAGGATGTTCAGTGAAGAAATCATCAGCCTTGAATTTCTGCTTCTTGGTGTGAGGATTCTGTGGCTTGGGATGAAGATTTGAGATCGGTCGCTCGGGAAAAGCCACTGTTTCCTGCCCTTTTCTGAACAGGGAAATCTGCTCGGAAAAGCTCCTTGTTGCTAGTTCGGTAAATAAATAAAGAGTGTCCGACCCTTGGGAGGACTTCCATTTAATAGCTAAGCAGTTCTATTGCTTGCCCGAAATGGAATGCAAATGTTCGGTTCTGAATGCATTAGGCAGAGCCCTTGTTTGCTATTAAGTTGAAGTCTTCACAGCCTCTTGAGGCACAACCTCTGGAGCCACAGGCTGAGGAATTTTTGTAGCAGTTTCATCAGCAGCAGCCTTGGCCTCCATTTCTTCAGCACTAGCGGCTGGAACTTCTTCTGGAATAGAAAGAATTGAGGCTTGATGTCCTTCAAAGCCCGTATGAATTTCTTCAGTTTGGACAGGGGACTGAGGGAGTTGATGCAGAGGGGTTGTCAGTGGTGAATTGGGGCGATGACTTTCCCAGTAGTCACATTCAGAATAGGAGTTGTTGACCCAATATCCACATCATCAATTTCTTCAATGTCTGCCTCTTCAGCTGTGAACTGAGGCATGGGCGATGATACCAGCGGAGTAGAAGGGATATTATCCACTTCAATTTCTTCATCCATCTGCTCTAACAAAGCAGCAGAAGGATTCTCTTCATCCGAGTCACTATGAATCACATATTCCTCACTAAAGGGAACAATCTCCTTTGATGGCATGCTTGATATTGGAACAACATCAATTGGGTTTGCAAAAGTGCTTGTCAAAGTCTTCACTTTCTTAGGAGCTGAAGACTTTGAGGTTATTGATGCTTTCCTTTTCTTCACTGCAGTCTTCTCTGCAGCTTTGGTCTTCTTCGCTTCTGATGCAGAAGGAAGGTTGATATATTTCATCTGTGATGACTTTGCAGGAGGAGCAGATGAAATAGGTTCAGTTTCTTCAGGCGCAACATTGGAGGTTGCCCTGGCATTTTCTTCAGAGGCTGGAATTTCTTCAGCAACCCTAGTATTATCAGAATCGTCAACAGTCTGATTGTCATCAGTTGTGGTTGCATGTTCTTCAGTACGCTGAGCAGATGTCTCAGCCTGAGGAATTTCTTGTTGCGAGGAAGCTGCAACATTTGGTGTGAATCCCTTCGCCATTCTCACGAATCTGACTTTGGCTCCTAGCCAATCAGCATGATATGCATCCAATTCATCACTGAGTGTTTTGATCTCAGTCTACATAGTCACAAGTTCATCAGGAGACATCTTCACAACATTTTTCTTCAGAAAATGCTCATTTTTGTACTGAGCTTTCTTCACTTGCCTGGCCTTTTCAATTTCCATTTTTCTTCATTTATGAAGGCCGTCAACATATGACTTTGGCCAGGCGTGAGGTTTAATTCAGGTAGAGGAGTGTTGGGGTCCTTGTGCCATAGATCAATGAAATCAAGGATCTTCTTCGGATCTAGTAGAAGTGGCACTTCACTGCCTTTGGCTCTAGCGGCCCTTGCTTGTCGATCTCTGATGATCTCAGCTAATTCTTCATCATCAGCTTCGTCTTCACTTGACGGAACTTGAAAGGCAACCTGCTTCTTGTGAGGACTTGGCCTTGTGCCTCGTCCAGCAGTGGCCTTTTTCTTCAGCAAGGTTGGACCAGTTGAAGACTGAGGCGGAGCTGAGGAACTTGCCGAAGCTCCTGAAGCAATAGAGATTCCTATGGTCCTTTGGCAAGAGGCAAGATGCACAGGTGCCGAGGACTTTGCAGCTGCAGCTGAGGATTTTGCAGCAGCGGCTGAGGATTTTGCAGTTGAGGGGATTTGAGCTGCTTTTGAAGATGTAGCTTGTGGAATAGGCCGTGAGGGCATTGCAGAGCTTGGCCATGAGGGCATTGCAGAGCTTGGCCATGAGGGCATTGCAGCTAAGGAACCTGGCTTGACAGCTGGTTTCTTGGGCATTGCCTTCTTAGGCTTGCTAGCAAAGGCCTCAGCTGAGGCAGGAGCATAATCTTCATTAAATTTCTTCATTGCTTCTTTGCCAATTTTGGCTAACTTAGCTTGCCTCTTGGCCCACTCCTGGGGAAAATCCTCACCACTCTTGATGCTAGTGGGATCAGCAACTTGGCCTGGTGCCAATGGAGGTCTTGGGCATGGAGGGTTAACCGTGAATTTCTTCATGTATTTGGGAGTAACATAGCGATACTCCTTCCATTCTCTAGCCCATCTCCTCTCAATCTTCTGAATGCGCACTTTGCGCTCATTCTTCGTCTCCTTGCCATGAGTTGCTTCATCAGGAGTGCAGTACCCTACATAGATATCTTCAGGGATTTAAAAAGTAGTATTAACTTCTGGTATTTTTCCTCCCTTTTGAGGTCTTTTGCCATCAGCCATTTTCTTCACTTGAGGATTTTGAACAATCAAATTTTCTGAGGAGGTATGCAATTTGTCTTCAAGGAATGCTACAAATGAGTTAAGTTGATGAGAACCTAGAGATTCAGCAGCGGACATGTGTACTTGTGAACAGAATATAGGTACGAAGAATTTGGAGAGGTCATATGCGTTCTCAGAAGTTTTTCAAAAGAATCAAGTTTGAGGAATTTGACCAGGGGTGTCTTGAGGAATTTCACTAAGCGTTCTTGACTTAGGTTCCAGAGTTGTATAGATTGAAAATCCACACAATTGAGGAATCTTGAGGAAAAACATTGCTTAGAGAAACAAATCAGAGCAGATTCAACTATGGTGTTTAAGAGTAAGGAAGTTGAGGAATAAACACCTTTTGAAGATTTTGAGGAAATCATCAGAATCAACAAGGGAACTAAACATAAATTTTATTTACCCTTGATGAAGAACACGGCGAACTGAGAGAGTAGTGGAGAAGCTCGTCCGTTCAGATCTTCCATGCTCTAACTTGGTGGTCGAAGACATCTACGGCGGCGGCGGAGTGAAGATTTCCGCTTGTCCGAGGAGGACGAGGGGTATTTATAGCTGAGGTGAAAAACCGCTTGTCCGAGGAAAATGGACGAACGTGCCCCTGACCCTTCCCATCCTAGCGACATGTGTCACCCATGTACTGTGAAGTGGAGATCGTGTTAGATCGTGGGTGAATAGATAAATCTTATCGAGGGATGTGGAACGGTTTGAGTGGCAGAAGCCTAAAATTCAGATAAGAATATTTTAATGTTTTGTTTGCAAATTCTTCAGCTGACAAGGACACAATGAAGATTTCGAACGGGTTTCAAAAAGAACGCACATGAAGAATTTGTGAACAGACTGGATTGAGTTTAGCATAGAGGGGGACGGGTCCGATCACATTCACTTAGGCAAAAAGTCAACTTGAAGAATTAGCAATAAGTGAATGTTGTAGAGGACTGAAAACTCAAATATATATAGCCAATGAAGAACACAGTCAGAAAGAGTGAAGACTTTGCAAAGTTGAAGAATTTTAACAACTGAGGAAAAACTCAAATTGAAGATTTTCAACTTTTGTTGGTGGCGTGACCCACCGTATAAGAATGATGATTTCAGACGCCGCGTACAATTGTCGTAGGGCTCTGAGAATCAAATTATTTGTTAATTTCTTCACACTTAGAGGGTTAGTCTTCATTGATTGAAGAAAAACGTTACTTCGTGTGTTGCACATCTAAGTCATCAATTTTGCATAAGTGTTAGGATGTGTGTCATTTTCAAAGAACATTCGAAGATTCTAAGATATTTAGCTCACACTGCAACTTGCTAAATCTCTTCTCATCCAAGGGCTTTGTGAAGATATCGGCTAGCTGTTCTTCAGTCTTCACGTGCTCGATAGAGATGTCGCCCTTCAACACATGATCTCGAAGAAAATGATGACAAATCTGGATGTGCTTTGTCTTCGAGTGCTGAACTAGGTCATGAGAAATTTTGATGGCACTCTCATTGTCATAGAAGAGAGGCACATTCTTCACATTAACGCTGTAATCCTTGAGGGTTTGCTTCATCCATAGCAATTGAGCACAGCATGAACCAGCAGTAATGTACTCAGCTTCAGCAGTAGAGAGTGATACGCAGTTCTGCTTCTTCGAGAACCAACATACTAAGGATCGTCCAGGAAATGACATGTGCCTGATGTTGACTTGCAATCCACGCGATCACCAGCATAGTCAGAGTCAGAATATCCAATGAGATCAAAAGCCGAGCCCTTGGGATACCATAATCCAAGTGTTGGAGTGTGAGCTAGATACCGAAGAATATGCTTCACAGCCTTATGGTGTGATTCCTTCGGTGTAACTTGAAAACGGGCACACATGCAAACACTAAGCATAATATCTGGCCTAGATGCACATAGATACACTAAAGAGCCAATCATGGAGCGATGTACCTTTTGATCGAAGTCTATACCATTTTCATCAGTGCATAGATGGCCATTTGTGGGCATAGGGATTTTGACGCCTTTGCAATCTTGCATGCCGAATTTCCTCAACACATCCTTGAGGTATTTCTCCTGAGATATGAAGATGTTGTTGCGCTATTGACGAATTTGAAGACCTAAGAAGAATTTCAATTCTTCCATCATAAACATTTGATATTCCTCACTCATCATATAGGTAATTCGTCACTGTAACGTTGGTTAGTACAGCCAAAGATAATATCATCAACATATATTTGGCACACGAATAATTCATCATCATAGGTTTTGGTGAAGAGAGTTGGGTCAAGTGAACCGGGTTTGAAGCCTTTTTTCATGAGGAATCCTATATACCTAAGAGATTCATCCCCACTAACCTATTTATCTAAACATGCAGCCTATCCACCTAAGCACTACTAGAAAAACGGCTATAGCTAATATGGACATTAATGGCGCACCATGTATGTGGTGCGCCACTGCTATATAGCAGTGGCGCACCAGATATAGGTGCGCCATTAATGACCATATTACTAATGGCGCACCTGGTATGTGGTGCGCCATTACTAGTTTTGTCCTGGCCCCACACCCCTCCCCAGACTTAGCAGTAGCGCACCAGGGGATAGTGCGTCATTACTAGTTTGAACTAGTAATGCCTCACTCCCACACCCACCGTGCGCCATAACTATGTGCATGACTGGGTCAAACCTTGGTCAAACTTAGTAATGGCGCACTTTGCATAGGTGCGCCATTACTATGTCAGACTTAGTAATGGCGCACCTATACAAAGTGTGCCATTACTAACTTTGACCAAGGTTTGACCAAGTCATACACATAGTAATGGCACACTTTGTGAAGGTGCGCCATTAATAAATGCACCCCCTTTGGACCTCCTTTTCAGTTTTAAAAAAAATAAAGAAAATGATGAAAATGTCAAAAAATAAAAGAAAATAAGTTTCCCATGTGATATGTGGTCTAGTTGTTGGGAAAATTTACAAATATGAATTTCGACTTTATTTGCAAAATCTCTCTGGAATTTAGTAAAATGGGCATAACTTTTGCATACGAATTCACATTAAAAAGTTTTTAATATGAAAAAACATCTACTCAAAAAGTTACATCCGAATTCAACTGGAGGAACCTCGTTGAAGATTTTTAGAATCCCCAAAAACCTAACAGAATAAAAGATACGGGGCTTTTAAGATTTAGAGGGGGAAAAATAAAAAAAATTCAAACTTAGTAATGGCGCACCATTTGCTAGGGGCGCCACTAGTAACAGAAAAAAAATTGGTTTTGAATTTTTTTTTTTGAGAAAATGTTCAAAATATGATACGTAATATGACCGGGAAGTTTGAAATATTTTTTCAAAATTTCATCACACTCATGAACATGAACAAAGTCCTAGACATCAACAAGGTTTAATAGGATTGATATAATAGATATATCAACAAGTGCCTGTTAAGTGAGCTGGTGCTGGTGACCACGGAGTGCAATTTGATTTGAGATTAAGCATATTGACCTGAGATTAAGCCAAGATTAAGCCATAGTGACCCAAGATTAAGAAAAAAAGCAAAAAAAAATTGAAAAAAAAATCTAATTTTTTTTTAAAATATATTGTTAGTAATGACGCACTTCTATGTGGTGCGCCATTACTAAGTCAGATTGTAATGGCGCACTGTTGGACATAGTAATGACGCACTATGTGGTGCGCCACTATTATCTGGAATACTAATAGCGCACCAGAGGTGCGCCGTTACTATTTGTTACTAGTAGCGTGTTAATAGTGGCGCACCTATAGTGCATCATTAATAGCAAAAACTGGTACGCCACTAACAGCCCTTTTTTCTAGTAGTGAAGTAGCCTAACACATCAGCAAATTAAACTTTTCTTTCCAAGAAAATAACTGTTATTTTCATCTTTTCTCTAAGAAATAATTAGCTCCACGACACCATTGGTCTCCTCAAGTTATTTTTCCCACGACACAGTTGATCTCCTCTGTTTATTGCCCTCTCTCTCTTCCGGGCTCCTCGGTTGCACTCACACCAAAAAATCGAAACGCATGCCGTGGTGGCGGAAGGTTGTCTTCCGAGCGGGCCGTTCTTCTCTCATTGCCTCTATCCATCTCTCTACATACTCCGCTGCTAGCCAAGCTTTCGAGGGCTGCTGCCACTAGAGATTTGTGGGTTCCTGCCAACCTTGATCCCCATGGTCGCCACCATCGTCGGCTCCGCTGGCCCAAATCCCGCGCCCAGGTATCGTCCCGGATGCCCAAATCAGATGCGCTGCCGCCGGGAGCGGGCCGTCCTCCTCCGACATCACCTGGATTAGAGGTTGGGACTCTCCTCCCTCTCAGTCTCTTCAGATCCGCGGCTATTTAGTTAGCTTGGTTGTAAGTTCAGATTTATGCGTGCTAGGAAGGTCTTTTCTGTCCCAATCGCCTCCTCTGTGGTAGCAAGTCTGTATGTTAGATCAGTACGAACAACTACAATCATGTTTCCTACCATCTACTCCTACTACGCTCAAATTTTTATTGGTATTCACTTTGAATTATTATGATTGTTTTGCAGGATCAGAGGATATGACATAGTCCAGTTTATTTTCAGGTACGTTGTTTCCTATCAGTATTATTCCATTGTAAATGTCATGGGTTCGATATAGTACCCGAGTGATACAATTTTGTGACTGACTGTGTTGTTGTTCCCCTACAAATGGTTATTATTTTCACATGCGATCATCTACTTACATAAATGAGATAAAATAAGTTGCTCTTATGAACACGGCTTTGTTCAAAACTTGCATGGACGCTGCATTCTATCCACAAACATGCCATGCTCCAACCACGAGTTTCTATATCGCAAGCCTTAAAAATCTTCTCAACATGTATGTGTGCGGCAGCCAGCAATCCAAGTCTGTGGACATCAATTTTAAGAAAATCGGACGACCGCCGTCCTTGATGCAGCCACCCACTGGAGGTACCGTAGCAGACTGGTGATGCAATACTTCGCAATCCTAGACACAGTTTGAGTTTTTCGCTCGCCGAACTAAGACTGTAGCAGAATGTAATATTTTTCAGGGATTGTATTAATTCTCATCCCCTTTTTAGTTAACATTCCTGTCAAAACTGAATTTAGTTTCAAGTTGAGATGGAGGAAGAAACTGAAACATTAACTCACATATTCTCTCAAATGCTAATTTCGCAATCTCTAGAAGTAAGAAAATCTCCTCCTTTAAATATCACTACAGATTCTTATTCTTTCATTGCTACAGAATTGTTTCAATTTTACACCTTTAGTCCAATTATGATTCACTTTTGTCTCTTCATTATCGTAGTTGTTCGATACAAAGTTCATGCCATTGTTTTTGGAAGATGTTACCTTGACGTCCCAAATCATAACTATTACAGTATTAACTGGAATAGAACAGAAAAAATGCATGATATGGTGATGGAATACCATGTTCAATACTTCAATCGAAGTCCATCACCGTGCTATGTTTAAGAGCTTTCTCCCTTGACTGGTCTTGCTTTATCAACTAAAATCATCTACTTACATTTCTGGAAGATTGCTCTAATATTGTTATTTTTCTTGCTAATTGTTGTCTAATATTTCCTTTACTTAATGTAGCAGAGGTTCAATTACTTTGCAGATTTAATGGCACAACCAAAATTGGTATGCTTATGTTCTTCACATCATGCACGTCTTTTTACACATTGTTTCCTTTCTACTTTTCAATTGCCAACACCGCGCTATTGTCATCGACTGAAGATAAGATGAAGAAAAGAAATGGGTACGATCGATGCGGATGACTAAGAATCATTACCACCTACCAAGTTAATCACCGATGCCTATTTGATTTGTCGTACATATTTGCTCTTTTTGTGAGACGTTTTGTATGAACAGATGATTTCGTGTGTATTGTTCAATCTAATGAAATGGGTTTAATTTAGCCGTGAGACAAGCCAGTTAACAAGTATCTTCACATTCATTTATTTTTCTAATTATTCAATTATTATTGCTACAATTTCCGCAGCAACACGTGGGGTGTCATGTAGTTCCTTCAAAGTATCATACCACGCCCGAGGGGCCTACTTGAGACCATAGAGGGCCTTATTGAGTCTGAAGACTTTGTCAGGATACTTAGGATATTCAAAACATGGGGGTTCAGAAACATATACTTTTTCCTCAAGCTTACCATTGAGGATTTTCATATTCATTTGATATAAGATGATATTATCATGGTTAGCATAAGCAAGCAATATGCAAATAGCCTCAAGTCTAGCAACAGGTGCAAAAGTTTCATCGAAATCAATTCCTTCAACCTGTGTGTAGCCTTGAGCTACAAGACGAGCCTTATTCCTCACCACAAGGCCATTTTCATCTTGCTTGTTGCGGTAGATCCATTTGGTACCGACGATATTGTGCTTGCGTGGGTCTGGTCGCTTGACAAGTTCCCAGACATTGTTGAGCTCGAATTGATATAGTTCCTCTTGCATCGCTTGAATCCACTCAGGCTCCAGAAATGCCTCATCAACTTTGGTGGGCTCTGTGATAGATACAAAAGCAAAGTGTCCACAAAAGTTAGACAAATCTGAAGCACTTGAGCGTGTGAGAGGACCTGGTGCATGATACGTCTCCAACGTATCTATAATTTTTGATTGTTCCATGCTGTTTTATTATCAATCTTGGATGTTTTATAATCATTTTATAGTCATTTTATATCATTTTTGGTACTAACCTACTGGCATAGAGCCAAGTGCCAGTTGCTGTTTTTCCATGTTTTTTACATCGCAAGAAATCAATATCAAATGGAGTCCAAATACCACGAAACTCCATGATGAATTTTTATGGGTCAGAAGGAAGGCAATGGGCCCTGGTTGCACCTGGGGGTGCCCCAAGGGGGCACAACCCACCAAGGCGCGCCAGGAGGCCCAGGCGTGCCCTCGTGGGTTGTGCCCACCTCGGGTGCCCCCCGGACCGCCTCTTTGCTTTATAAATACCCCAAAAATACCAGAACCCTAGAAGCGTTGAGGAAATATTCATCCAGCCACTGCAGAGTCCAGAACCACCAGATCCAATTTAGACACCATCACGGAGGGGTTCACCACTTCCATTGGTGCCTCTCCGATGATGCGTGAGTAGTTCTTTGTAGACCTTCGGGTCCGTAGTTAGTAGCTAGATGGCTATCTCTCTCTCGCTGAATTCTCAATACAATGGTCTCTTGGAGATCCATATGATGTAACTCTTTTTGCGGTGTATTTGTTGGGATCTGATGAACTTCGAGTTTATGATCAGTTATATCTTTTTATATCCATGAAAGTTATTTGAGTTTCTTTGATCTCTTATATGCATGATATCTTATAGCCTCATATTTCTTCTCCGATATTTGGGTTTTGTTTGGCCAACTTGATCTATTTATCTTGCAATGGGAAGAGGTGCCCGGTAGTGGGTTCGATCTTACGGTGCTTGATCCCAATGATAGAAAGGGAACCGACACGTATGTATCGTTGCTAGTAAGGATAAAAAGATGGGATCCCTATTTGCCGCAATAGATAATGGATCTTGTCTACATCATGTCATCGTTCTTATTGCATTACTCCATTTTTCCATGAACTTAATACACTATATGCATGATGGATAGCGGTCGATGTGTGGAGTAATAGTAGTAGATGCAGGCAGGAGTCGGTCTACTAATCTTGAACGTGATGCCTATGTAACGATCATTGCCTGGATATCGTCATAATTATTTGAAGTTCTATCAATTGCCCAACAGTAATTTGTTTACCCACCGTTTGCTATTTTTCTCGAGAGAAGCCACTAGTGAAACCTACGGCCCCCGGGTTTTCTTTCTCATATATTTGCCTTGCGATCTACTTTTCCTTTGCGTTTTTATTCAGATATATTAATCCAAAAATACAAAAATACCTTGCTGCGTTTTATCTTTATTTATTTTATTTGGCGTTCGATCTATCAATCTACTACAATTTACCTCACGTCTGTTTGCCTATCTTGAAGCGCCGTACCCTGGAAGGGATTGACAACCCCTTTAACTCGTGAGGTTGCGAGGTGTTGTTGTTTGTGTGCAGGTGTTGTTTATGTTGTGTTGCTTGGTTCAACTACTGGTTTGATACCTTGGTTTCATAACTGAGGGAAATACCTACCATCGTTGTGCTGCATCATCCCTGCCTTTCCGGGGAAATGCCGACGTAGTTTCAGCTACCATCAAGGAGAATTTCTAGCGCCGTTGCCGGGGAGGATCTTCAACATAACCAGGTTCCTAATCACAAATCTTATCTCCTTGCAATTTACATTATTTGTCATTTGCCTCTCATTTTCCTCTCCCCCACTTCACAAAAATTTGCCATTTTATTCGCCCTCTTTTTTGTTCGCCTTTTTCTCATTAGATCTTTTATTTGCTTGTGTTGCCATGTGCCTTCTATATGCTTGCATCTTCGCTTGCTAAAAATCTATTGATATGGATCCCCATCCACTTGCTAATCTTTTTAAAAGATCCAATCATGATGAACCAATTGCTAGTGAGTTGAGTGCACTAGATTATCTTTATGAAGTTTTGCTTGAGACTCGTGAATCTGAGAATTGTGATGAAGAAATTTATGAAGTGATTCATGATAGCTACTTGAATGAAAAGCATGACTGCAATGATTTTACTATAAATTATATTAATGTCAATTGTGCTAATAATATGCAAAACCCCAAGCTTGGGGATGCTTGCTTTGTCATGTCGGCTACTTATTGCAATGATCATGATTGGGGTGATAATGTTTCTTATGATCTTGAAAATTTATTTGAGCCTCATGATGAATATGTTTGTGATAATATTGAAAGTGGGTTTGGAAGAGTGTCAACTTTAGCTAAAAATAATCCCACTATTTTGGAAGAGTGTCAACTTTGCATGCATGTGGATCATAAAGAGAAAATTTTATATGATAGTTATATTATTATTATTATTTACCATAAAACAGTAGGGCAAAGCCCTACTATGTGTCATTTTCATTATATAAAATAAAAGTGCTGGTTACAATGGTTGCTGGGGGAGCAACCAGAGTGGAAAGTTTTACAGATAAGAAAAGTATAAAATACAATAATTATTCAAATGCTGTCTATCCAGGATGACATGCCATCCTTGAGGCTGGGCTTGGCTCTCAACATGGTGAGATTGAAAGTGGTGATGAAGTCAAACTTGCAAGAGGTTATGGAGCATGGTATATCCTCAAATATCAGTCCATTTCTCTGATTCCATATACTCTAGCATCCCACAGTCACAATTTCCATGAAGAAAGGTAGATTATATCTCAGTTTGCCATCAGTAATCATGTCATGAATGGTCAAATCAGTGTTCCATTCAATACCAGTATTCCACCAGAAGTTTTGGCTGAATGTGCATGAAAATAGTAAATGGGTTCTGTCCTCCATCTCTTCATCATTGCATAAAACACAGGATGTGGAATCCAAATGAAAGAATTTCCTGGTAAGCAGATCACATGTGTTAATTCTATCATTGAGCACCAACCAGCAGAAGAACTTGTGCCTGGGGAGGCAGCATGATTTCCAGATCGACTTAACAGGTTCAGCAGTATCATGTTGTCCCATAAGGAAGTTGTAGATCTTCATAGTCATGTGAGTACTTTTGCCCCAATTGAAAGTCCATTTATCATTGTCATTGTTTTCACTAATATTGCTAAGTTGGTCAGACAGGCTGTGAAGCTGCTGATGGGCAACAATTGATAGAGGAAGCTGGAATAGATCATATCTGTTTTCCATATTTTTGGCAGCCATAATGGATATATGCTCCTCGAGGGTGAATGAGTGCAACTCAGGGAATTTGAGTTTCATGATATTGCCATCCCAGTTATCATTCCATAGCATGCCAATATTGCCATATTTGACTTGACAAGATGTCGTAGATTTAAATAGATCTAAAAATTTGAGACAATCTTTCCACCAAAATGGTCATTTCTTGTTACCTGGGAGTGGAACTTCATTAGAATGATAGTAAGCATTCCAGATCAATTTAACCTAGGGGATATCAGCCTTGTTGAAAAACTTCTGTAGGTGTTTAATAAGGAGAGCTTGATTCTGCGTTCTGAGGTTGAGGACTCACAACCCTCCTTGGTTCTTGGGTTTACATATCATTTCCCAGCTAGCAAGGCATTTTCCTTTTTTGTTAATATCATTACCATACCATAACAAGTTCCTACTAGATTTATCCACATGGTCCAGGATGGTGTAGTGGACTTTAATTAAGAGAGCACATAGCAAATATGGGCATGGATGCAACAACAGAATTTACATAGGTTAGCCTACCAGAATGGTTCATAAATCTGGCAACCCCAGATAGCCTCTTGTCAATTTTTGAAATCACAGGGATAAGATCTTGAACAGTAGGCTTTGTGGTGCCAAGGGGGAGCCCAAGATATGTGAAAGGCAGACTTTCAACCTTGCATCCAAAAGAATTTGCCAAGTCAGAGACAGTTTGTTGATCAATATTAATTGGGATCATGGAAGATTTGATGTAGTTCACAACAAGTCCAATTGAGAGACTGAATAGATTTAATAGGTATTTGAGATGAATAATTTGATCAACATCAGCTGGCATTATCATAAGTGTCATCAGCATACTGGATAATTGGATAATCCTGTCCATAGGCATGATTTATAGGTAGAGATAGTTCCCCATTTTCCGAAGCAACATTAATCACAGATTGTAAGAGGTCCGCTGCTAGAACAAAAAGTAGAGGAGAATATGGATCGCCTTGTCTGACTCCCCTTTTACACATAATTTTTTTCCCTGCAACTCCATTGAGTAACACAGCAGTGGAGGCAGAATTAAGAATGTTGGATACCCAATTGATCCACCTGGGCCAAATCCTTTGGCTTTAAGCATGGCAATAATGGCCTTGTATTCAATCTTATCAAATGCCTTTTCAAAATCAAGTTTGAGAATGATAATGGGTCTTTTGGATTGATGGCAGAGATGAAGATACTCAAAAGCATATCCCAAACAGTCTTGTATGTTTCTGCCTTTGATGAAGCCATATTGGTTTTGATGAGTAACAAATGTAATGATATTTTGAGCCCTGTTTGCCAATAGTTTAGTGAAAAACTTAAGTGTCAAGCTAACCAGAGATATTGGTCTGAAATCATTCATGTTTTCTAGATTGGCAATTTTTGGAATAAGGGTAATGTAAGCAGTATTAATACTCTGAATGTCACTTAGTTATATTATTGAATTTGATTATGATCCTACATATAATTATTATGAGAGAGGAAAATATGGTTGTAGAAATTTTCATGTTATTAAATTTTCTCTCGTTGTGTTGAGATTGTCAATGTTTTATTCCTCTCCTTTGCATATGCTAGATATTTCTTATCTTGATAATTTGTTTTCCTATAAAATTCCTATGCATAGGAAGTATGTTAGACTTAAATCTGTTTGTCACATGTTTGATGGTGCTCCCTTTGTGTTTCAACTACTATCTTTCTTGTGAGCATCATTGAAATATTATGCCTAGCTAAGGGCGTAAAACTATAGCGCTTGTTGGGAGGCAACCCAATGAATAAAATTTATTTTTGCTTTTTGTTTTCTGTTCTTGTGTGTTTACACAATTAATGCTACTGTTATGATTGTGCTTTTTTATGTTTTAATTAGTGTTTGTGCCAAGTAAAGCCTTTAGGATCTTCTCGGGTGATAGTTGTTTGATCTTGCTGAAAAAGACAGAAACTTTGTGCTCACGAAAATATTTTTCATAAATCACAGAAAAGAGATTTTGCCCTGATTCCTTTTGCAGAAGATTAATATACAAATTAACCTGGTCGTCCTAATTTGGTAGAATTGTTTGAGTTACAGAAGTATTCGCCAAAGTCAGATTACTACAGACTGTTCTGTTTTGACAGATTCTATTTTCTTTGTGTTGTGTGCTTATTTTGATGGCTCTATGGTTTTCTTTGATGAGTTTTTGCCATAGAAAAGTTGGAATGCAGTAGATATAATACAAAAACAAAATATGAATTGGTTTAATACAACACTTATAGTAGTGGTTTGCTTTCTTATACTAACAGATCTCACGAAGGTTTTGTTGAGTTTTGTGTGATTGAAGTTTTCAAGTTTTGGGTTATCTTACGATGGATGAAGGAAGGCTGTAAGAGCCTAAGCTTGGGGATGCCTTGGCATCCCAATCTATTATCCAAGAATGAGTAACCAACTAAGCTTGGGGATGCCCCCGAGTGGCATCCCCGATTTCTTTCAACAACTATCGGTATTTTACTCGAGGCTATATTTTTATTCGTCACATGATATGTGTTTTGCTTGGAGCGTCTTGTATGATATGTGTCTTTGCTTGTTTTATTTTGTGTTTTAAGTCATCAATCCTTGCCGGACACACCTATTTTAGAGAGCCAAAATTATATCATGACTTGTTAGAATTGCTCTCTATGCTTCACTTAAATCTTTTATGAGCTAGGACTTACTCTAGTGCTTCACTTAAATCTTTTTTAGCACGGTGTGCTTTGTTATTTTTGAAGAAATGCTCTCTTGCTTCACTTAGATTTATTTGAGAGTTAGTAAAATTTTGAAGAAATTCTCTCTTGCTTCACTTAAATTATTTTGAGAGAAAGAAAATTTGTTATGCTCATTATCTTCACTTATATTTGTTTGAGCTTATGAAAGGCAACTCATGAAAATTAGTCCCAAAGTGATAGATATCCAAGAAAGGATAAAGAAAAAATGTCATGAAGATCATTGGACAAAATAAACTTGATTCTTAGTAATAGTTTTGAGATATGATGATGTGATATGTGAGTTATGTTGATGAGTAATTGTGCTCTAGTAATAATATTGGCGTTAAGGTTTGTGATTCCCTATGCATGCACGAAAGTCAATAATCATGCAATGAAAATTATATCCTACTTGTGGTGCATTATTTGGTGTTAATTACGCTTAATCTTTTCTTATGAGATTATTCGTTTCTTGGTTGGTCGCTTCTCAATCTTTTTGCTAGCCTCCACTTTGCACCAAGTATGACCTCTACTTGTGCATCCAAAATCCTTTAAACCAGTTTTGCCACATGAATCCACTATATCTACCTATATGCGGTATTATTTTGTCGTTCTAAGCAAATTTGCATGTGCCATCTCTTATTTTCAAAATAAACTTCTCTTTTGTGTATTTGTTTCGCTTGCGGAACGGTAACGGGTGGCTAATATTTTCCATGCTGGATGTGTTATTCTCACGATGAGTGTTTATTCACTTGTCATTGCACGAGAGTAAGGCAAAGGTCTTAGGGATGCCCAGTCCCGAAATGCAAAAATAAATTTAATTTATGTTGTCAAATAATAAATTCCTTGGGAAGTGTTGGTATGGAAGGCACCCGTGGATACGGCTAGAGATGGAAAGTGAAAGAATGGTGGAAAAAGGAATAAACTTTATTTTCTGTTTGGGAACCGCCTATGGCATATCTAGCATGGAGAGTGTTCGTAGCTCTACGTTGTTTTCATTGGTGGGATGGATACACCTCCCAAAATGTTTTTATCTCAAAATTTCCACTTTAAGCTCTGGCACCTCTACAAATCCCTACTTCCCTCTGCAAAGGGCCTTTCTTTTACTTTATGCAATCTTTATTTTGAATTTGAGTCTCCATCTTCTCTTACAAAAGCACCAACTAGGAGGCAATATGATGAGGCTGAAGTATTGGGTGTAGTTAATATTCGAGTGTGTTTCATGAATGGATCAATATTTGAGCATGATGGGCTAGGGATAACTTATTTTAGCGTTGATATTATGAAATACATGGTTGCTTGTTGATATCAAGATCACAAAGCATTGAGACAGACATGAGGTTGAATCCTAAGGACTCGACAAGCATGACTTTGTCCATGTGTCGATCCTTTGAGATCGCAACCCTACCTAGACCCAATACCTTGCTTTCGCCTTTGTCAGCGTAGGTGATACGCTTCATATGAGATGGAGATAAAGCAGTATCCATCAATAATTTCTTGTCACCGGTCATGTGATTCGTACATCCACTGTCGAGGACCCATTCAGTGGCTTTGGGTTGATCATCCTTGGCACCTTTTGCCATGAGGCATGGTGCAGAGGATGATGGTTCAGGTTCAAAAGTCGTCGTCTTGAGTGATTCTTTGAAATCCTCAAACCAGGGATCATGACGAGTTCGATGACCTTCATAGACGTCAGAGATTCGGTCCTAAGTAAGCTTTGCATTGCAGAGATGCATAACGTTCCTGAACTGGTTCCTGGATAGGCAGGAGCAGATGATGTCCTTTGCCATGATGTCAAGTCGAGTGTATTTGCGAATATCATCAGCCTCCGCCATCTTGCAAAGATCGGTAACACCAATCTCATCGACGGTCCACATCTCACTGTTCATCGCCATGAGGCGCTTCCTCATCATGGCCTTCCACTTGGGATAGTCATGACCGTCAAAGATGGGGCATGTCACTTTCTTCATTCCTGCGGTTGATAACCCACAAGTATAGGGGATCGCAACAGTTTTCGAGGGTAGAGTATTCAACCCAAATTTATTGATTCGACACAAGGGGAGCCAAAGAATATTCTCAAGTATTAGCAACTGAGTTGTCAATTCAGACACACCTGGGTAACTTAATATCTGCAGCAAAGTATTTAGTAGCAAGGTAGTATGATAGTAGTGGTAACGGTAACAAAAGTAACAGTAGAAAAAGTAATATTTTTGGTGTTTTGTAGTGATTGTAACAGTAGCAACGGAAAAGTAAATAAGCGAAGAACAATATGTGAAAAGCTCGTAGGCATTGGATCGGTGATGGAGAATTATGCCGGATGTGGTTCATCATGTAACAGTCATAACATAGGGTGACACAGAACTAGCTCCAATTCATCAATGTAATGTAGGCATGTATTCCGAATATAGTCATACGTGCTTATGGAAAAGAACTTGCATGACATCTTTTGTCCTACCCTCCCGTGGCAGCGGGGTCCTAGCGGAAACTAAGGGATATTAAGGCCTCCTTTTAATAGAGTACCAGACCAAAGCATTAACACATAGTGAATACATGAACTCCTCAAACTACGGTCATCACCGGGAGTGGTCCCGATTATTGTCACTTCGGGGTTGCCGGATCATAACACATAGTAGGTGACTATAGACTTGCAAGATAGGATCAAGAACTCACATATATTCATGAAAACATAATAGGTTCAGATCTGAAATCATGGCACTCGGGCCCTAGTGACAAGCATTAAGCATAGCAAAGTCATAGCAACATCAATCTCAGAACATAGTGGATACTAGGGATCAAACCCTAACAAAACTAACTCGATTACATGATAGATCTCATCCAACCCATCACCGTCCAGCAAGCCTACGATGGAATTACTCACGCACGGCGGTGAGCATCATGAAATTGGTGATGGAGGATGGTTGATGATGACGACGGCGACAGATTCCCCTCTCCGGAGCCCCGAACGGACTCCAGATCAGCCCTCCCGGGAGGTTTTAGGGCTTGGCGGCGGCTCCGTATCGTAAAACGCGATGAATCGTTCTCTCTGATTTATTTTCTCCCTAAAAGTGAATATATGGAGTTGGAGTTGAGGTCGGTGGAGCGTCAGGGGGGCCACGAGGCAGGGGGGCGCGCCCAGGGGGGCAGGCGTGCCCCCACCCTCGTGGACAGGGTGTGGGCCCACTGTCGTGGATTCTTCTTCTAGTATTTTTAATATTTTCCAAAAATACGTTCCGTGGAGTTTCAGGTCATTCGGAGAACCTTTGTTTCTGCACATAAATAACACCATGGAAAGTCTGCTGAAAACAGCGTCAGTCCGGGTTAGTTCCATTCAAATCATGCAAGTTAGAGTCCAAAACAAGGGCAAAAGTGTTTGGAAAAGTAGATACGACGGAGACGTATCAGCGGTCGACATAACTAAAACTCCAGGTGGTTAAACCAAAATCACACAGAACAAGGGAGTACCTTGCTCTGATAGCAATTAAAAGTGTGTTATATCAACTAGAGGGGGTGAATAGGCGATTTTTTCAAATTCGTCACTGAGGAAATTCAAGATGAGGAATTTCCTAAGTCACGAACAACTAGCAGCGGAATAAGTACTCAGATGCAAGCGTAACAGAGTAGTGACAGGGTCATCATGATGAAATTAAAACAAGCACAGAGTATAGGAAGCGTATAAACAGGATAAGCAGGCTGAAGACAAAGTGACTGAAGAACTAGGATTGAGGAAATTGAGAAAGTCTTCGATCAAAGTCTTCAAACAGTAATGATCAAGTACTTCAACACAAGAATGAGGAAATGAAAGGGTTGAGGAAATAGAACCAGTAGCTTGGTGAAGACGATGATTTGGTAGACCAGTTCCAACTGCTGTGACAGTCGTACATCTGGTTGGAGCGGCTAGGTATTTAAACCTGTGGACATACAGTCTCGGACACACAGTCCTCACCGTATTCTCCTTGAGCTAAGATCACACAGACCTCGCCAAATAACTCTTGGTAAGTCTTCAGGTGACTTCCAAACCTTCACAGACTCGGTCACTCGACAATCCACAATTCCTCTTGGATTCTCTAGACCATGACGCCTAACCGTCTGGAGGATGCACAGTCCTCAAAGGTAACAAGCATCGGTTCCACACAGGAACAATCTCTTCAGTGATGCTCAATCACTTTGGGTTTGTAGGTGTTTGGGTTTAGGTTTTTCCTCATTTGATGATTTCCTCTCAAAGTCCTCGAAGGATGGGATGCTCTAAATGACAAGTGTCAGTTTCTCTCGGAGCAGCCAACTAACCAGTGGTTGTAGGGGGCGGCTATTTATAGCCTAGGGAGCAGCCCGACATGATAAGACATAAATGCCCTTCAATGATATGACCGTTAGGTGGTTAGATATTTTGGGACAACTGGCGCATAGCACAGCAAAGGTCGGATATTTGAGTATCAAATTCCTCAGGGCTATCATGATCCTCACTTGTAGGCAATCTGCACTGGCGAATGCCTAACTCCTCAGTCAGAACAAATTCCTCAGAGAATAGAAGATCTTCGTCTCTATCACTTAAGAAATTGACTGAACTATATGAGGTTTCCAATGGCTTCACTCGAAAGGATTGGGTAGGTGTAGGATTTTGAGTTGAGCATCACTTGGAAACGTTTCCTTAGTTTTATCTCGACCCCCTTTAACAGTACGTTGTTTCCTATGACTCAAGAAAGAGAAAATGAAACTACGAAAACAAAAGTCTTCACAATTCATATTCCTCGCATGAATATCAAGTCTTCATGGTCACACCAATTTCCTCGTTTTCAAAGTCTTCAAGAAAACCAAAGTCTTCAGCTGAAGACATTCATTTTTAGGGGTCGACTTTCATCGTAAGTATCAAACTCCTCATAGACTTATAGACCTGTGTACACTCACAAACGCATTAGTCCCTAACCTATAAGTATTCAATACACCAAAATCACTAAGGGTCACTAGATGCACTTACAATTGTCCAGCACGTAGTCTGACTCTTTCTCGGCTTGGCTAGCATCCACATCCGGTGGCTGTGACACGGATAAATAAATCTCGTTAGCCACTTGACTACCCTGGCCGGGTTCATACCCCACATGGAGTTGTACGGTATTCTCCTCCTTTGCCACTGGTTGCACTAGGGCGTATGGGTGGATTCTTCGGTCTCGGAAACGACTTAACAGGGTCAACCAATGCTGGCTCCTATCTATCGGCATCAACTCCCACGTGACATTTTTACAGGATTTGGTCCACAATGCATGAATACTGACAGAACATACTTCAAGATCTAGCCCAAAACTAGTAGTCAACCAGTGCTTCAACTGTTTAATGTCCAGTCTGTCCGGGTCTGAAAGTGTCATGACGCCATTTTTAAACTCGCTAAGACAAACCCCCAACTCATTATATCGAACATTACGAGGGCCGTAGTATACAGTCAAATTTACTGATACAGACATTTTCACCTGTCAGACATTGCCACCTTCTCATTAATCGAAACGAACAAAATTATTACCGGCTACACTAACTATCCGCTAAAATGCCAACACAAACCAATTAACACTAAAAAAATGTGACGTGTGATTATACCTTCGCGCGTGTGGCCACCTCACGGAGAACTTGCACCAACGGACAACACCAACGCCACCCCCTTGGCGGCACGAAGCTGCACCTCCTCCTGACCAGCCAAACCGCCTCCTCCTCCTCACCGCACCATGACTCCAACTCACTTGTACGCACAAATAACTATCCCATAGGAAAAAAAATGACCGTAGGCCGGTGGAAATGGCTACGATCTACTGTTTCTGTGGTTTGGATTCGAAAATAGGTGGAGAAACAAAGAGATCAGCGAGGGGGGTGATGTACAGAGAGGAACCAGAGAGAGAGCAAGAACAGCGAGAGGAAGAAGAAACCAGCTCGGGCCTTATCCAAACGTCTTCGGCCACTGGTTAGCCGAAAAGGTTTTCGGTTGCGGGTTGGCCAAAGAGGCCCGTCTTCGGCCTACCCGTAACCGAAGTAGCTACATATGTCACAACTCGACTGCAACTACAGGCGATACAACACGCCTGCAACTAGGGGGGGCATAGTGTGTGCCGCTGGGGCGGGAGGGACCGGCATGTGGCAGTGATGTTTTTCATTTTTTTTTTGCTTTTCGTTTTTTCTCTCCATCGCACAAAATGAACATCCTAAAGATGAGGATCCCCAAGGGATGATTTTCACGGCAGGGGGCTTTGTTTCTGCAAAAATATTTCGCACGAAAATTGCATGTCTACCCTGACTCACATTTGCACACATCGTAACTCATCCGCAACTGCAGGTGGTACAACGCACTGTCGATTAGGGCGGTGGAAACAAGAGTGTCTATTATTTTATTTTATTTTGGCTTTTTACTCTGCCGCACGAAAAGAACGTCCTAATGACGGGGATGCCTGGACATGTTTTCACCCACAGTGTCATTTTGCAAAAAGAATTGAGAATTGAAGCGACAGTTGCAACCGCCCCCCCCCTTCCCAACACACACACACACACAAAAAACCCGACCTACAACTACACACGTCGTAAGCTGACCGTGACTGCAAGGGATGAACATAAAACACACCTGCTATCCTTTCGGTCTCGATGATATTTCAAGGATGATATGTCTAGTTCTAGACTCCCTGCAAAAAAAGGATGATATTTCTAGACGATTGCTGAGGTCGATCTCAACTCTTGTCAACTCAGTTGATTTTGCAATACAAACTCCAACAAAACCTCTTCTGAAAAAGATGTGCCGGTCACCTTGGCCGTATCGGGTGACTCGCCCCCCCCCCCCCCCCCCCCCCCGCTCGGGCGACTCGGGTGGCTCCCCAACCCTAGCCGCCGCCGGGGCCTAGCCCATCTTCCTCCCGTTCTCCGGCCGCCGCCGGAGGACGCCGCCGGCTTGCGCCCGGAGGCCGACGGCGGTGGCGGGGGCTCTTCCTCCCTCTCGCATCTTAGGGGTGGCGGGGCCCCCAACATGCATGGAGGTGCGGCCGATCTTGAAGCGGCGGCGATGGCTTCGACGGCAGCGGCTGGCCTAGATCGGGCGGCGGCGCGATGCGGTCTTCGGCGGCATGTCATCTGGCTTTAGATCAGCGACGGCGTCGAGGGCCTGGTGGACTGCTTGGCGGCACCCCTGGCAGATCTGTTCTGGCCGGTGTGGCTAGTGGTGGTGGTCATCTTCTTTGTCGGAGGTAGCCGACCAGAGGCTTGGTGATTCGATCTCGAGATCCATCATTTAGTCCCGGCTGCGAGTTGAGGAGACATGGTTGTCGGTGAAAACCGAGCCGACGGCAGGCGATGGCGGCGTTCTACGCCGTTACCTTGATGAAGGCATCATCGTGTAACTACTGTCGACCCACTCGTGCTGCTCCGGGGGAAACACTAGGATCTGGTGTTCCAGATCGGACGATGGTGGCACTGCGGTGTCGTTTCTCTCTTGGGAGCATCGTTTGTGGAGCAGCGCTAGAAGTCAGAGGCATGAGGTGGAGCGGCTTCGTCTTGCACGGAGCTTCGGTGGAGATGTCAAGTCATGCCTGACCGACAGGTGCTACGCTTTTCATGCCTGGTCGGCAGGTGCTATGCACGACAGATCTTCCAAAGACTTCAAGTTGTGTCGGCTGGTGGTACTTGGCAGCATGGTGCTGAGGTGTATCAGTGGTGACCGCGACGTGCTCAGCTATTTTCGCGCAGGGAGGAGGTGTCATTGGGCGCCGTGGTGGCGTCGACGATAGCTGGACCGAGCAAGGTTGATGCATCAGTACAGTTCTGAAGATGGAGCGGTGGCAGTTGGCAGCGGCGGCCTTTGAGAGCACGCCAGACCAGTGAGACCCATGCCCGGCAGGCGTCCTGGATGGGACCTCAGGTCTTAGATGTTACGTTTGGCTGCGATATCTGTTTGGTATTAGGCCCAGGCTATCTGCGCCCCTTCATCAACTGGATAGGTGTAGCGACAGTTTGTTGCTTAGATGGCGGCTTTAGTCTTACTGTTGTATTACTTTATAAGGTCTTGTGAGAATAATTAATAAGTGGCCGTATGCATCGCCCAGATGCAGAGGCCGAGGGTCATCCTCCTTTTTTAAAAAAAACCTCGGCCGTATCGGCCGGCACAATTAGAAGGAGACATCATCACCTCGGAAGCAAAGGTGAATTTAACTCGCTTGAGAGTACGCGCCATTGATATATGAGACTGAATCCACTGTGGACTTGTAGACGGCAAAGAAAGCTTTGCCACTCAAGTCCTTCCACCGGAGGGAAGGACGGAGGTTGGTACCTGGTACTGGCCGGATTCACACCCTTGTTGAGGTCTCTCAGCTGTTGTTGGTTTTGTTGGTTTTTGCAGCGCGGTCGGACTCTGAGAGCGTCGGCTGGATGGATCCAGTGCACGGGCGCTACACGAGCAAGGCCAAGCGCCGTCGCCTGTCCCTGGCCGCGGCGTCAGGGTCAACCACCGACACCGAGGGTTCCATCGTCGTCGACGGCGCTGCCGTGGTCCGTACCTACTTTCGCATGCCTGGAATGGGTAAAGCCAAAAGCGTCCTGCTTGCCAGGTTCACCGGCGCCACAGAGGAGACCAGGAGCCCATTCGTCGTGGCCGCGCTCCTCGGAAGCGGCTCCTTCAAGACGAGACGCCGGACGGAGACTTCTACGTCTGCACCACCATGGAAAGACACGCGGCTCTCCTAGACGGCCAGCTCTACAGCGGGTTCGGCGGGCAGGCCCGTGTGAGTCGCATCTCGTAGCTATGGGCGACGACGTAGCCTTCAAGCTATTTGTACGTTCATATTCTAGGGAAAAATTATATGACGATTCAACATCCGCATTCAAGCTGAAATAAAAATGGATGTGTAAACTATCTGGATTTATTTTACAGATACAACTATAATGAAGGAACCTAGGCTACTACTATCCCGAACCTGTTCCCCCGAAATAACGGATCGCCCCTGCGCCGCTCGACTAGGCGACACGGGCGGATTCCCATCCAATCTCAAGCGCCGCCTCCTCCATAGTACTTCTCCTTGCCGCGGCCGCCGTGGCCGGCGGCGGCGGCGGCATGCCCTGCCTCTTTTCCTTCTTCTTCTTTGACTTCCCTCGCGGCGGCATCTCTGTCCAAGCTGCTAGTCAGATCACCATATGCTGATCTTCGACGGCCGCAGTGTGCTTGTTGCGTCCTCTCCCCGTTATCAGTTTTCATTGGCATTATTTGGATTTTCTTTTCTTTTTTTCCTTATTTTTCAAATATATGTTAACTCTATTGAATCCATGTTGAACATTTTTCGTATACACTCGGTCCACTTTTTAAGATATACTTTCAACATATTTGAAATACATGTTTGACCATTTTATCTGAATACATATTGTAAATTTGTCAAATGCACATTGAATGTATTTTTATACAAGTATGAATTTTTTAGATACACGTTGAACATTTTTTTTCAAATACATGTTTAAGTTTTTTATGAATATAAGTTGAACATTTGCCAAATGTTGATTTAATCTTTAAATACAAGGCAAACATTTTTTAACACAATGAAAATTTTCCATAAATGACATGAACGTTTAAAAAAATTATGAAACATCTTGTAAGCGTTATGAATTCCTTTTGACTGGTACCAAATATTATTACAAATAACATGTTTTTTTATATGTTATTAAGATTTAATAAAAAATTGATCATATTTTTCAAACATGTGAATGTTATTTAATTGTGATGAACTTTTCTTTTAATAATATCAAAAATTTATGTACAAATTATGCGATAATTTTCATTGCATTACATAATTTTTAATGCGTGGTGATTTTTTAAAAATTAAGTCAAGTATTTTAAGAAATAAATAAAAATAAGTAAGTAAAAAGGACCCAAATAAATAAAAGGAATGAATGAAGCACACTAATGGCTCCCGACTGGCCGGCCCGCTATGTACTAGCTTGTGACCAGTTGTTCTTCCATCTCACTAGAACATTTTGATTCATCAATAAAGTTAGGCGTGACTCAAAAAAATCAATAAAGTTGGGCGAGAATTCTCAAGAAAAAATCTCACTAGAGGCAAGATAATGACGATATTCTGAATCCCAGCATAGATCAATAGTTAGCGAGCAAACGCACACCCTCACGCAATGTAGGCACTATATCGTGCCAGGCCAGTTCGGGGTTTTTAGTGTGTTTCCCCGTTTATAGAAAAGTACTAGAACATTCCTAGATCGTTTTTTCTTTCTTTTTCTTTTGTGTTTTTTCTATAAGTTTTTCCTTTTACATTTTCTTTTCTTTTTTGCTTTTCTCCATTTCCTTTTTTGTATAAAAATGTAAAAGAAACAATAGAAATAACTGTCCCCCATATTTTAATTTTGAAATGCAGGGACACTTTCCAAATACATGAACATTTTTTGAAATTCAAGAACATTTTCAAAAATAAGAAACATTTTTTCAAACTTGTGATCAATTTTTTCAAATTCATCAACAGTTTTAAAAATATGGAAACATTTTTTAAATTCATCAACATTTTTTAAAATTCGGATATTTTTTCAATAATGAAAAAATGTTCAAACCAGACAGGAGCCACGTAGGACTCCGACATCCCCGGCCCACCCAATTCCCCCTCCCGGTCCCAATTCCTTCCACTCCGCCCTGCTCCTCCTCTCTTTGCATCTGCACCCTCCACCTCCGTCGTTGCCGCTGTACGTCTCCAGCTGCCACAGAGGCATTGCCGGACGTCCGCAACTAGCACCGATACGCCCGCTCGCCTTTATGTCGGCGCTTTCCACCCTGGAGCTGGTTTGCATGAATTTCGTCCAGTTAGTTCAAATGCGGGTCCAAATGTATATGAGCAGCGTTGGACAGTCGCCTCCCGCATCCACGCCGTCCCTGTCTCCAACGAGGTACGAGCCTAGTCTCGATGGGATTGCTATACTGAGTCATTTCAGCTCCGTTGGGCCTTGAAGTTTTGCACCTTATCTCCCAGGAAATCCACCTATCCAATGAATGGGGGGATTGTGTAGACTGGGAGTCTAAAAGGATGTATGTAATTCGCGCTTCTCATATTTGCATATGCAAAACATAAGTTGGATGGCAATTTTATGGTTGGACACAACATGAACTCGACATGTTTATTTATTTATATCGTTCGCTCACTCTGTGAGATGCTTATTTATTTATATCATTCAGTCACTCTGTGACATGTTTATTCGACTTATATACAATATATACCCATGCAGATATACCTGTACAACTACCTATTTCCCCCCACTCTTATGAAACAGCTCCAGCGCCTGGGCCACCGTCATCCCACCGGGCACCTGGACGAACAGCAGGATCCCCAGGGTGGCGGCCGCCTGCTCCGCCGTCCTCACGCCCATCTTCTCGATCGGCGTGAACTTCGCTGGCGGCTTTCCTGGCGGGGGCTTCGCGTCCGTCTTCAGCAGCGCTTCAGACAGGTCCTGCCACCCGTTCACCTGGGCCTTTAGCTCGTTGGAGATCTTCCCGCTCTTCTTCTCCACCGCCTTGGGGTGCAGCAGACCGGCCACGAACCCAGACAGGGTCTGGAACCGCGTGGCCTCGTGCACCAAGAGGAGCAGCGTCGTTACCGCCTCCTTCGCCTGCTGCTGCTTCGGGCCGGAGGTCTTATCGGCCTTGGTGCGCCCGTAGAGCGCGGTCACCGCGTCGGCCATCTGCTGCCGGCCGAGAGCGACGTTGGTCAGCTTGTCGGTGTCGCCGAGGAGGTCGCGGTAGGTGCCGCCAAACCCGACGTAGATGGCGCCGGGGATGAGGCCGGGGGTGAGCTCCCACCAGGTGCCATCGCTGCTCTTGAAGCCCTCCCAGTAGAGGTTGTCGGCGCGGGTGGCGAGCCTGAGCCCGGTGCTGGCCGACGATGTCTTGAGCACGATGTGGAACCACCTGCTCGGCGGGACGTTCGGCTCGATCGGCGGCAGCACGGGGCGGTTGTGGGAGGAGTGCCCCGGGTTGCGGAGCTTGTTGCGGATGCCGGTGATGAAGGTGACATAGTCGGCGGAGCTGCTCTGGACGTTGAACGTCGCCGTGAAGAGCGGCTTGTCCACGTTCTTCGCCATCTTTGCCGCCATGGATACAAAGCCAAGATGAGACGGACTATTAAGCGAGAGGGGGTGAGATATTGAAGAGGATGAACGAACTGGAGATGTATTTATAGGCGATCGACAGGTGCATGCTGTTAAACGATAGGGTTTGTATACGTGTACGTGTCATCTGTAACATTTACGTGATGTGTGTGCATGTGTTCATGTGTTGTACAAGGCAGGTTGTCAGAGTTGATCCTTATCTTTGTATAGCTTGGCTTAGGTACGGTGATCCTTATCTCAGTATGTACCTTGTACGTGATGTGTGTGCGTGTGTTTACGTGTGTGCTAGTACTAACTAACCTGCCGCCAATTGTAATCCTATTGATCTATATATATACACGCACGCGCCCTTGCCTAGAGGTATACGCTTCCACGCCTTCAATTATACGCATGCTTGCTTTGCTAGCTAGCTATTCCAAAGAAGGCGGTGCCAAAGATCAAATTTGGTTTGATTTGCAGCACTGCACGGTCATATTTTTCTTCTGAGGATTAGGTAGTGGAACCCCTTTTTTGGATGCCGAAGAACAGTTCATCACACTTTGTCAGCATGGAATGGGTCGCAGCATCTCGAACGCGATCCTTCTACCGAGGGAGTCCACTGGGCACACCATGGCTGCTACCTAGAATAAGAGATCTGCAGCTGTCGTGTCGCGATTTACCGATGCAGGGATCAGTTCTGTCTTTTGACTTCTGAGTGCATGTTCCATAATCAAAGGCGCAAATGTCACGGTAGTAATACTCGTGTCGAGCTGTAAACATGATCTTTCATACAGAAACAGGAGGAGCACTCTCGATTCCATTTTTCTGTTATGAAGCCTATGATCAGGCAGAGCAAAGGTAGCACTCTCCGCCTCCGGCAGGGAGAAATAAAAAGGCAACGTCATTAGTGGCGTGTGCAAATTGGTTATCAGTGGCGTGCCCCGGTCACATACTGTTATGTGTATACTTATACTAATAGTGTGCCTTCATACCTGCAGTAAACTCTCTCTTCTACTCTCACACCGCACATAAAAGCAGTCCTAATTGTGACAAGCACAATGAAACTTAAAAACATCACTAGTACAGAAAACTGAACGGGGGTAAACTGTATTACAGAGCTAAAATAACCATTAGTTCGCTTCATTACACATCCAATGATTTGGACCCCATTGTTTAAATCCAAAATGACATTCGAGGAGCTCGTCATAAAAAAATATGGACGGCAAAACTTTTGCACACTCCTAGCACACCCAAGCATCTTGGATGCCTAAACCTTTCAGATTTCTCTGAACTATTTTACCTTTTTCTCATTCAAACTTACTTTGCACCAAGAGCAAATGAGGCTATGCTCTGTACAACGGTTTTATTTCCTCTTTTTAAATAATTTGGTCATGTGCGCCCTTAATCTTTCGACTTGTTCTTGATATCCTATTGTTGCATAAGACTGGTTGTAATTGCTATCTTCTTGATTTTCATATATTATCCACTATCGAAGAAAAAAGTCTATGGGGATGACACCCTCTAACTAGTGGTGGCTCTCAGCTTGACACATAAAGCGAAAGACAAACCCCTAATCCTCCACATCTGACTATTTTTTGATTTTTTATTTCTTTCTATCCCTTTTCTAGCTTTCCTTCGCTTTATTTATTTTGTGCAAGAAAGGTCTTGAGAGTGTGTTTTGAGAGGGTTCTTTTCTGAGCCTTTTATTTATCAAGGAGTAGCTATTTATGGTCGATTTTTGTACTTACACGATCTCAATGATCAAATTAGATGGTTCTTAGCTTCGATTTTATAAATAGTTACTTTTCAGTTGCCCAGTAAACGACAAAACCGGTTCTATTCTTTAAGCATTGTGAGGAGGTATCGTAGATGTGGGAAATAAGAGGTCTCATTATGGTGCAATAACTTTTTCTCTTCAAGGTAACAGGAAGGAACTTATTGCACTAAAATGTTTGAAGATGTATAATAAAGTGGTTGAGTAGGTGAAGAATCCATTGTTATCCACAAGTGCACACATAAATAGTTGAAAACAGCGTTTAACCTCGGCTCACCCTGCTACTTTACGTTCAAATCTAATCCTAAAGACAACAAGATTTATTGTTAAACAAGACAATAATAAATAGCTTTAAAAGCATTTTTTTGTGAAGTATTATCCATGTATTACATGAAACAAGAGGTACAAAATAGGGACCTAATGATCTCAATTATAGAAACAACTTAAGTAACAAAAAATTACAATGATCACCATGGACACGTAATGTGTTGCTGAAGAGCGATGCACGTGTAGGTTGGGTGCAGAATAGTTGCTTCGCAGTGGAGAGGCTTCCACATAGTCTTTACTGAGTGAAGCTAGATATGGTTACAACGAAACCGCAGTCCGACTTCCACTAGCAGAGAGACACACAGTTGACCATCCTATATAGCCAAAAGCTACCCAAGTATGCCATCGTGGTAGAGACGGGGCGCTCGAGATGAGGAAAAGTGTTGGCATAGAACATCCAATTGGTCAACACGCGGGACGAAGCCTTGAGAAGCTAGGGAGCAAGCTCCATCTTCCAAATTAAAACCCCTATAATGGACATGCCGCTTGAGAAACTAGTAAGCAGGCCGACTTTGGTAGAACGCAATAAGAGATAAGTATTCCATTGCTGAAAAGAGATACAACCAAAGCTAACCGATGATCGAACATGGGACGCATGGAAAGGCCATGTATCTATCCATCGGAAACTCTGAGAGACCGCACAAATGCCCATCAAGCTTTCCAAGGATGAGGGTCCAAAGCCTAGAACCGGTGACCAAAACCATATAAAAGTGTGAACTATATTTGAAAGCAATAAAAGATAAAAGGAGGAAGAGGAAATGTGTTGTCAGCTGAGCTTACCCGTGATATTTCAGTACCAATTATGGCGTAAGCATCAATAAGATCTGCTGGTTGTTGTAACAGGAAAATGATAACCATATAAGATTGTTAAAAAGACAAAAAGAAGTGATAGTAATGATTCCAGGATAGACCCCCATAGATACTTTTTTTTGTGGGGGGGGGGGGAGGACCCATAGATGATTTATAACCCTGTGTTTTCCCTGCAAACATGATATATAATGCACCGAGGAAATCTTAATCAAGATATTTCTACCATACACTTTAGGTCACACACTACCAAGATGTATACTAAAGTAGTATAAGCCAACATACATACATAGCCATGATTCATCTAAGTAAAATAAATTAATCCTTATGGGTATGTACTTTTAATTTTTTTTTGTTTTTATCTGATTGAATTCAACTTAAACAAAGGTTCTTAAGGGACACCATCCAAAAACCAGCCAACATGCTTTCATTGCAACATATGGTTTAAACCTAAACTAGAGCAAGCGTGTGCATTAGAATTGTGTACTGAAGATATTGCATCTTAGCATTTAGCAGCATTATCGTGTGTCCAAATTTCAAAGTGTGGTAGAAAAATATAATGGTTAAGATCAAGCTCATCATATGGCCAGGGTGTTGTTTAAGCATGGAAAAAAATATATAATGGTTAAGATCAAGCTCATCATATGGCCATGGTGTTCTTTAAGCATGAAAAATATATAGGTTAAGATCAAACTCATCATATGGCCAGGATGTTATTTCGCGGGTCAAGTTGTACGTGCATCATGGTAAAGCGCTTTGTGTTCTTGATTTCAGTCGATGAGAGAGTTGCATTTAGATGATCCTCGGATCAGCGATAGTAAAAACAGAAAGCAATCCCCGTACGACCAACCTAGCGACGCTGCCCTCCACGCCTCTCGCGCTCTGGCTAACAAGCCAACCCAATTATGTGTGTTACTTTCGAACCTGGCCACATGGGCTGGGCCAGCGTGAGTCCCTCGGTAAAAGGACGACCCGGAGTTGTACATTGACCTTATGACAACTAGAACCGGATACTTAATAAAACACACCCTTCCAAGTGCCAGATACAACCCGGTGATCGCTCTCTCACGGGTCGACGAGGGGAGGATCGCCGGGCAGGATTATGCTATGCGATGCTACTTGGTGAACTTACCATCTACTCTCTTCTACATGCTGCAAGATGGAGGTGGCCAAAAGCGTAGTCTTCGACAGGGTTAGCTATCCCCCTCTTATTCTGGCATTCTGCAGTTCAGCCCACCGATATGGCCCTTTACACATATACCCATGCATACGTAGTGTAGCTCCTTGCTTGCGAGTACTTTGGATGAGTAGTCACGATTGCTTTTCTCCCCCTTTTCCCCCTTTCCTTTCTCTCTGGTTGTCGCAACCAGATGCCGGAGCCCAGGAGCCAGACGCCACCGTCGACGACGACTCCTACTACACTGGAGGTGCCTACTACTACGTTCAGGCCGCTGATGACGACCAGGAGTAGTTTAGGAGGATCCCAGGCAGGAGGCCTGCGGCTCTTTCGATCTGTATCCCAGTTTGTGCTAGCCTTCTTAAGGCAGACTTGTTTAACTTATGTCTGTACTCAGATTTTGTTGCTTCCGCTGACTCGTCTATGATCGAGCACTTGTATTCGAGCCCTCGAGGCCCTTGGCTTGTATTATGATGCTTGTATGACTTATTTATGTTTTAGAGTTGTGTTGTGATATCTTCCCGTGAGTCCCTGATCTTGATTGTACACGTTTGCGTGCATGATTAGTGTACGATTGAATCGGGGGCGTCACAAGTTGGTATCAGAGCTGACTGCCTGTAGGAATCCTCCTTCCACACTCCTTGGCCGAAGTCGAGTCTAGACATTGCAAAACTTTTTACTAACATGGCTGTGTGTCTTACGGGCCCACGTCGCCATTGGGTGGTACTAGGATCTTTTACTCCTCGACCTTTACTCTGGGACTCTGAACTCTCTTCTACTCGGGTTACACGAATTTACTAACTCTAACACTAGGATCCCGTGACCACATTCACCCCAAAGTTGGATAAGCCATATTTGTTTCTTAGAATAGTGTTTTGATCAATTCCCACACTCTCATTTGACTCCTTGAAACATCTTTGCTTTCAGATGGAACCCACGAGGCAGGTCGTGCGCCACACGATGGCCATTGGTGCCTCGGGATCACCTGCTGTGCTAGCTGAGATGATGACCTATCTGGGTTATCGCTGGCACCCTGAGTACACCGTCTACGAGGAGTACCAGGACTTTAACCAGGAGCAGTACCGTGCCATCGTCCACCTCTACTCTCGAGAGTATGACTCCACTACTGTGCTACACACTGCTCATGGTGTTGGAGTGACCATCGATATGGCAGTTCACGATGCTGCTTATGCTGCTCTGACACGTCTTCATGGAGAGTATCGGGAGTTGGACACCTCCCCTTTCAGGCACATTGCTATCGCATCCAATGTTGGTGCGGAGGGATACTACACTGCTGCCTACTCCACTTTCACCCAAGAGCCCTTCTAGCATCAGAACTTGGTTCTGCATGCTGATGGGCTGGATCGAGCTAACCGAGCTCTTCGCCACGAGTTGTACACCACCCGTCAGCACCTTTACCATGCTCTGACGCTGTTGCATCCCCTTTGTCCGATCTGATGGTCTGCCGCGTTCTGCGATCTACCCAGCACGGACCGTGATGCCCCAGGGTGTCGACTGGCCAGATGTGGGAGGCTACTCTCCCGCACTTGGTCCTCTTCTACCACTTGAGCGTCGGGTTCTGCACCAGAGTATCCGCGGACCCCAGGTTGCTGACGTGGAGTTCCTGATGCGACACTACCAGCTTTCAGGCTACACCTACCTCCACAGTTCCTCTTGGGACTGATGTAGTCTTGCTTGTTAGTGTTAGATGCATTCGCCGCGAGCCTGCGTGCCGCCTATGATGTCTTTAGTCTATGTACTGAACTCTGTGTACCGAACTCTATGCATGATCCCTTTTGTAAGATATGCCAACTACTATGTAGTATCTATCATGCTCCTTTCATTATGCATGTTTCATCATGAATGCTTCTTGTCTTTGCAAATTTCTCAATGCTGAACTACCCCTGTTATATATTAGCAGGATGGTTAGACCAGGTGGTCGTGGTAGTGGTGGCAATGCCCCACCACCACCTGAGTACATGTCTGGTATGATCCAACAGTTCGAACTGAACCGCCAATTCATGGAAAATATGATGGCTCAGTTTCCTCGCCCCAATATGAACCAGCAGCCAACCCCAGTAACTCTGCAGGATTTCATGCGCCTTAACCCAACTGTGTACCGCAGCTCAACTCAGCCTCTGGATGTTGATGACTGGCTCCGTGACATCACCTATGAGATGGAGTCTGCTGATGTAGCCCCTGCCAGCTATGTCACCTTTGCTTCCTTCTTCCTGAAGGGACCCGCGGCTCAATGGTGGGACAGCCACAGGCGTACTCTGCCAGCTGGAACAATCATCACCTGGCCAGACTTCCAAGCTGCTTTTCGTGCCCGCTTCATTCCTCAGGGAGTCATGGACCGGAAGAAGCGTGAGTTTCGCAACCTCACCCAAGGCAACAAAACTGTTGAAGCTTATCAGCGGGAGTTTCTGGACTTGTCCCGCTATGCTGAAGAGGACATTGCAACTGATGCTCGTAGACAGGAGAAGTTTCGTGACGGCCTTCAAGCTGACATCAAGCTCGCACTGCTAGTGCATGACTTTACTGATTTCGCCAGCTTGGTGAACAAAGCTATCAATGTCGAAACTGGTCTGCAGGAACACCAGAGCTCTCTCAGGCGCAACCGTGATACGGGCTCGTCTTCGGGCCCGCCCTCGCAGAAGCGTAAGATCTGGATCCCGAACAGCATGTACCGTCCAAATGCACCTGCCCCAAGGCAGACCTATGATGCACCTCGTCTGCCCCCCCCCCCACCATCTAGGCAGCCAAGACTTCCAGCTCCACCACCCGGAGCTCATGTTCCCACTCCCAATAATGGTCTGTGCTACAAGTGTGGTCAACCAGGTCACCTTGCCAGGAACTGCTATCAGAATCAGAAGCAGAATCAACTGGCCCTTCCAGCAGCTGGCCGTGGAAACAACCAGCCCCGCAACAACAATGACAAGTCTTATGGTCGTTTTCATGCCAACCACGTTGATCTCAACGAGGCTCAAGACCAGCCTGCTACTGTGATGGGTACTCTTCTCGTAAATTCAGTACCGACATCCGTTTTATTTGATACAGGAGCATCGCATTCATTCATATCAACAGAATTTGCATTCATGCATGGCATTAAATACGAAGAGATGAACACTCCGCTAGTGGTACACACCCCTGCGGGCCAATGTCAAACCTCTATGGTTAGTCACGAAGTTCCTGTTGAAATTGAAGGATTGGAATTCCTTGTCTCTCCCATCGTACTGAAGTCCTGTAGCATTGATCTCATTCTGGGAATGGATTGGTTGAAAGCGCATACTGCTTCTATAGTTTGCGCCACTAAGACCGTCCGTCTACTACACCCTTCAGATGAAATAGTTACTTACCAAGCTCATCTGGTGCAAAATGCCGAGGCAAGGCTCTATGCACTAAATGCATTGAACGCTGCACCACTCGAGGGCATTGAAAACATTCCTGTCGTTCGCGAATGCCAAGACGTCTTTCCTGAAGAACTTCCAGGGATTCCCCCTGCTAGAGCTGTCGAATTCATCATCGACTTGAAACCAGGGACCACTCCTATAGCCAAGCGGCCCTACAAGATGCCGCCGCATGAACTCCTTGAGCTTAAGGAGGAAATCAACAAATCTCTTCGCAAAGGTTTCATTCGCCCAAGTTGCTCTCCTTGGGGAGCACCTTCTCTCTTTGTCAAGAAGAAGGATGGAACAAACCGATTAGTACAAGACTACCGTCCTATAAACCAAGCTACCATTCAGAATAAATATCCTCTTCCTTGGATCAATGATCTGTATGATCAACTGGCTAGTTCATCAGCATTCTCTAAACTCGACTTGAGGTTGGGTTATCACCAGATCCGTGTTCGTGAAGAGGATATCCCAACGACCGCCTTCGTGACTCGATATGGTTCATACGAGTACACTATCATGTCATTCGGCTTAACCAATGCTCCAGCCACCTTCTCTCGTCTGATGAACTATATATTCATGGATTACCTCAACAAGTTTGTCGTGGTTTATTTGGATGATATCCTGGTATTTTCCAAGAATGAAGAAGACCATGCTGAACATCTTCGTCTTGTGCTGGAAAAGCTACGGAGCATCAACTATATGCCAAGTTCTCCAAATGTGAATTCTGGCTACCCAAAGTAACCTATC
The DNA here is from genome assembly GCF_002575655.3 of Aegilops tauschii subsp. strangulata. Lineage (NCBI taxonomy): Eukaryota > Viridiplantae > Streptophyta > Magnoliopsida > Poales > Poaceae > Aegilops > Aegilops tauschii. The sequence continues at coordinate 540,309,701 of NC_053039.3, read as the reverse complement.
TTGGGCATGTCATCTCTAAGTATGGTATTGCCGTCAACCTTGAACGAGTCCAGGCTATTCTCGATTGGACTCCTCCGAAGAATGTCAAGCAAGTCAGAAGTTTTCTCGGTCTCGCCAGCTATTGCCGTCGATTCGTCGAGAACTTCTCCAAGATCGCCAGGCCTTTGACTAACCTGTTGCATAAGGGCGTCAAGTTCCAATGGACAGACAAATGTCAGGAAAGTTTCCAGGCACTCAAAGACAAGTTGACTTCTGCCCCAGTGCTAGCTCCACCTGATACTAAGAAGGTGTAACGCCCCGGATGTAACTTTCCATATTTGTAACTCCAGCTCTTGCCATTTTCGGCTATGTGTTATGATATTCCCTCCGTGGTCGGGTTTTGTCTCTCGTTTTGCATTTTGTTCATGTCATGCATCTCATATCATGTCATCATGTGCATCTCATTTGCATACTTGTTCGTCTCATGCATCCGAGCATTTCCCCGTTGTCCGTTTTGCATTCCGACACCCCCACATGCACCGGCATACCCCTCTTGTCTGTTTTCGTGAGCGGGTGTTAAACGTTCTCAGAATGGACCGAGGTTTGCCAAGTGGCCTTGGTACACCACCGGTAGACCACCTGTCAAGTTTCGTTTCATTTGGAGGTCGTTTGATGCTCCAACGGTTAACCGGGTAACCGTAAAGGCCTTTTGTGTGCTGCCGCCAAACACCCCTCCAAACAGCCCAATAACCCATCTAAGCCCCCTCCATGCTCTCGGTCGTTCGATCACGATCGTGTGGGCGAAAACCGCACTCCATTTGAAGTCTCCTAGCTCCCTCTAGCTATAAATAGGTGATCCCCCCGGAATTTTCGCGCAGATCAACACTAACCCTTTCCCCTCTCCGCCGCCGGACGCGTCCGTCCCGCGCCGGACAAAACCGCGCCCGCGCCTGCGCCAATCGTACACCGCGCCCGAGCCCGAGGAGGGCCCGCCCGAGCCCATCGCCGCCCGCCGCCCGAGCGCGCTGCCCCCGCACGGGCCCCGCTTGCGCCCGCCGACCGCCGCCGCCGCACCTCTCGCGCCGGCGCCCGTCCCCGTCGCCGGCAACCGCCGCCTCCGTCGTCCGTCTCCACGCCGCCCGCGCGCCCCGACCCCGCCTTCCCCGACCTCGCCGGCACCGAGCTCCAACCGCCGTCTCCCTCTCCTCTGGCGTCCTCGAAGTCCGTGCCCGAAGAACCCTAGATCTGGGAAAAGGTTGACCCCGAAATTCCTCGAAGTCCCGTTTTGCTCACTTTATGTTGCTTTGTTCATCATGGCATATCTCATTGCATACTGCTCCGTTTTGCGTGTATGATATATCGAAATGTTCATCACGAGATGCTCTTCATTTTGTTCCATTGTGCCATGCTCGTTTGAGTTCATCTTGATACCCAAATCTCTGATGCAAGAGTGCTATATGTTGTTTACTGTTGTCACTTATCAGAACTTGATGTTTTGTCATTTTTGTTGCATTTGATGTGTGCTTCTTATGAGCATGAGCCCTACATGTGTTGTGATCTATGCCATGCCATATTTACATAGGTGTATGCCATGTATTTGTGATCTATGTGGTGACTAGCACAAGCATGCAAACTAGGCTTCGTGATGTTTCTGTTTTCAAGGACTTAGGATTTTGCTGTCTTTTACTGCTGTTATTTTGATGCCATGTATCCATGTGTCTACAGTGAGATCCTTGCTTTGTTTGAGTATGTTCAGTAAGGATGTTTTGTACATATGGTTATGCTCTATCCATCCATGCCCCTGTTTGCAATTATGGAGTGCCCTAGCATGTCTCAATCTTACTCTACTTTTGCTATAAAATATTCCTGGCAGAATGTTAACATGATATTCAATTTTGCCAAGGTTGTTGTAGTTGATCCTTACATGCTATGAACTTTCTCTTGCCATGGTTAGCTTCATGAACATGCCATCTTGCTGTAGGTATGCTTGTTTTGTCATGCATCTCTTTGTGATGAGTGAATCAAGGTCACAAAGATGCCTTCATAATTCTGTTAATGCCATGCTCTGTTTTCTGCCAAGTCTGGAACCTAATAACGAAACTTGCTATGTTTACATGGGTGCCATCATATCTTCTGATCCTTTTGGCTCATGATCAGTAAGGGACTTTTGTTCCATGCTTTTAGTAGATTCATGCCATGCCTTGTTTTGCTATGATAAGTTCCTGTAGCAAGTGTTTTGCTTGCTCTGAACATTGCTACCTGATGCTGTTTCAGCCATGTTCGGTATTTTCACCAAGTCTGTGAAGCTGATATCTTTTGCACTTTTGCCATGCTTGTTTGAACCTGTTATATTGTGATCTAGCCGTAGCTCAGTGTACATCTTTTGTCAAGCATCTCTTGTAGATCACTTCCATATGATTTGTTGCTATGTTGGGGTGCTGTAGCATAGTTACTTGATGTATTCTAAGTGCTATCATGCTGTTAATCGCAGAATTGTGTCATTCTTGTTTTGCTTGCCATTTGCAAACCGTGCATCCGTTTCCGGTGATCTTTGTATCGATTTCGACTGAAATAATCTCATCTTTCCAGTGGCATACTTGGTTTGCCAAGTTGATGCCTTGTTCATCCTTTTTCTTCCGGAGCACGCATATGCATCGCATATCACATCTCGCATATCATGCATGTATTGCATCATGTTGCTTGTGCATTTCCCGTGATTGATTGTGGTTCCATTGCTTGTGTTCTTGCTGTGGGTAGAGCTGGGAGACGAGTTCGTGAAAGAGGAGCCTGTTGAGAACGCTTATGAGGATCAAGCTTTCGACAACTCTGAGAACCTTGCAGGCAAGATGACCATACCCTCGAAATCACTTCTATCTTTGCTTTGCTAGTTGATCGCTCTATTGCTATGCTACGCTACCTACCACTTGCTATATCATGCCTCCCATATTGCCATGTCAAGCCTCTAACCATCCTTTCCTAGCAAACCGTTGTTTGGCTAAGTTACCGCTTTTGCTCAGCCCTTCTTATAGCGTTGCTAGTTGTAGGTGAAGTTGAAGTTGGTTCCATGTTGGAACCTGGATATTTTGGAATATCACAATATCTCTTATTTAATTAATGCATCTATATATTTGGTAAAGGGTGGAAGGCTCGGCCTTATGCCTGGTGTTTTGTTCCACTCTTGCCGCCCTAGTTTTCGTCATACCGGTATTATGTTCCTTGAATTTGCGTTCCTTACGCGGTTGGGTGATTTATGGGACGCCCTTGACAGTTCGCCTTGAATAAAACTCTTCCAGCAAGGCCCAACCTTGGTTTTACATTTGCCTACCTAAGCCTTTTTTCCTTGGGTTTTCGCGAGCCCGAGGGTCATCTTTATTTTAACCCCCGGGCCAGTGCTCCTCCGAGTGTTGGTCCAAACTAGAGCACCGTGCGGGACCGTCCCTTGGCAACTTGGGTTACGTTGGTACCTGTACGCTTAGCTTATCCGGTGTACCCTGAGAACGAGATATGTGCAGCTCCTATCGGGATTTGTCGGCACAGCGGGTGGTCTTGCTGGTCTTGTTTTACCATTGTCGAAATGTCTTGTAAATCGGGATTCCGAGACTGATCGGGTCTTCCCGGGAGAAGGTTTATCCTTCGTTGACTGTGAGAGCTTATAATGGGCTAGGTTGGGACACCCCTGCAGGGTATTATCTTTCGAAAGACGTGCCCGCGGTTATGAGGCATATGGGAATTTGTTAATGTCCGGTTGTAGAGAACTTGACACTTGACTTAATTAAAATACATCAACCGCGTGTGTAGCCGTGATGGTCTCTTTTCGGCGGAGTCCGGGAAGTGAATACGGTTTGAGTTATGCATGAACGTAAGCAGTTTCAGGGTCACTTCTTGATCATTTCTAGCTTCGCGACCGTTGCGTTGCTTCTCTCCTCGCTCTTATTTACGTATGTTAGCCACCAGATATGCTTAGTGCTTGCTGCAACTCCACCTCATTACACCATCCTTTCCTATAAGCTTAAATAGTCTTGATCTCGCGGGTGTGAGATTGCTGAGTCCTCGTGACTCACAGATTCTACCAAAACAGTTGCAGGTGCCAACGATACCAGTGCAGATGACGCAACCGAGCTCAAGTGGGAGTTCGACGAGGAACGTGGTCGTTACTATGTTTCGTTTCCTGATGATCAGTAGTGGAGCCCAGTTGGGACGATCGGGGATCTAGCATTTGGGGTTATCTTATTTTCATTTGGATTTGACCGTAGTCGGTCTATGTGTGGATTTTGGTTGATGTATGAATTAATTTATGTATTGTGTGAAGTGGCGATTGTAAGCCAACTCTCGTTATCCCATTCTTGTTCATTACATGGGATTGTGTGAAGATGACCCTTCTTGCGACAATACCTACAATGCGGTTATGCCTCTAAGTCGTGCCTCGACACATGGGAGATATAGCCGCATCGTGGGCATTACAGAAGGACTTCGTCATTTACTGTGACGCTTCCCGTCAAGGGTTAGGCTGTGTCCTAATGCAAGACCGCAAAGTGATTGCTTATGCCTCTCGGCAATTGCGCCCTCACGAAGAGAACTACCCAGTTCACGACCTCGAGCTTGCTGCTGTCATTCATGCGCTAAAACAGTGGCGACATTACCTTCTCAGTAATCGTTGCGAGATCTTCACCGACCACCAAAGTCTGAAGTATCTGCTTACTCAGCCAGACCTGAACCTCCGTCAGCAGAGATGGATGGAGATTGTCGCAGACTTTGACTTGGGTATTTCCTATACACCAGGCAAGGCTAATGTGATGGCTGATGCCTTGAGCCGCAAGTCTTACTGCAACCACCTCCAGGTTCGCAAAGTTCAGCCCTCGCTTGTTGAAGAATTCAGAAAGCTGAACCTCCATATTGTTCCTCCAGGTGCACTCGCTCCCCCTCTTAAGGAGTTTCGCAAGATGAACCTCCGTGTTGTTTCCCAGGGTTCCCTCAATACCCTGGTTGTCGAACCAGATCTCTTGGACTCCATCAAGAGAATACAGGGATATGACTCTGAAGCCCACAAGATTAAGCGCTACCTCGCAGAAGGAAAGCCCTCATTCTTCACTATTGCAGATGATGGCACTTTGTACTTCAAGGGCCGCCTAGTGGTGCCATGTGCAGAGAAAAACCTGGATATGACACAGAAGGTTATGAAAGAAGCTCATGATACGCCTTTGTCTATTCATCCCGGTAGCACCAAGATGTACCAAGACATTCGTCAAAGATTCTGGTGGTCTAATATGAAGCAAGACATTGCTCGTTATGTTGCTGAGTGTGACGTTTGCCGTCGTATCAAAGCAGAACACCAAAGGCCTGCTGGAACTCTGCAACCTATCTCTATTCCTGAATGGAAATGGGACCATGTTGAAATGGACTTCGTCACTGGATTTCCCAAATCGCAGAAAGGTAGTGATGCTATTCTTGTCGTCATTGACCGACTTTCTAAAGTTGTACATTTTCTGGCAGTCAAAGAAACGATCACTGCTAGTCAGCTGGCAACTCTCTATATGTCCAGGATTGTTTCACTCCACGGTATTCCATTGGTTATCAGCTCAGACCGTGGCAGCTTATTCACTTCAAGATTCTGGGCAAGTTTCCAAGAAGCTATGGGGACTCATCTGTCATTCAGTACTGTGTTTCATCCTCAGTCGCAAGGGCAAGTTGAGCGTGTCAACCAAGTTCTCGAAGACATGCTTCGAGCTTGTGTTATTTCCTTCGGCAAGAAATGGGAGGAATCTCTTCCGTATGCCGAGTTCTCTTATAACAATAGCTATCAAGCTAGTCTGAAGATGGCCCCCTTCGAAGTGTTATATGGACGAAAGTGGTGAACCCCTCTGAACTGGTCAGAAACTGGGGAACGTTCACTCTTTGGTCCGAATATTATCCAACATGCCGAAGAACAAGTCCGCATTATTCGCGAGAATCTCAAGACTGCTCAGTCGCGTCAGAAGAGTCAGTATGACCGTAAACACAAAGACATGGTCTATCAACCTGGCGAAAAGGCTTATCTTCGAGTTACACCAATGAAGGGTGCTCACCGCTTCGGGATCAAGGGCAAGCTAGCTCCTCGCTATATTGGCCCATTCACTATTCTGGAAAGGCGTGGAAAAGTGGCATATCAGCTGGAGCTTCCGCCGAACCTTTCTCAGGTTCATGATGTGTTCCACGTGTCACAGCTCCGCCGTTGCTTCAAGGACCCAATCCGAGCAGTGGATCATGAAGTGCTCGAATTGCAACAGGACCTCTCCTATAAAGAGCATCCGGTCCGCATTCCGGACCAAGCTGAACGCCGCACACGTCAGAAGGCGATCAAGTTCCTCAAAGTCCAGTGGTCGCACCATTCTGAAGATGAAGCCACTTGGGAACGCGAGGATCGCGTGCGTGATGAATACCCCGCGATGTTTCCTTCTACCTCCTATATCTCGGGACGAGATTTCTTGTAGTGGAGGAGATTTGTAATGCCCGGATAATTAGGCTACAGTAAAACTCTCCTAATGATGCCATGTCATTTGCGATTACTGTTGCTAATCTTTCGTTAGTTCAAAACCGATTCAAAAATCAATTAAAAATATGGCAAACAACAAAAGTTTTCTAACATTGAAACAAAAATGTTCGGTGGGTGCCAAATATTGCACTGGTAATTATTGTGGAGAAAACATTTTTTAGAAAGTGCCTAAATGTTTTAAAGTGAAATAAAACAGAAAAGAAAATAAATAAAAAGAAAAGGTGGAAACAAAACCAAAGGAAAAGAAAAGCAATCACCCCCCCACTAGGCTTCGGCCCAGCAGGCCGGGCCCAACCGGCCACCCCCCTTTCCCCATATCCCCTCACCCCCCGAAACCCTAACCCCTACTACTCCCACTCGCATCACTCCTCTTTTCCCCCTGATCTGGATCGAGATCGGGGGCAAGGAACCGACGCGCCCGACGCCGCCTCGCCGGCGCCTCCTCCTCGCCGGACTGCCCCTCTTCGCCGCATCGTCTCCGACCTCCACCTCGCGCCCCGCTGCCACTTTCCTACCGGCCCCTTGAGCTTCCCCCTCCCTCCTTTCTACTGCCGTGTCGCGCGCACGCTCCGCCGTGGCCGCGCCCTCTCTCCCGCTGCTCCCTCGTCCCGCAGCTCCATGGCGGCACGCGCGCCTGCGCTGTCCCGCGCGCGACGCACTCGTGCCCCTGCTCACCGCGGCCTCGCCCTGACCGGCGTGCCTCCGCACGCGCCAACGACCGCGCCCCCTCACGCACACCCCGCGCCCGCGCCCACCTTCCCCTGTCCTCGGCCGCGGCCGCTCGCGTCACCGCCGTCCACTTCTGCCGCCCGCTGCGCCCGCGCTCCAGCCGCGCAACGCCTCCCCGACGTCCCCCTCTCTACGTTGCTAGCCAGCCTCTTGCGGCGCCCTGCCGCACCCGTGGAGCCGCCTCTGCTGTTGCTCCTCCAGCACCGCGAACCCCCTGCCCCTGCTCGCGCGCTTGCGCGCCTCGCCGTGCTCGCCTGCCCTCTCGACTGCGCCGTCCCGAGCACCGAGCACCGCCACGGCCACCACACCGCACCGCCTCGCCATCCGCCGCCCGCGCTGGCCCCGCCCGCTGCCCCGTTCCGCACTGCTGCTGAAGCCGAAGGCCACCGCTGCTCGCCCTGCCCGGCCACCGCTCCCCGCGCCCACCACCGCAGCCGGCTGCTGCCCGGCGCCCCGGCGCCACCCCGTCGTGGCCTTGCCACTGCCGCCTCCGGCGGCTGGCCTCGCTGCGCCTGTGGCCGGCGCCCCCCTGTCGATCTGGGCGTATGCCCAATCGGGCTGGGCCCCAGCACCCGTTAACGCCCGACCCACTATGGCCCTCTAGGCCACTGCCAAACGGGGCCCACGCCCCAGAACGTTTTAGCTAAAAATAATAATAATAATAATAAATTTTATTAATTAATTAATTAATTAACTAAATTAATTAAGTTAATTAATCCTATTTAATTAATCTAATTAACCTATTAGTTTAATTAAACAGTAATTAGTTTAACCTAAACCCTAATTAACCTAATAGTGTATGACAGGTGGGTCCCACCGGGCCCACACGTCAGTTTGACCAGTCAACATCTCTGTTGACAGCTGACGTCATGCTGACATCATGATGACGTTAGCAAACACTATTCTGGATAATGTTGAATGGAATTAATTAAATAAATCCTAAAAATGATTTAAATCTTTTAAAATTAATATAAAATAAACCGTAGCTCAGATGAAAATATTTTCTACATGAAAGTTGCTTAGAACGACGAGATGAATCCGGATACGCAGCCCGTTCGTCCGCCACACATCCCTAACATATCAAACTCACAACTTTCCCCCTCCGGTTCATTTGTCCGAAAACGCGAAACACCGGGAATACTTTCCCGGATGTTCCCCCCCTTCGCCGGTATCACCTCTTACCGCGTTAGGGCACACCTAACACCGTTGTTTGCTTTGTCATGCATCGTTATGCATCTGTTTGCATTGTATTCATTGTTTCTTCCCCCTCTTCTCTCTGGTAGACTACGAGACCGACGCCACTGCTGGTGCCCCGACCGACTACGCTGTTGACGACCCCTCCTTCTTGCCAGAGCAACCAGGAAAGCCCCCCCCCCTTGATCACCAGATATCGCCTATTCTTCTCTATACTGCTTGCATTAGAGTAGTGTAGCATGTTACTGCTTTACGTAATCCTATTATGCTGCATAGCCTGTCTTTGCCACTACTGTTGTTACCTTTACCTGCAATCCTACATGCTTAGTATAGGATGCTAGTATTACATCTGTGGCCCTACATTCTTGTCCGTCTACTGTGCTATACTATCGGGCCGTGATCACTCGGGAGGTGATCACGAGTATATACTATATACTTTATACATGATACATGTAGTGACTAAAGTCGGGTCGGCTCGTGGAGCTCCCGCGAGTGATTCACGGATTGGGGGCTGAAAGGACCTTTGTCCCGACGGCCCTCTGTGTGGATCTTGGTGGCGGAGCGACAGGGCAGGTTGAGACCACCTAGGAGAGAGGTGGGCCTGGTCCTGGTCGGCATTCGCGGTTACTTCAAAATAACACGCTTAACAAGATCTTGGTATTTGATCTGAGTCTGGCCACTGGCCTATACGCACTAACCAACTACGCGGGAATAGTTATGGGCACTCGACGTCGTGGTATCAGCCGAAGCCTTCGTGACGTCAGCGACTGAGCGGCGTGCGCCAGATTGGACCGCGTAACGTGACTTCCTTTGTAATGGAGATTGCTAGGTCTGCTTCCGGCCGCGTTCGCAACGTGCAGGTGTGCAATGGGCGATGGGCCCAGACCCCTGCGCCATAGGATTTAAACCGGCGTGCTGACCTCTCTATTGTGCCTAGGTGGGGCTGCGACATGTTGATCTTCCGAGGCCGGGCATGACCCCGGAAAGTGTGTCCGGCCAAATGGGATCGAGCGTGTTGGGTTATGTGGTGCACCCCTGCAGGGAAGTTTATCTATTCAAATAGCCGTGTCCCTCGGTAAAAGGACGACCCGGAGTTGTACCTTGACCTTATGACAACTAGAACCGGATACTTAATAAAACACACCCTTCCTAGCGCCAGATACAACCCGGTGATCTCTCTCTCACGGGTCGACGAGGAGAGGATCGCCGGGCAGGATTATGCTATGCGATGCTACTTGGTGAACTTACCATCAACTCTCTTCTACATGCTGCAAGATGGAGGTGGCCAGAAGCATAGTCTTCGACAGGGTTAGCTATCCCCCTCTTATTCTGGCATTCTGCAGTTCAGTCCACCGATATGGCCCTTTACACATATACCCATGCATATGTAGTGTAGCTCCTTGCTTGCGAGTACTTTGGATGAGTACTCACGGTTGCTTTTCTCCCCCTTTTCCCCCTTTCCTTTCTCTCTGGTTGTCGCAACCAGATGCCGGAGCCCAGGAGCCAGACGCCACCGTCGACGACGACTCCTACTACACCGGAGGTGCCTACTACTACGTTCAGGCCGCTGACGACGACCAGGAGTAGTTTAGGAGGATCCCAGGCAGGAGGCCTGCGGCTCTTTCGATCTGTATCCCAGTTTGTGCTAGCCTTCTTAAGGCAGACTTGTTTAACTTATGTCTGTACTCAGATTTTGTTGTTTCCGCTGACTCGTCTATGATCGAGCACTTCTATTCGAGCCCTCGAGGCCCCTGGCTTGTATTATGATGCTTGTATGACTTATTTATGTTTTAGAGTTGTGTTGTGATATCTTCCCGTGTGTCCCTGATCTTGATCGTACACGTTTGCGTGCATGATTAGTGTACGATTGAATCGGGGGCGTCACAAGCGTGACATGGCCCGACAGTAAAAGGGCCTTGCATGGTACAACCCACGTCGTCCCTTTATAAAAGGGTTGTGTCATGTCGGCCCAAAGGCCTGTCGGGGGGATCGGCACAACACCGCACGACTGCGGGCCGGCCCATGTAACTTTTTGGCATTGTGGGCCGTTCCGTCTAAAAAATTATGGCGAAATAAAATCTAAAAATTAAGAATACAGGGGAAAAAATCTAAAAAATAATATGAAATAAATATTAAAAAGGGGTGTTTGTCATGTCGTGCCGTCCCAGTACGCAATTAAAAGGGAAGTGTGGTGCTCGACCTTAAAGCCTGGGTTAGGGGACCAACATAGTTTCGTGGCGGGCAGAAGGTCGGCCCGACCCTTTTATTCACGTGACATGCCCGACATGTGGCGCGCTGAAAATCCATGCCTACGGGCCGGCCTGCACAACACAACACATATTGCAAACTTTAGTTACTATATCTTTCTGTGAGTGTTTTCATAAAACTTCTATGGACTGTTTCCGTCCAGTTTAGAAGCTTCCGTGTATTTATTTCTTTTTCTTTCTTTTTGTGTGTGTGTTTTTATCTATTTTTCTTGCTCTCTGTTTTTCTTTTCTTATTTATTTATTCTTCAAATACATGCCAACTTTTGAATACATGTTGAACATTTTGTGTATATACGTTGTCCAATTTTTAGATAGCCGTTGAACATTTGTCATATACATGTTGAACATTTAATCTGATACATTTTGAACATTTGTCAAATGCACATTGGACATTTTTGTATAGGTTGAAAAAAATACAAATACACGTTGAACATCTTCTGAATAAACGTTTAACATTTTCCTTTATATATGTTGAGCATTTGTCAAATGCACATTGAACTTTCTAAAAAATACACAGAAAACATTTTTTTAACACATTGAACATTTTCCATAAATACCATGACTTTATATCATATTTGCAATATATTTTGTAAGTGCTATGAACATTTTTTTTACCTTCATGAAATACTATTGCGAAATTAGGGTACCAAATCTTTACATTGTATAAACATTTATTTTAAAAGCCTGAACATATTATGCAAGTCATCAACATTTTATAAATATGTTGAACACATTTTCAAAAGATATTAATGGTTTATATAAAATTATGCTAACATTGTTTTCACATAACATGGTCATTTTAATACACGGTGAACTTTTCTAAGTCAAGATTTTTTTAACATATATACTTAAAATATTCCAAAATAAAAAAACTAAATATGGAAAATGGAAAAGTAAAAACAAACAGAACCAAAAGAACATTTGAAAGGAACAAAGCAAACCCATTACCCTCGACTGGCTCGGCCCTCTATGAGCTCCTTTTAGACGAGACGTTCTTTCAGGGAGCTCCTAGTCAGCGCCCTAGGCGCCGGCTTAGCCAGCTGGCACTCGCACGCCACCCGCGTGGGCCGTCCCACTAAAGCTCGCTCTCGCCTGGTCGTGTTTTCGCTGCTGCTCGCTCGATCGTGTTTGACCGGTTAACCCCTCAAAAAATTGTTAGACTGGTTGGCAGTGCCAAGTTGACAGTTGACCGACGCCATGTCCCCTTGAACGTCGACTTTCTAAAAATATTCAAGGGTTTGAAAAAAATCATCGATTTAGAATTTTTTTAACAATTTTGAAAAAAGGTTTATCAATTTTTAAGTAGTTCATGAAAAAATTAAAAGTTCAGGATTTTAAAAAACCTTCATCAATTTTTAAAAAAGTTCATGGAAAAATGAAAAAAGTTCATTGATTTCGAAAAATAGTTCACCAAAAAAATCATTGATTGTTAAAAAAGTTCACGGATTTGAAGAAAAGTTCATGAATTTTTAAAAAGTCATGGTTTTCAAAAAAGTCCGTGGGTTTTGAGAAAAATGTTCACAGATTTGCACACAAAAACTTCAAATTAAAAAAATGCACGCATTTGCAAAAAAAGAAAAGGAAAAAACGAAGAGAAGTTATTATCTTGGCGAACAGAGAAAGAAAGAAGAAGACAAGAGAAAATGACTAAATATTTGTCTGTGCATCGCTAGTTTTGTCCAGATGGTTACTGCAGTTTATCATGAAAGAATGAGCTCGCTAGTTCGATTCTTCTTGCGCGCATATTTTTTCTTTTAACAGAAAAAAGAGAAACGCTTAACGGGTCAGCCCTGCACGGAGGGGGGTTGTGCGCCTGTTTGTGGAAAACAAAGAAACGGGCGTTGAAGGCGCCGAATAGGGAATGGCGTTCTTTCATCTCACTAGAGGCAACCGCAAAAAAAATTCTAACTAGAGGCAAGATAAATTTAAAAACAAGAGTCAAGATAAAGACACACCCGCCACCCTCTACTCGTCTGTGCATGATAACAATATGGGGAGGGCTAACTAATAGGCTATGGTGTGTTTCAATGGGCTAAGCGCGATAGCCCAATTAATATTTTTTCTTGTCCAATAGATGCTCACTAAAGTGATTTTAAGTGGGATGCTCACTCCCACCTGCAACTTGACCAGGAGGTATACGCTCCACCAAACATGTGAATCCTCGGCCTCGCCGGCACCTGTGGCACAACAGTTAGCCACGTTGTCCTTGTCTCGGTGAGGTCCTGGCTCAGCCTCGTTGGGGTTGCTATAACCCATTGTGTCGGCTCCGTCTCGGCCTCGGAGCTATGCGCCTTCTCTCATAGGAAATCGATCGATCCGAGTTTTTCAAGTTGCTCAATGAATAGCAACTGTGCATAAACATAAATAAATAAATAAAATCTTGAAATGGCGCAATATATCCATGTATATAGGTGTGAGATTTTACTGGTAAAAGGTACTACTAAAATATGTAGATTTTCGGGGTGGGGGTGGGGGGATTTGTGGTACATTGGGAGTATCTAAGAGTGAGGATGTATATAGAAAGCATATGTTGGATAGCAATTTTATGGTTGCACACAGCATAAACTCACCCACTCTGTAACATGTTTATTTATTAATTTATATCATTCACTCACTCTGTAACTTGTTTATTTATTTATATCATTCGCACACTCTGTAGCATGTTTATTTGGAGTTATACAATACTCATTTCTGCAAAACTAACTATTTCCCCCCACTCGCACGAAACAGCTGTAGCCCCTCGGCCACCGTCAACCCACCCGGCACCTCCACCAACAGCAGGATCCCCAGCGTGGCGGCGGCCTGTTCCGCCGTCCTCACGCCCATCTTCTCGATCGGCGTGAACTTCGCTGGCGGCTTTCCCGGCGGGGGCTTCACGTCCGTCTTCAGCAGCGCTTCGGACAGCTCCTGCCACCCGTTCACCTGGGCCTTCATCTCATCGCCGATCTTCCCGCTCTTCTTCTCCAACGCCTTGGGGTGCAGCAGGTCGGCTACGAAAGCCGACACGGACTGGAACCGCGTGGCCTCGTGCACCATGAGGAGCAGCGTCGTCACCGCCTCCCTCGCCTGCTGCTGCTTCGGGCCGGAGGTCTTATCGGCCTTGGTGCGCCCGTAGAGCGCGGTCACCGCGTCGGCCATCTGCTGCCGGCCGAGAGCGACGTTGGTCAGATTATCTGTGTCGCCAAGGAGGTCGCGGTAGGTGCCGCCGAACCCGAGGTAGGTGGCTCCGGGGATGAGGTGTGACCTCCCAGCCTCCCACCAAGTGCCGTCGCTGCTCTTGAAGCCCTCCCAGTAGAGGTTGTCGGCGGGTGGCGAGCGTGAGCCCGGTGCTAGCCGTCGCGGTCTTCAGTACGATGTGGAACCACCTGTTCGGCGCGACGTTGGGCTCGACCGGCGGCAGCACGGGACGGTTGTGGGAGAAGTGGCCCGGGTTGCCGAGCTTGTTGCGGATGCCGGTGATGAAGGTGACATAGTCGGCGGAGCTGCTCTGGACGTTGAACGTCGCTGTGAAGAGCGGCTTGTCCACGTTCTTCGCCGGCTTCACCGGTGTCGCCGCCATGGATAGATATAGAAGCGAGAGGGGGGGTTGAGATATGGGAGAGGATGAGCGAATTGGCGATCAATTTATAGGCGAGCGCAAAAGTCACGGTGGTGATTCGGAAGGATCTAATGAACTAGCAAAAACGGCATGAATTTGTTTTTTTTTGCTAGTCCATTAGAATCTGTTCCAGCAGTGTTTATGCATAAACTACAATCAGCAGACGGATCTATATTTATTTTATAAGAATTACTCCTATAAAGAATGCTGCAGTACCCCCTGCCGGGGGCCTAGGCCCTCCACACCGCCTGTTTCACCTCGGCTTCGCGCAGCTGGCTCCCTGGTGGGCTTGTGGCCGTTCGATCGCCGCGGCCGCCCCCGCACCGGGCCAATTTGCCATGGGGGTCCATGACAGTGGGATGCGGGAGCGGCCGAGGCCACCCTCATTTGGTGTTTTTGTCGCACCCACGTGCACCCTCTCGCGGGCTACCCACGCGACGGAGATGATATGTCTAGTTCTAAACTCCCTGCAAAAAAAAAGATGATATTTCTAGACGATTGCTGAGGTCGATCTCAACTCTTGTCAACTCAGTTGATTTTGCAATACAAACTCCAACAAAACCTCTTATGAAAAAGATGTGCCGGTCACCTCGGCCGTATCGGCCGGCACACTTAGAAGGAGACATCATCACCTCGGAAGCAAAGGTGAATTTAACTCGCTGGAGAGTACGCGTCATTGATGTATGAGACCGAATCCACTGTGGACTTGTAGACGGCAGAGAAAGCTTTGCCACTCAAGTCCTTCGACCGGAGGGAAGGACGGAGGTTGGTACCTGGTACTGGCCGGATTCACACCCTTGTTGAGGTCTCTCAGCTGTTGTTGATTTTGTTGGTTTTTGCAGCGCGGTCGGACTCTGAGAGCGTCGGCTGGATGGATCCTGTGCACGGGCGCTACACGAGCAAGGCCAAGCGCCGTCGCCTGTCCCTGGCCGCGGCGTCAGGGTCAACCACAGGGTTCCATCGTCGTCGACGGCGCTGCTGTGGTCAATACCTACTTTCGCATGCCTGGAATGGGTAAAGCCAAAAGCGTCCTGCTGGCCAGGTTCACCGGCGCCACAGAGGAGACCAGGAGCCCATTCGTCGTGGCCGCGCTCCTCGGAAGCGGCTCCTTCAAGACGAGACGCCGGACGGAGACTTCTACGTCTGCACCACCATGGAAAGACACGCGGCTCTCCTAGACGGTCAGCTCTACAGCGGGTTCGGCGGGCAGGCCCGTGTGAGTCGCATCTCGTAGCTATGGGCGACGACGTAGCCTTCAAGCTATGTGTACGTTCATATTCTAGGGAAAAATTATATGACGAAACTGGATGGATGCCCCTGCCCTCCCCTCCCGTGTCGCTCCCGCGAGCGACCCGGAGGGGAACCCTAGCCGCCGGCCCCAGCGCCCCCTCCCCTTCTTCTCCCTCGCCGCCGCCAGCCCTCGCTGACGGGCAAAGCCCGTTCAGCTCTGGCGGCTGCAGGGCTTCTCTTCCCCCCTCGAGGTCGGCCGGCGCGGGACGGTGGCGTTGGGCGGCGGCGCTGCGTTGGTGAGGGGTGTAGCGACTCGGTGGCTGGGGGTGGCGGCGGGGCCGGCGTCGGGCGTTGTGGTGAAGGGCCTCGTGGCGGTGGATCCGCGCGCTGCGCTTGGAGAGGTGGCGGCGGCCACTCGAGGGTGGATCTCTGTTGCCCTGTGGCGAGTGGCACGAGCGGATGCGGAAGGGCGCCGTCCTAGCCGCGTGGGCGGCGGGCCGGCGGCAAGCTCGGAGCTGGCTCCCGAGACCTCCCCGCGGTCTTCGGAGCGGATCTGGCGGATGGTGGTCCCCCCTAGCGCGCCCCTTGCCTCGCCAACCCACGCCACCGACGGCCTCTGGCTCGCCGGATCTGGTTGCTGAGTGGGGTTGGGGGCGGTGGCTCTGGATTGGGGGAAACCCTTGGACGTCTCTGCGGCCACGATGCCGGCGGTGCCCCGGCGTTGCTCTCCTTCCTGAAGGCGGCATTGAGATCTGACACTGCCCTCTTCCTCCATGTTCCGGGTGAAAACCCCAAATCCCGGATTGGGTGGCGACGGTGCTCGGGTGTCGTGTTTCTTCTTGAAGGCGCCACCTTGGAACTGTGGTGTGGTGGTCGGAGATGTGGCGATGGTGGTGGACTACCGGATGTCAGTGGGCTCCCGCTTGGCTGCTTGCAGTGGATGTGTTCCTTGCCGACGGTCGTGTCGAAGTCTGGGGTGTCGCTTGCTCGGTGAGGTAGCTGTGCTCTCATTCTCTCCTCGGCAGCCTACTGTTCCTATCCTTCCACTCGGGGTGAGTGGCTCTGCTTGTCGACGGCGTTTGGGGGCAGAGACGGACGGGGGTCCAATTTTGGTTGGCCTAATGGAGGTGATGGAGCACGGTCTTCCTCTATCGGCGGGCTGCTCCCTTGTCCTTGTCGCGTCGTCTGCATGATCCTATTCGCCGAGAGCCTCGATGCTCAAGCCAGCGCTTGGGCATTCGATGTTTGTTAGCGGCTCTTTTGGCATCTTGTATCTTTGCCGTTTTTTCTGTTAGTTTGTTCCTCTTCTGTACTTGGATCGATGTAGTGGTGGTTTGCTTTATAATATAAAGCGGGGGGAAACCCTATTTCTTGAAAATTATATGACGATTCAACATCCGCATTCAAGCTGAAATGAAAATGGATGTGTAAACTATCTGGATTTATTTTACAGATACAACTATAATGAAGGAACCTAGGCTACTACTATCCCGAACCTGTTCCCCCGAAATAACAGATCGGCCCCGCGTCGCTCGACTAGGCGACATGGGCGGATTCCCATCCAATCTCAAGCGCCGCCTCCTCCACAGTACTTCTCCTTGCCGCGGCCGGCGGCGGCGGCGGCATGCCCTGCCTCTTTTCCTTCTTCTTCTTTGACTTCCCTAGCGGCGGCATGTCTGTCCAAGCTGCTAGTTAGATCACCATATGCTGATCTTCGACGGCCGCAGTGTGCTTGTTGCGTCCTCTCCCCGTTATCAGTTTTCATTGGCATTATTTGGATTTTCTTTTCTTTTTTTTCCTTATTTTTCAAATATATGTTAACTCTATTGAATCCATGTTGAACATTTTTTGTATACACTCTGTCCACTTTTAAAGATATACTTTGAACATATTTCAAATACATGTTTGAGCATTTTATCTGAATACATATTGTAAATTTGTCAAATGCACATTGAATGTATTTTTATACAAGTATGGATTTTTTTAGATACATGTTGAACATTTTTCAAATACATGTTTAAGTTTTTTATGAATATAAGTTGAACATTTGCCAAATGTTGATTTAATCTTTAAATACAAGGCAAAAAAATTAAAACAATGAAAATTTTCCATAAATGACATGAACGTTTAAAAAAAATATGAAACATCTTGTAAGCGTTATGAATTCCTTTTGACTGGTACCAAATATTATTCCAAATTACATGCTTTTTATATTTTATTAAGATTTAATAAAAAAAATTGATCATATTTTTCAAACATGTGAATGCTATTTAAATGTGATGAACTTTTCTTTTAATAATATCAAAAATTTCTGTACAAATTATGCGATAATTTTCATTGCATTAGAATAATTTTTAATGCGTGGTGATTTTTTAAAAATTAAGTCAAGTATTTTAAGAAATAAATAAAAATAAGTAAGTAAAAAGGACCCAAATAAATAAAAGGAATGAATGAAGCAAACTAATGGCTCCCGACTGGCCGGTCCGCTATGAACTAGCTTGTGACCAGTTGTTCTTCCATCTCACTAGAACATTTTGATTCATCAATAAAGTTGGGCGTGAGTCAAAAAAATCAATAAAGTTGGGCGAGAATTCTCAAGAAAAAATCTCACTAGAGGCAAGATAATGACGATATTCTGAATTCCAGCATAGATCAATAGTTAGAGAGCAAACGCACACCCTCACGCAATGTAGGCACTATATTGTGCCAGGCCAGTTCGGGGTTTTTAGTGTGTTCCCCGTTTATAGAAAAGTACTAGAACATTCCTAGATCGTTTTTTCTTTCTTTTCCTTTTGTGTTTTTTATAAGTTTTTCCTTTTACATTTTATTTTATTTTTGCTTTTCTCCATTTCCTTTTTTTGTATAAAAATGTAAAAGAAACAATAGAAATAACTGTCCCCCGTATTTTAATTTTGAAATGCAGGGACACTTTCCAAATACATGAACATTTTTTGAAATTCAAGAACATTTTCAAAAATAAGAAGCATTTTTTCAAACTTGTGATCAATTTTTTCAAATTCATCAACAGTTTTAAAAATCGGGAAACATTTTTTAAATTCATCAACATTTTTTTAAATTCGGATATTTTTTCAATAATGAAAAAATGTTCAAACCAGACAGGAGCCACGTAGGACTCCGACACCCCCGGCCCACCCAATTCCCCCTCCCGCTCCCAATTCCTTCCACTCCGCCCTGCTCCTCCTCTCTTTGCATCTGCACCCTCCACCTCCGCCGTTGCCGCTGTACGTCTCCAGCCGCCACAGAGGCATTGCCGGACGTCTGCAACTAGCACCGATACGCCCGCCCGCCTTTATGTCGGCGCTTTCCACCCTGGAGCCGGTTTGCATGCATCCGTCTCCGCAGATCCCCCCCCCCCCCCCCCCCCCCCCCCCGCGTTCACCCCCAAACATGTGGATTGTAAAAAAAAGCAAGCATGTGAACCCTCGCAGGCACCAGTGCCACTATAGTCAACCACGCCGTCCCTGTCTCCAGCGAGGTACGGACCTAGTCTCGATGGGATTGCTATACTGAGTCATCTCAGCTCCGTTGGGCATCGAAGCTTTGCACCTTATCTCCCAGGAAATCCACCTATCCAATGAATATCAACTGTGTATAAACATAAAACCGATAAATAAAATGTTGAAATGGCGGAATATATTCATGTATGTAAGTGTGAGATTACACTAGCCAAAAAGGTACTAAAATATGTATTGGGGGGGATTTGTGGTAGACTGGGAGTCTAAAAGGATGTATATAATTCGCGCTTCTCATATTTGCATATGCAAAACATATGTTGGATGGCAATTTTATGGTTGGACACAACATGAACTCGACATGTTTATTTATTTATATCGTTCGCTCACTCTGTGACATGCTTATTTATTTATATCATTCAGTCACTCTGTGACATGTTTATTCGACTTATACAATATATACCCATGCAGATATACCTGCACAACTACCTATCTCAAACATGATCAAAGGCGCAAAAGTCACGGTGGTGATTCGGAAGGATCTAATGAACTAGCAAAAAAGGCATGTATTCGGAAGGATCTAACGAACAGCAATTTGGTTTGATTTTCTTCTGGGAATTACTAGATTGTGGATGCCCTTTTTTGTGGCGAACAACGATTCCTCGCACTTTCTGTGCTTGGAATGGGTCGCAGCATCTCGCAGTATCTCGAACTCGATGCTTCTAGTTCTACCGAGGGAGGCCACTGGCCAAACCATGGCTGCTAACTTGAATAAGAAATCTGCAGCTGTCGTCTCGCGATTTATTGATGCTAACTTGGATCAGCTCTGTCTTTGGACTTCCGAGTACATGTTACTGCAAGTCTACATGCTACATGATCAAAGTCGCAAAAGTCACGGTGGTGATTCGGAAGGATCTAATGAACTAGCAAAAAAATAAAAAAATTGGGAAGGATCTTACTCGTGTCAAGCTGCAAACATAATCTTTTTATAGAAAAACAGGCGATCAATCCCGTTTTGTTAGGAAGCCTATGATCAGTGAGACCAAGGTAGCAGGTTCCGGTACAAAAATCCCTTTTGGAGGCTGAGCACCAATGAGGCCGGTTTTTTAAAAATTCAAAATTCGTCAAAATTCATATTTTTACGTTTCAAAAAATTCTAAAAACAAATATAGATATATATGGAGGCACAATGCACAAGTGTGTAAATTTTCAGGACGAAATACCTTGAAATGAAGGCTATGTAAAAAAGACAAATCTGGAACTTTTTAACATATGATACTATTCATCCTCCCAAGCCATGAATTTGTCTTTTTTGTACAGATCGTGTTTTAAGGTATTTCATCCTAAAATTTGACACACATACACATAAAATCCTTGTTTATTTGTACAAAATATTTTTGTTTTTTTTTAATTGAAAAGTTTGAATTTTAATTTTTTCAAAATAAAACGCATCACTCGTTCCGGTACAGAGATATAAAAACAACGACACACGATAGGTTCAGGCAACTAGCCTAGCAGACACTAATCACCCGAAGAAAGAAAAAGTAAGGGCAACTCTAACCGATCTCTTATCCATTTATAAGGAAGGATAAATTCCTTTTACTCTCTTACGCCGCACCTAGCCGATCCCTAAACATATTATTGGAGTAAAAAAAAATTCTCCATCGCCGAACCCTCCCCCCCACCCCCCACCAATATCTCCTCGCGCGGCTGGGTAAAATGGCTCGCCTCTTTCTCCCGCCCGCTCCATTCCCGCCTTAGCCGCCACCAAGCCCCGCCGCTTCCACCGATGACCGGCCCTCCGGCCAGAATGGATTGCCCGGACCCCTCCGCCACCCCGCAGGCCACCGCCAAGGAGGCTGCCAAGAAGAAGAAGAAAAAGGCCACAACAGCGCCCCGTCCAAGGCCGGCGCCTCATGCAGCGTCTCCCGCGACACCTACGGGCACTGCTTCGGTGCGTCCGGCGGCGGCAGCCGGCAAGAAAGGTCACTGCCGCCAAGTGCTTGATGAAATGCCGACTAAGTAAAAAAATCACCAAGAACATTTCGGCCGATGGTGATTGTTAGTAGCCGATGGTGATGAAGTTTGTTTGTTTCATTGTCATAGTGCGGAGATGAACACGACCGAATTATTAGCGTCTTTGGAGTCCTCAGCAACCATGGGGCTTGATGAGCTTGACTATGACTCAATTTGGCATCAACCGGAGGTAGCCTAAGAAGAGGAGGTGGCCGAAGAAATGGAACAAGAGGAGGCGGCCAAAGAAGAGGACGATGCCGATGAGTAGGTAGCCGATGAGGAGGAGGTGGTGGTGGCGGTGAAGTTTTCTTCGGCGACCACCTTTGAATTCGTGCATGCCATTTGTTGGCTCAATCCACATCACATGTGTTAGGTTTGTAGTGATTTGATGCCTTTTGGGTAGAATATGCAAGTTTTTATTTGACAATCATGATGATGAAACTATATGTTATGAAGGCTATGTTATGCATGTTTTAATTTCAATGTTTTTATTATATATATTGTTAAGTATTTGAAGTTCATGCGGCTAAAACACAAAATCTATACATTTTTTTACTCCACTAAAGTTTAGGGGATCGACTAGGTGTGCCCACATATAGAGGAGAATAAATTTACTCCTTTACTCGGCCAGATCTTCTTTTAACTTTTAGGGGATCTTATAGTTGCCCTAAGCACTATATCAGCCAACGATGACCCAACTTTTCATCATCCCAATGGCATGAGACGTCTCCTCGGTTTCTTCAGATTATGGTGTCACAGGTGAGGGAGGCCCACCAGAGGCAGGATCTCAAGGTCGACGGATGCCTGGTAATGTGCAGGGTGGTCGTGGCGACCTTCGCATCAGAGACCTTCAGGATTCAAACGTGCACAATCTGCAACCACATAACAAGTGGGAAGCTGATTGGGGTGAACAGGCGGAACAGACCTTCAAGGCTTCACGTCTGTCTTTTTGTGTTGGAGCAGCGTTTTTGCTATAAAGTGATGTAAAACAGCAATTTTTTATGGTCCCCCGCTGCCCTAAAAATTTG